>NC_055665.1:26411866-26726866 GCF_017976325.1 Chelmon rostratus
AAACAACAACGACAACCACAACAAAAAACCTGCAAACCCAAGACTGAGGGAAGAACAGTAGATTTTGTGTACTATTGCACCCCCACTGCTCAAAGCTTTCAGGAATAGTTGAACAATTGTTGTGACTTTTTGAGATTTGCTTACTACAATGCTGGAGCTGCCTGAGTCCTTCGGGTTATTATCTGTGAACAGACATTACTCCTGATCACGCACTTAAATAATTAAAACCAATAAAGTAAGACTCCTGCAGGAAAGCTTTCATTATCAGCTCAGAGAGAAGCTTTCTGTGGTGTCTTATAAACCATTTATGGAATATTTATCTCGGGCTCAGTCATGATAAAAAGCAGGACTGTGATTGCAAAAAAGAGAGAAAACATGTTCCAGTTTATTTGTCTTTGTACTTAAACTTTTGATGAAGTCTGTCGAGCTGTAAAGCTGAGGGTATTTTTAGGGAAAAAAAGAAAAGTCTTGCTCTGATCATGACAGATTCCCCCTCACGTTTACTTCCTGAAACACATTTGCAGGTTTTGTTTTGAAAGCTTCAGTGGAAGCCTCATGTTTGCGGCTGTCTCGCTTTAACTCTGGTATTAAAATTCCCCTCAGCTCCTCCTGCTGCTCTGTGTTGTGCAGTTGAACCCTGCTCTGCTCTGACTGCTGAAGCTCTTTTAACCACAAACTGGGATCTCTCCAGGGGCGTCGCGTCCACAGAGACATCTGCCTCACTGACACCAAAGTGACCTTCACACCCATCCACTGTCTGATCAGTACGGTACATATGGCAAGTGAAACTGCAGAGACTGCCGCCAGCTGCCCCGTCCAGACTGAGACTGATAGATCTAGTAATCGAGCTGTTAATGACATCTTCGGACCTCAGCCAGTCTGTGATTTGATGATGGAGGATTCTCCCGACTTTACTCAGTCTTCATGCTGTCAGTGTTTGAAACAAGCTGCCCCATTCTGCTTTAATACTAAAAAAACCTTTGAGACATGTTAAAAAGTCTGACAGAGGCAAAGTCATTTTGAATTTCAGACTTCTTGGCTTGTATTCATAACGTCAAAGTTTCCGACACATGAAGTTTATTAAATAACAGAGTGCTGGAGTCTGTATGATCAAATATGTTCCACACATGCTGGAAGGCTTCCGTTAGTGAGATTTATAACATAACTGAAGAGGCAGTTAAATAAATTTAACTCATCCCCATATTTCTGTATTATCGCTCTTTGGAGAACGTATCCTTAAGTTAGGCTCGTCTGAATTACAGCCATTCACTGCAGGATACTTACACTTAAACAGTTTCTCCACCACCCCGTTCAAACATGACAGCTGTGGGGGTCTTCATACCGTTCAGTTGAACGACGTCCAGGAAGGATGCCCTCATGTATCCTCGCTCATGGATTCTCCGAGATCCCTCCTCACTCCTCACTCGAGGAGCGAGGACACGACAATTAAGGGAAATGAGATGCACCCCTTGTCATCAGGGTGTGGTACCTTAACCCTTGTTGCAGCGTCGGGTGTGTACAGAAAGTAGAGGAATTTTCCAATCTCCCCGATTTAATGTTTCATTTCTGATCTGAATTTAACTACTGTGCTGATTTGGTCTCATAACACCAAATGCCAGTTATCAATGCTTCTGGATTAATATTACTGAATAGTTAAAATGTATAGAAAATGTGTACTTAAGTACAGTACATGAACAAAGAGGTTCAGGGGACATAGAAAAGTGACTTTTGAAGTTACTGAACATTAATGTTTGCATGTTTGAATATCTGAATCAACCCAAAACACTTTCATTCCGCTTCATTTTTCAACACTACTGATGAGAGATGACTTGAGCTCTCTCAGCCACCATAGACAGGGCTATAGACAACATCTCTTTCCAGAACCAGTGCTCATATTACTCTGGTTAACCTACTAAGAACAAGTCTGGAATGGAACTACTTTCTACTATCATATGATGTGTGATATATTTCATGTGAAAATTGATTTGAATTTTGATTTTTGAACTGGGAAAAGGATGTGGACAAGAATGTGTGTGTGTGCTTGTGTGGAGAAAGCATGTGTACATGCATATGCATTTACTGCCTTATTAAGATTCTCATTAGCTGTGCATTCATGCAGCTGCCACTCCTCCTGGGCAACAATGTGGGCTTCCATAGGATCCAGACAAAGTAATTGCAAACTTCCCATGAGAAACAGTCTTCCCTGGAAGCAATGTCCCATGCAAAGGGATTTACACAGTTTCATCAGCCTGAAAGGACTCAAAAACATAAGACTTGACATTGAAATGAGTTTGAAGGGATTGTAAAAAGACAGCAGAGCTGGTGCATCACTCACACAAACTGTACAATTATTTACCTTGGCAAGGAGAACAGCGTGGAGAATAATTGCAGCATATGCCAAACACAAAGTGCATGAGCAGAGCGGAGCAGCGGTGGGGAGTGGCACCACAGACAGGGACAGATGGACATTTAACAGGACAGATGCTTCAGACATTTCCACAGTTCAACACTGCACAGGACTTCCAAGGAGGATTGAAGGAAAGGTTCTGGAGGAAACAACTGCTCAAATACGAAGTCAGCATCGTGCAAATGATGTGTTTAGCACAAATATTGACTCTTTCTGAATTCACTTTCCTGGGAAATCTTTGATGAATGCACAGGTGCAGTTTACTGAAAACTGCCTTTGGTTCTTGAGGGATAATTTTTTTTTTCATATACTCACATGCCGTATGTAGAGAGAGCTGCTGGTTGCTGTAATCATTCATCTTGTCCAAGCTGTCCATGAAGTGATCAATTTCAAAATATAAATCAACTAAAAGACACGGGGGACAAAATCCACAGACCTTGATCTGTATAAAAATGCATGTTATAGATCAGCCAAAGCGTCTTTAACCTAGTCGTGGTGTGTAAGTTTACTGCCCTTATTGTGTCCTGGCAACAAGCCTACACACAACAACCAGGAAGTAATCGCACATCGACAAGGAAGTGCAGTCAGGGGAAAATACAAAGATGGACATGTGTGCTGAAAAGACAGCAATTTTGGAAAACACTCAGTCTGTCAGCGGATGTTTGACCGCACTGGAGACATTTTCATGAAGACTGAGGTAATCCAGGGTGCAGTATACCACCAACAAGATACAAAGGTGCAGAAAACTTTAACAGTATGCTGAGGTGAAAGGATGGATCTAATTCTTGCAATATTTCTAGGCTGAAGTAAAACATGACTTAATCAGTTTTTGTGTTGTGGGGTGTCAAAATAGAATCCTAAGTTGCTGCAAACTGACATTATATAAAGGTACCCAACAAAGCCAGCGAGCAGAGGGGAGCGAGAAGCGTTTTGGATGGAGTGCAGAGCAGATTTCTTTTTTTTTTTTAAGGCAGGAGCGTTGACTTTATCTCCCGCCCCATCCTGCTCCAATTTCGCTCTGGTACTGCTCACGCCATGAGTTTGAAGTGAATAGAAGCTTCTCTGACTTTTGATACTGCTTGCAGCCGGCGCCGCCGCTGCCGCTGCTTCTGCTGCTGTGTTACCAGAGCTCTTTGCTCGTGTTGTTGACCATGTGAGCGGTTTGTTTTCCAGCTGGACCTGTGTGGGTTGTTGGCTAATATTTACAGGCACGAGCGAGAGAGAGGGGGAACTCATACCATTTTGTATCTTGTTGGTTGACTGTTTAGCTTAAATAAGACGCATTGAGTGGAGTTGAGTTGTGATTTTTTTTAAATGAAATGAAATTGTGTGTTGAAAGTAGCTTGGAAAGGAATCAGACCAACCTCGAGTCTGGCTCGAGTTTTAGCTGAAATGAAACTACAGTGCAGCGTCTTTCTTTTGTCGGAGTGAGCAGTGAGCGATCTGAGCTGAGTGTGGAGCCATGTTGAGCGGAGCGGCCCGGAGCGGCTTCGGGTGGGGGGCGGAGGGAACGCTCTGTCAGCGAGGAGTGGACGTTCTCACCGCTCCACTGCGCTCACATGCTCTGGTACTCAACCAATGTTAAACTGCTGTGACAATAGGAGCTCCAGCTTTCATTTATAAAGATCTCAGCTTTCTGACATTCAGCTATAGAAATATTTTGGTCCATCCCCCTCTCGATGTCATAATGCCATTTAGACAGCCATACTGATTTCAATCAGCTGGAATTGTTACGGTTAAAGCAAAGATACAATTGGCTATCATCAGCATAAAAATGGGGGAACTATTTTCCTGGAGATTGCTGTCAAGGGTAATGTGTAAATGGAAAACAGTGTAGGACCATAATAAACCCTTAGGCCACCCCGCAAAGGTGTTGCTTTACGACCAGTATGGAGAGGGGGAATGGTCGCAGCGTTATATATACGGCATTATTGGCTGTATTGTATGAAATGGACTTGAACAATTCAAACCTATCCTTTAATAGACCAAAGGAGTTTATTTCATTGATTTCGATCTCCACATTCATCCAGACCTACAGGTAAACCTACACATTGTCCAATTTCAACAACAGCTATTAAGCTAGGCAAACCATTGCAGTGAATATCTTGATTTCGCCTCCTGTTTAGTTTTTTGACATATTATGCCCTTTATCATGGTGATAGCATGAAGATGAGAGGAAATGAGGGAGAGAGTTGAAACAGAGGGGGATTTGAACTGGGGGACATCACAGTTAATGGCCCGGTCTTATCCTGTTCGCCCTCTGGCCATTAATCAAGGGTGTGCCCCTTGATTTTGTTTCTGTCAATTACCTTAACTCAACGACCGAGTTTTGTGCTTCTTTGCAATACATTCATGTGCTGGTGAGAGCCTCGGGAATCTGAGATGTGAGAGTTCGTAGCCAGGCATTGCTGCAAGAGACAACTACTGTCACAGTAATATTACTTATAGTATATACAATATATATTACAATAAGTGATAACACAAATACAAAAGGTAACACACATGAACATTGTTCCTACTGCATGTACTTTTGGGCATAGCCATTATTTTGACCTTCCTCCTGTATGTGTGTGTGTGTGTGTGTGTGGGTGTGGGTGTGTGTGTGTGTGTGTGGTACCGAGGGGGGCACAGCAGCAACTACTGGGCCAGTGAGTGAAGACGGCTTGTAGCCCCTGCATCTCCTCTGTAGCCAAAATCCTGCTTTGTCTGTCTTTGGGAACAGTGATGAGACAGGAAGAGAAACAGCATGAAACTGCCTCCAGATTGAATTATGCATGCCTCCATCTGCTGACAGAGGACAAGTCTGTCAGGCCTCCTCAGTGTCACCACACACACACACACACACACACACACACACACACACACATACACACACACACACACACATACTGATACATACACAGCTCACTTTACTCACACAGATCTATCGTTCATTGGCCCACTGCTTCTATAACAAACACAATCCCTCAGGTTAACTGTGCCATTCAGTTCACTCCGCTGCACTGTTGTTCATCCTCCTGGAATTGGTTGATTTAAGGGCAAACACGAAGCATGCATCAGTATTCCCAGCAGGACTAGTGTTTCTGAATATCCACATGCAGGAAGTTGTACTTCTATCTCACTGTGGTAACAATCTGATATTTAAAGCTGCGTGTGGCTGATATCATCATGCACTTCCTTCAGCAGGAATAGAAAAACGTGCTGGTTCAATTCCTGGAATGAAAGAATGAATCTGAAGAAAAAAGGTAGGTGAAAGAGGAGCGGAAGCAGAACCTGCTACCTATAAGGAAATCTAAGAAAGCACAGTTCTGATGTTTGTACAGTGTTGGCTGTGCAAAATAGCAGCAGCAGAGCACATATAAAAGAAATCATAGATATAAACACATGTGTATCTATATTACTTTTTATTTTAGACACATAGAAATACATACTGTATTTCTATATGTATGTTGATAGACAGGTAGCTTGTGAGCTTGCCAAATCAATTGCATTTTACTGCTAAACTCAACAGGCTTTACAGTAAACAGAAAGTATTAAACAATTAGACAGAAAACAGATAGAAATGCTCCGCATATATAAAATGACCTTTCAGACAACCATACAACGCACACAAATGTAAAAAAAAATTCTTTTATGACCCCTGTCCCATTCCTACAACAGCATTCACACATTAATTATAACAGACACAAACAAAGGCCCACATGTGTGCGCGCACACACACACACACACACACACACACACACACACACACACACGCACACTAACTACCAAGAGCATGAGAAAAAGCAAACAGCACCATGGTGACTTAATCTTCATCTGACAGTTTTAATTCTGGGTACATTCAGGAGACACACGCCTGATGATTAGTGTTAATATTATTTCAGCTGAGTAAAAGGCTGGACAGTTTAGTCCTTAGTCAAAATTATTTTAGTCTAGTTTTAGTCAGTGAAACATGTTGACATTTTAGTCCTTTGCAGTCATCAGATTGCACTGAATATTTCAGTCTATTCTAGGGAAAAACTGGATTTTTATTTTTATTTTTTTACATTTTATTATCTGATGAAAGACACAGGCTGAATGATTAAGAATGCAGCTTTGCAGAGTGTCTGGTCAGAGTGGTCTGATGGAAGGAACACTGAATACCTCTTTCTTGTCAACAAAAGTAAAGAGAGATTTTGGTACATTTTTATTAAACTACACTACCACTGGTCTCAACGTTTTTCATCAACACTGTTGCATGTTGATTATTGTCACATAGTCATAGTCGTATAGTCACAATTAGTATTGATGACACCGGGGCCGTCTGATCATCATCTCGTCTTGCTCATGGAATGTCATTGATGACATATTTAATCAGTTTTTGTTAACAAAATGAACACGACTGATGACCTGAGAGACCTGCCCGGGCTATAGCCAGTGAGCAGGTCAGACAAATATTTAGGAGACACAACATTTATGGCTTTGTAAACAAGCAGTAATACTATGAAATCAATTCTATGTTGTACCAGCAGCCAGTGAAGTGTATTCAGGACATGTGTCATGTGTTGTATTGTCCTGTCCCAAGTAGCACTCTGACCTGCAGCATTCTGCATCAGCTGGTATCAACCTATTGTGCTTTTGGGAAGTCCTACAAAAAGAGCAGCACAATCATCTAATCTGCTGGAGATGAATGCAGGGAGCAACTTTTCAGAGTCAGGCTGGGACAGGAAGCTCCCAAGTGTGGAAACATGTTTTTTTAAATGGTACAAAGCCGTCTTTGTAATAGCAGGGATGTGATGCTGCCGGTTAAGATTGGCGTCAGTAAAAACTTCCAGGTTTCTGACATTCTCACTGTGCTTTAGAGAAAAAAAGATGACAACATGGATGCAATCTCCTGCCTTTGTACTTTTGGGTGGATGGGTGGTTGATGTCATCAGTGCATCTAAAAAGCTCTTTGAGGTTGAGGCTTTCTAAGGAAAGTGAGACAAGCATTCTCACTTAGTATATTGCAAAAGAAAAAAGTCACTGAAATAGGCTCACAACCTAACAAACAATGCTTTATTTATTTCCTTATAGTTCATCTCCACCTAATCAGCCCTAGATCAGCCTAAAAAAAATGTCCTTCTGGTCAGAAGTATTTATGAGGTGCACACATTTTTGCACACATTTTTATCTGATGTGAGGTGAGGTGATGTAAGTTCCAGAATCATTTTGATCTAACTCATAGATCTAACATGATATTCATGATGATATTTTTTTTTCCTGGACACAGTCACAATGCTACAACATGTTTCTTGTCTTTGAACCTATGACTGAACATCATCCATAACAAAACACCATTTGCATGGACTGACACGTTAACGGCATAGCACATAGTATATTAATAATAATAATAATAATAATAATAAAAATGTATAAATTAGAAAAAAAAAACATGTATTACAAAGTGTTCCAGCATGCAGACATGCTTTGAAAAAAAAAAAAAAAAAACCTGAATAGATAACTACGTATGTCTTGTGAAGGCTGCTAGCATGCCAACCGTCTGTATTTAACATGCTTGTAGTTATTCACAGTGGGTGACTCTCAGCTGCTTTTCATGTCTGTCTTATAGCAGCTCATGCATGGTTCGCCGAGTGACTCTGCGTGCTGCCGACGGCCGGGCTTGTGAGATGGCTGTGTACTCCGGTCCTCCTACCCAGATGGCAGGGAGTGGAGAAATCACTCACACAGTAATCATCCTGGAGACACCTGGAGAACCGGAGCAAGTGCAAAGATGGCAAACGTAAACCAAGCGCTAAGTGAACCACTCAGTCAGCCTAATAAGGACCTGAGTTATCTTGTGAATGAAGGGCGCGCTGGCCATTCCTCCCACTCTCCAAAGTGCAGGCTATAAAGAAAAAGGTTCCACAGTGTTGATTATAGAACTGCATCAAAGCACAGCAATGTCATTTGATAGACCTATTGCATTTTCTACTCTACTTAATGGTAGTTGTCTATACGGTGCTGCACACAATTTAATACAGACACAATCAATTTCTATCTGTCATTAAAATGATTGTCCTTATGTGAGCACATATACAGTTGATATTTAATGCAGCTGTAATGGGAAGATTTCTCAGCATGCTGTTTCTCTGTGTGATTTCCAGTAGCTGCCCCGCTCTGGCAACAACTTGGCAGAGAAGAACCACCTGGGGATCACTTATGCCCAGCCTGTGATTGTATGACCCTACACAGTGCAGTTTAAAACTGAGCCCCGCTGACACTGTGAACATGTCTCCCAAGGGACAACCACAGCTCTCTGAGACGGCTTCAGGAGAGCTCCAGCTGAATGAAGACTGTAGGGGTGTTGTAGCTGGGTCATGCATCTCCAAATAACCATGATTTTTCCACTGTACACATTCAAATTAAGTCTAATTATAAAACATTTGAAATGTCCAGCTCCTTATACCGTTATACTGTTTGCTTTCACTGCTCTGTGAGGTTGTACTTAGGCACAAAGCACGAAGTACAGCTGCAGCTGATGGGAATGTTATTACTGTTGCAGGTTATTAAGGAAAGAATCAGACAAATGGAAAATTTGATCAAACTAGGTAAAAATCTTAGGAAGACATTCATTTTGTGTGCTAAATGTCATGGCAATCCATCCAATAATTGTTCTTCAACATTTCACTACATACCCCCCCTTTATCAGTTTGATTTATTCACTAAAAGGCCATTAAACTGCAACCTCTTAGTGTCCAACTGCCAAAATCAAGATGCAAGAAGCTCAGACACATTTCAGCTGTAGTTTTCAGACATTTTTCAGACATCTGTCTGATGAAATTAAAGAAAATCCGACCATCTATATCAGCCTTCTCACATCTGGAGCATCTTTTTATATTATCTTTCCACCCGCATGTTTAACTACATTCAGTATGTGTTGGACTGTGAATGCTGTTAAAACACTTATGGAGGCCTGTATGGATGTAATATAACTCCTATGGGGAGTAAATTGTAGCTCTGTTTGCTAAAGTGTGTCACAGGTCATTTTACAAAGGCAAAACCAGCCAATTCTAACTTTATTGTATGACACTGTGCGACTAACTGCCTTCGGTTATTTAAAACTTGCCTTGTGGAGCAGGAAAATCAGAGTACATCATTGGAGAGCAAGTCACTAAGTAAAGCTTTATTTATGTAGCACTATTTAAAGCACATAGTTACAAAGGGCTCACATACACAAAAAGATAAAAATGAATTTAAAAAAAAAGTAAAAATACAACACAAAAAAAACAATGAGAGAGCCAGACCAGACAATAGAAACAACAAAGCAAATCTATTAAAAATGTATAAAAAGGCTTGCATATAGAGGAGAGGTTTTAGAGGCCATTTGAAGTCCCATATATTCAACAAATCTGATAAATGGGGGAAGATGTTTCCAGAGGATTGGGGGCTAAAACAGCAAAGACACCATCACCTTATCACCTTTAGTTTCGCAGTTGGAGCAGGGGATGGATAAAAGGCAGAGATTAGAGGATCAGAGTGGTCGAGAAGTGGAATACAGAACGAGGATATGAGAAATGTCACTGAGGGCAGCGTCGTGCTGAGCCTGACATGCAATCCACATGATCTTGTAATTTAATTTGAATTTTGCAGGAAGTCAATGGAGGGAAGCAGAGAACAGGGTTCATGTGGCCTGTTGGCTAGTGCTAGCTGATAGCCCGACAGCTGCATTCTGAACTGACTGTAAACATTTAGAGCAGCTTGACAGAGTCGAGGGAATTACAACAATCAAGGTGGAGAAAAAGGAAAGTTTTAATTAATTCTTTGAGATCTGTGAAAGTGACATTTCTTAGCTGAAGAAAACAGCACTGAACAAGCTTAGAAACATGTTGGTCAAAAGTCACATACAGATCAAAGAGGACACCAAGATTCTGAGCTGTAGATTTGATATCTGAGTCAAACTAAACCAATAAACTGATTAACTCAGGAAAAGTTATCCGGACCAATCAAAAGAATTTCTGTTTTGGGTTTAGGGTTTAGGTGAAGGAAATTAAGAGACATCCATTCTTTGGTGGCTGCTGAGCAATAATGAGGGAGGCCAGCTGATTCAGATTATTGGGTCTAACAAATAAATAGATCCGTGCATCATCGGCGTAACAGTGATATGACACATCCCAACAGTGGCTAAACAAATGACCCAGAGGAAGCATGAACCATGAGGACTGATCGAAGGACTGACCCCTGAGGGACACCACCCAGCAGGGGAGCAGAGGAGGATACATGACTTGATACAGACTGATACAGACATTAAAATATATTCTCATCAAATATGAATAAAATCATTTTAAAGCTGTATCAGAAATGCCACCACAGTTATGCAACCTATCATGTAAGATGGCATGTTCGATGTTGTCAAAGGCGGCAGTCAGATCTAGTAGGATGAGAATGGAATATTCGACTTTGGTTGCTCTCAGTAAAGCAATCTTAGTATGTGCATTTGACGCGGATGCCTTTACCGGATGCCTCCTGGACGCCTTCCTGGGCGGTGTTTCGGGCATGCCCCACCGGGAAGAGGCCCCGGGGAAGACCCAGGACACGCTGGAGGGACTATGTCGCTCGGCTGGCCTGGGAACACCTCGGTGTCCCCCAGGAAGAGCTGGAGGAAGTGTCTGGGGAGAGGGAAGTCTGGGCATCCCTGCTTAGACTGCTGCCCCCGCAAGCCGGTCCCTGATAAGCAGAAGAAAATAGATGGATGTATGGAACCAACTGTAGGCATTGGAGGTCATGCAGTGCAGGTCCTATCTGCCTGATAACACCTGAATCTGCTCAGTGTCCGGATTCCTCCTCTGTTGCTCTTCCTGAGGTTTCTTCCTTTTTTCCCCCAGATACTGTTTTTTTGGGAGTTTTTCCTTGTAGGAATCCTGAGCAAGGTATTGTTTGGATTCATGAAAATCACAAGATAATGTAATTAATTGTTGATTTGCCATTGTTTTTCCAATTGTGATATAACTCTGCTGTTGATACTGTGTGTTGGATAAGCTTAATTTCTTGAAATGATTGTTTTAACTCCATTAGCAGAGTTACATTTATCAAGCTCTGTGAGCATTGGAAGCTGACACCAATACAGTGCCATCAGTATCTAACGATTAAATGTACTCTGTTCTTGGCTTAGCAGTCTCATGTTCACGTCTGTATGGCGCCGTGTTGTCTCACTGACAGTTTACTCAAAGGAAGTAACAGCTGTTGAGTTTTGCGGCTGTCACGCAACATGCTTCTCCACTAGATAGACAGAACAACATGTCATTTCTCATTTCATGGAAACATTGGCTAACATGCAGATGTGTAGCATATGCACAACATGGAGAAAATGAACTCACCTCACTGTACTCATACGGTACAGTGAGTTCAGTAGCACAGTGCCAGGTGAGGCTGCCATGTTTGGAGGCACTGCAGGACAGCTGGTAGTTACAGAGGAACAAATAAGCTAATTTCAAATCAATGAACAGCGAGTGCCTAGTCCCTGAATACTGTACATAATGCCACTATCTAGTGATTAGTTCCTACACAGTTGTGAATCTGGATACTATCCAGTTCGGCTGAGATGCTCATGGTGGATCCTCCAGATCTTCTGTGTTCACTGAGGAAGTCTACCCTCAGTGAGGTGTTAGGCTTTTTTTGGTGTCACAGTTGTTAGTGTATATATCGAACAGATGACTAAATTTGCACAAACTGTTTGGGTAGAGGCAAAAGCTTCTCTCAGCCATTCAAGCAACGCCTTAACATTTGCCCATAACTGTGGGGGCTAATAAGTGGTAAATGGAGCTAAGCCCTAGCCTTACATACAATTCATTTACTGCATGCCATGGAACACCCCAGAGCCAAGCCATAGCCAAGGTAGGACGAAGAGATTCTATTGTAAGTTACAAGTAACTGTCAAAGTCTATGAAGTCCCATGTCAAGTCCCAAGTCAAGTCCTGGACTCAAGTCATTTGGCAAGTTTTTCATGATCAACTTAAAGTAAACTTTGTAACATTTAAAAGCAAACTGATCACTTCTATACTGGTTTCTGATTCACTCTTACAAATTTCAGACCAAGAGTTGTTGTCTGTTTTATGCTGACCATAGCCAGCTCTTTACAGCTGAATGTGGACTAACCAGTGGCTTCAAATGTTGTTTGTCCCCTGCACCTCTCCTTTCTGCTTTCTGCTCCTTGGTTGGCTGCTGTGTCATCAAAGCATATGCATTGCCAGGAAAAGGAGTTGATTTGTTGGAGACTTTTTTATGACAGATTTGTTCATCTTTTGGTTTTGGAAACCTATTGAGTCGTTAAAGAAGGGAATCCACTTATTTTACATATCATTGACCTTTTACAGGTGTTGGGTTGTTTGACTGCATATGTGACCAAAGTTATTGAAATTCTTTTGTATCTCTAGAGGGAGCTGTGTGATGCCTGATAAACATCCTCAAGTGATGTCACTCAAGTCAGCATTGGTAAGGGCTAGACTACAAGTCTCAAAATGAAAGAAAACTGGGGTGTGGAGGTTGAAAAAAAAAGTGATCTTACAAGACTCTGTGACCCATGTTAGAAATATGCAGTGCAACATGGTGGACTCTGTGGAACATGGAAGGGGATCTGCTCCCTCAGTGGGTAAAAAGATCTCACTTTAAGGTAACAAATGCACATTATTTCTTATTTTCAGGTGATGATACGTTAATGAAAAGATGCCCATGAACATTATATTCCATTCCAGCCATATTCTGCCAATAGGTCCCCCTAAATCCTACACACTGGACTTTTTAATGCCATTGGTTGGAAGTAAAATTCAAGTTGTAATAGGCCTAATGTGTAGTCATCAGATTCATTAACCCCTTAACGCTGAATGTCACAAATTTGCATCATACCGCTTTAATCCACATTGCAGCCAAATCGTGCAGGCATTCCTCTAATGCTGGTTTGTGCATATTCAACACACACCTAGGAACCTTTTGCAAGCTCTGGTTTCTCATCAGACCGGTCAAAGTGAAAACTACAGTTGTTGTGTTGTTGTTACAATGTAATGGTTGTAAGCTAATTTTGTGGCTTTTATGATGCACATTTATGAATTTTGAAAAAAGTTTTTAATGCAAATTAGCATGTTGTCGCTAATTTGCATAATACCTAAATTTATATCTATTGTATGTGCGACAGAAAAATTAACAAATTCCTCTTAATTTAGGATCAATTTGAAAGCAAAAACACAAAGAATAAATTTTTTTAAATATAATTCTAAATAAATTCAGGCATCAAGGGGTTAATTGAGCCTGCAGTCCATGCCTTTGCCAGATAGCATCTCTTAATCAGGCACTCTTTGCCTGGTAAATGGCAACATCTTTGAAACTCCATGATTGCAGTTAGTGACACAGGATTATTGCCTGTAGTGCCCAGTTCCAAGTAAAGGTGACTGCTGGCATTTGTCATTTTAGACTTAAAAGAACCCTCCAGAGCCACAGAATATGTTAGAAAACCGGTCCTACATTCTGAGTATTACTAAGCATGACCAGTAAACTGATTTACTTGTGAGTTTGACACATGAAGTTGGTGGAGCCGAGGGTGTGGCATACAGGGAGGAGGGGGTAAGAACAATGGACCTGGATCAGCTGTAGGAGATCTGAGTTCTCAGTTCAATCAGGACGAAACAGATTATTTTGTTTTTGTTAAGAAACAGGAAAGATTTAGTTTTAGTAAACAGCTCGACTCTAGGCCTCTAAAAACCAAAGACCAAGTTTGAAATCTAGGTGTTTTAAATAGACTCAGATTATACTTTCACCTGCAATGCTAAAGCATATCATGAAAACAGCCTTCTATCATCTTAAAAATACAGCCAGGATCCAAAATGACTTTGCTGAACAGTTAGTCGGCATTTCCAGCCCTCTTTTTGGTTCAGATTTGGTCGTTTCCTGCTACCTGCAATTAACCCCGTTTCTTGTTTCCCTGCCATCTCGTCCGCCCTGCTCCCCTGCCTCGGAGTCCTGTTCAGCCCAGCAACTTTCTGCTGTGGACCAGCTCGGCTCTGCTACCCTCTCCCTTGGTCTCCCTGCTTGGCTCGGCCCCGGCTCATATCCCATTCCTTTTGCCCTTAGCAGTGAAATTACCGTGAATCTCTTATCCGTCTCTGTGTCTGTGCCTGAGCCTGGGTTCACTAGCTTATCCCCTTAACAGCAGCACATTCAGAGAACTGCTGCAAGAGTTTTATCCAGGACCAGTACTAACATCCTCACACTGGCTTTCGGTTAGTTACAGAATAGATTACAAAGTGTTGCTACTAGTCTATGAGTCACTGCATGGTTTAGGCCCAGAATACATCTGATATGCTTCAAGGATACGAACAAAGTCAGGCTCTGAGATCCATGGTCCGCTAGTACAGCCCAGAGTCCAAACTAAACATGAAGAGGCAGCATTTAGGTGTCATGCTGCATGCAGCTGGAACAAGCTGCCAGTCACCAAAGAGCTTACATGTGTCCCAACTGTAGCGATTTTTAAATCCAGGCTAAAAACATTTCTCTTTTCATGTTCTACGATGTCTAAAACTTGCTCCCTGTTCCTGTTGCAGTCTAATTTTGCTCCTTGGTTCTCTATTAGGTGTTCCAAAGGAGGCAAACAGTCGAGGCTACTCCTTCCATGTTTTATATTCTATCATATTTATAATACATTATTTATCTATATAGTTATATATTTTCCTTTTATATTATCTTTTAACTCCTTTTTAATTGCTATTTATGTCCTTTAATAACTTATAAATGGATGTTCTTTTGCTTCTATTTATTTCATACTGAATTGCCCCTGTGTATGAAATGTACTAAGGGCATAAATTTGCTTTGCTTACAGTGGATTTCCCACGATTGTGCCTCTTCTGCCCCTGTTTCTTCTGCTGACGCGGTGTGTGACAATGCCACTCCATCTGCTCTCATTTTATTCTCATGATATTTTGCCTTGATTAGACAGCTGTCAGTGGAGAGTGACAGGTGGAGGGAAAGAGGAGGAGGAAGAAGAAGAAGAATAAGAAAGCAAATATGCCCCTCACTGTACAGTTCATCTGCGAGGTACGCCTGTCAGCTTTTGTTTTTGGGCAGCAGGTGAAGGTCAGAAAGGAGCCTCCTGTCCTGCTCAGACACCGGGGATAACAAGGAGGAGATGACTCCATTATCGGCCTTCCCTACTCTCAAGGTCTCCTCTGGTCCTGAGCATGACAGCAGGCAGCAGCAAATCGATAAACAAAACACAGGAATCCTGGCAAGACGAATGGACTGCAAACAAGGACGTGAAGTGGGAAATGGATTTTTAAGTCACCCTGTGAAGCATTTACAAGTGGCATTTAAAACAGGAGGACATGACAGAGAAGGTGCTCAGTCTCAGCTGAGAACGGCCTGCATGTCTACTGCAACGCTATGAGAGCTTTGACTTGAAGAAGCACCATGATGTAAAGGACTTTGTAAGACTAACTTAGCAGCAGTAACAGTAGGAAACTTGCTTTTTGAGATGAGAGGTTGTCTGAAAGCTCATTGTTGGCACATACGGAGATTTCTTTCTTGAAGGTAGCCCACCAGGACTCTCCAGTCTTATGGGAGACATTCTGTTCTCTTGCTCTAATTAATTGAGTAAATATTGATGTTTGTTCTGGGCTTTTTTTCACTTTAAACTGTGTTCAGAATCGTCTCAATAATTTGATCTCAGAGGCTTCTTAATTACATTATTGCCACAAGGAATGCTGGGTACGATGGAGTGTGGGAGGAACTGTGAGAAAACACAGGCTGCTGTGGAACATGCAGAAGTAGAGGAGTTGCTAGAACAGCAGGGTAGAGACAATTCATTATCCTTTGATAGCAGGTGTGAGTGTGAAGGGATAATTTTGTTAACTTTGGTTAAACAATGACAGATGAAGAGATAAGGCGCTTCTGATTATGTACAGTTTGTATTTCTGTATGTCAGTGTGTCAATGGTATACAGTATCGCCATTACTTGGAATTTCAAAATCACATTCAGAAGTAGCTAATAGTTGACATCTTTTCAGCACTTCCACATTGAGCATTTTTAGTGTTTGTGTACAATGTTCCTATGACATTTTAATTGCCATTCCCATGGCTCACAATGGGGAAAGCCACACTGGCTGATCAATGTCTGGGTTTGTTGCAGTGATGAAGAATTATGTCACCACTCTAGCGTAGGTGAAAATGAATACTTTCATCTTTCAGGATATATGTTAAAGCTGAGTGAATGGCTAGACTCGAAATGCAGGACACAGATTCAGAGAAAAGATTTATTGTCGCAAATGGCAAATTGATCATTGGGCTAGGGTCCGTGCAGATCCAGGAAGGAGCGGGCAGGCAGATGAGGTGAGTCAGTAGGATTTCAGGTGGTGGACTGGAGCTGGGCAGGCTTTGCAGGGACACTCAAGGGAGATGATCCAGAGACACAAGGAGAGCACAGTTTAAGTCACAAAGCAGAGGCAATGCAAAACCTGAGCAAAGAACAAGGCATGATGAGAGCTACATGGCTAGAGATGACAACAATCTGGCAAAGACTGGTGAGGAGAACCAGGCGTTTATCCTGTGGCTGGTCTTTACTGGATTTGCTTTGAGGAGGAACCGCCCAGTCAAGACACACACACACGAAAACAAGGATAGACACAAGGAGAGGACTCACATGACACAAAGAGAGGGGGAAAACAGTGAAACACGAGAGGAGGGAGGCGGAGGCAGAGGCATCCCAACAAAACATGCAGCAGATCCTAAAAAACATGCCCGTCGCGACTGCTTTTTGCCACTTTGTTACTCCATCACAACGTCACCTGACTTCCTCCTTTGCTCCCATCACTGGGGGGCTGGGAGGGCTTTGTGACTTGAACATAAACATAATACTTCAACATGTGTTGTATCCGGACACTTGCTGAGACAACTGTTTCACCGATCTCACTGGAACTAATAAAATGGCTTTGAAATAGAAAGCCTCACCCTTTGAGATTCTGCTTTCATCTCTGACCTGCATGCTGCTCTGGAGTTAAACTGCAGTGTGTCGAGAGGCTGGGATGTGACTCAACAGAGCCATGCCGATCCACTGTGTGAAGGACCACCTCAAATACAGCTGCTTGGCTCACACTGGGCTCATGCTGTTCAGATTGGAAAATTTTGCTCAGAGCTGTCGCCACATTCCCAATTATGAATCCCACTGTGTGTGAGTGTGTGCGGGAGGGGCTGGTGTTGGGGTTGCCACCCTCACTCAGTGCCACCTTGCCACCCCAAAAGACTTCTGAACTCACCAATGCATAAAGACATCTGGAAGAAGACAAAACCGGTCAGCCTTCTTCGCTCTATTAATGTTTAAATCCTAATGTTTAACTCAGACATTTCCTCTCTTAGACGGAAGTAAAACAGCAGGCAACACGATGTTCACATTTAACTTATTTATTATTAGCAACCTTGTCATGCGTGAAATGTTCATAAAGTTTTCATTTTTGTACATTTAACAAAAGTTGGAAAAGCAAGAGCTTGTTAAATATACATGAAGGCAGCATTTCCTGTTTAAAACAATTCAGAGCACCGGCATCTCCACATTAGGACAGACAAAATCACTTACACACACACACATTCACCTCTTCCACTCCATCTCCCACAAGCTAGTTTTACACACATACACATACACAATTATTACAGGATGGCCAGACACACACACATGCATACACACAACGGGATCACCTCGCCTGTGAAATCAGGTAAATCTCAGTGTCAGTGCTGGCACCCCCACCACTGCACACTAAAACCATTGCATTTTTAAATTCTTATGATTTAATGTCATCTAATTTCCCCCTGTCCTGTTTCTCAACAGTGTCAGCATTTTTTAGAGAGATTACAAAGTACTAGCTCAGTCTCCCTAAAATTAATACATACTTTCATGAGATGATTCTGCAGGACACAATTTATGTCCACTAACCAACGTCCAGTGCCGGCGCAGGAAGTAGCATTGATGGTATGTGAGAAGTAAAGGTGTGGAGGTTGCAGCAGTGCATATCCTAGTTTTACTTTTGCTGTGTCCTTGTGTCACGCCTCAATGGACAATTGTCAGGCCGATACTGGAGTGAGGACTTAGATGCAGAGATAGCAAGATCCACAGATTTATTTCACTGGGTTCAAAGATCTCTTCGCAGAGTGAAACCAAAATGGCTATGAAATTACTCTAGATAAAATCTAAGATGTTAAGATGAAAACAATAAAGTAACAAAAAACGCTCCACAGGGAGGATAAGAAAAGAACGACTGTCACTGTAAAAAAATAAATAACAGAAAACGCTCCTGAAGGAGGAAGAAACAAATGGCTAACAAAGACTTAAGAATCGTTACTTGTTTTGTAACGAACAAAACAACAGAAACAAAAGATCACTCCTAAAAACATGGAGGAAAATAACACTACTATGAAATACAAACGAAACACAGGACAATACTACAAAGAACTGAAAATCGGCTATAACTAGCGAGAACAAAACAACAAAACTAGACTATAGAAATTACAACAAAAAACACTCACGAAGAGGATCAAATGACAGGAAGCAATAATACTGTGGCTGTGGCTGTGAACAAGGGAAGCACGGGTGAATCGACCAAGGGACAAAGACACACGGGCACAAGACAAGGGAGACACCGACTATTTAATACATGGAGGGTAATCAGGAACAGGTGGAGACAACAGGTGATCGGGGCGGACACACAGGTGACACATGAGGACGAGCAAGTGCTCTGAAACGAGAGGAGAGTCCTTCAAAATAAAACAGGAAATGACAAGACAACAAACCCAAGACGAGACAAACCTCACCACGGTGTGGTGTGACAACAATCAAGAGCAGCTTTTTAAAGGTATTTCACAATGATGACAATCTTTCCTTAAGTTGAACCAAATTTAAGTTGCAAAAGCTGATGCCACTGTGAAGCTGTTTTAGGCTAAATGCTAAGGTAATCATGGCAAGCTCACAAAAAATGTGTTTCAGCCACTTTTTTCACTCGATTAATAATGTCGCAAATAATTTTTTTACACTGCACAAGTTGGTCTAAAAGCAAAAATGTGCAAAAATGTGACAAAGCAATGGAAGCAGACTTGGTGAATAAATCATGATGACCTGTGAGCGATGAGGAGACTGTGATGTTCCTCAAATTAATGCATCAAGCAGACAGAGAAGTCATATTGTGTGTGGAGATCTTGTGATATGCAGTACAATCGATAAGGAGTATATTAATCAGTTTATTCTATCTCGCCCAATTCCTAACATCTACCTCACAGCATTCATTCGTTGTTGTATTGTTTTGGAAAAAATTCTGGAAACCTGACTAATTAAAAAGTCACACTGATGTTTCGCAGGTGATTTTGACCAAATTCACGTCTTAATGTAATGTGTCAGCACAAATTGGGCAGTGATCACTAAAAAAATTCAACAAATTGGGAGCGCAATAGGATGGGAACCTAGCTGATGACTTGTCAAAGCAGGAAAACCATAGGTGTAATTAATTATATGAATTATAGCTCCAGTAAGGTGTCTCAGGCCTTGACTAGAGTAAGGATATTGATTAATTAATTAGTATTTTGTGACAAATATTTTACCCATCTGTTTAAAAAATGTCCACACAGCTTTTGTTTCACAAAATATCTTTGTACATACACGACCACAAAAACAATTTCAAATGCTGTGATAAAGTCACAGGAGCAAAATATGCTTATTTGGAGTTATTTTGTACCTTTCTGGCACATGACCTCCAGGGTTTTCTGTAAATTATCCACGCAATTTTAGTAGGCATTTCAGTCTGGATTTTAAGTTATTTCCAATTTTAAATTGGCTGTCAGCTGGTCAAAGCTTACTGGACCACCTCGATTGCAGCTGCTAGCTTGGCTGGGCTTGTTTTTACCCTGATGGCTAGCTGATCACTCTTATTGAGATCTTTAAGATCTTTTTTTTGCACCTTTATGCACTCAATCCTGTCATCTCTCAATATTTACCTACTCGCTGGTGAGAAACTGAGGGTGTGTCTCCAGGTGTGGTCACTTAGATCAAGAGCAAGTTAGCCTCCACCAAGCAGCTCACCTTGGTCCTTCTCCAGCGGCAGATGGATTTCTTGGACAAGCATTAGTTAAAACTGCACCCCACAAGTGGATCACCATGCAAAACTCTTAAAACTAGAAAATCTGATCTCTTTGATTTATGGTAAATATCTTTTGATAGACATAGAACAGTGTGAATGTAGGTGTTAGTTGAATTAATGTCTGACTGTGTCATCTGGAAACGGTCCAGTGCAGCCGTCATGTCATGCTTCGCCACGTCTCTGCAAACATTATAATGCTACACTGCTGGTATTCCCTCTGGTGCAGAGTTCAGCACTGTTAACTCATTCGTCTTATTATGGAGATCTCTCACATTCCCCATGATGCTTGAGCGGAGGGCTGGTTTGTGGCACATGGCTCAGCATAGCTTCTCCGTCTCATCCTTTTCAGCCTTTAGGGAACATCAGGTCTCTCTCCAGGTGGGGTGCAATCAGCTGATCCCTGGTCTAGACAATGGGGCCATGGCTACGCTTGTGATCCAAAGATGAAGTTGTAAGAAATTTCAAAACCAGTAGAAAGACCTGAGCAAACTTTTTTCATGTCCATAGTGCACTATTAGTTGAAAAAAGTAATACCACACGTAAAAGTACTAAAAAACAAACTAAATTATGGAAACTGGAGGAGAGTTTGCGGTAGCAGTACATAAGGATTTCACACATTTATGAATTGTCATCATTTTGTTGTAGCGTCATACAACTGCAATTTTTACACTTATCAAGTGTGACACATGCAGACGCTAAACAGTAAATAGGAAGTGACACAGTGCAGGCAGGGGCGGACTTACCATTAGGCAAAACTAGGCAGTTGCCTAGGGCCCCAAGTTCCTGAGGGCCCCATAAAACTCCTCATACACTAATGGTTAATATAGTTATTACTTATTTGCGCACATTAATTATGTTTTTGATTAAAATCCTTTCGCTAAAATGCCAGCAGAATGCTTATTGTATTATGTGTGTCTCGGGCCCCCCCCGGTCAGTCTCCACTACATTGGATCAGTCCATCTTATTGCACATGTGCAGAAAGGATCCAGGAAGACAGCGGCAAAACGTACGTACAAAACAAATGGCGTGAAGAGAAGATGAAAAAAAGGAGGAAAGCAGAAAGCTGCTCTCAAAATTCCCCAAAGTGAGGACATTCTTCACTGCGGCAGCGGCTAACAGCAGCTAACAGCGGCTAACAGCAGCTAACAGCAGCTAACAGCGGCTAACAGCAGGAACCCACAACCAGCAAGTGAAACGCGACGTCGCCACCTGTTGGGGAGGGTCCACTGTTGACGTGTGAACAACTAGTGAGTTTTTGAAGAGTTTCGGCTTAAGAAGTCGCCCCTCAAAGGAAGACTTTAAGTTTATCACAAATATTAGCATAAAATCATCATTTTGGGTGTACATGGTTTCCAATGAGCAAGAAGGGTTTGAAATATATAAGCAGCAATGTAAATAATGTTCAGTAGTGGAGTAGAAAGTGCAGTATTTGCCTCTGAGACAAAATTTTGCATGAAATCCTCAAATTTCTACGTTAGCAATTGAGTAAATATTACTATTATTATTAATATTATTACAATTATAATTAATACATTTCACCACTATCAGAGAACCTACTGGTAGAAAAATAGTGCGTGCGTATTCTGTTAAAATGTTTATTTTAATTGACCTGTTGTTTTGTGTGTTGTCTTCTCATTTCAGAGGGCCCCATGCCTGCCTTTGCCTTGGGCCCCAAATTTGTTAAATCCGCCCCTGAGTGCAGGTCTAATCAGCTAGCTAGCTAAAAATGGAGAACAGTGAGAGAAAAATGGACTCAAGTATGGATGATGTTGCGACCTTTCGGGCACAGTGTCAGCCCAGTTCCTCAAAAAAACCCAACTTCATTTTTTTCTATTTGAGTTAAGACGAAAATAACCATATAAAACAGGTGCTTTGGAAGGGTTGTGGTGCATTTTGTGCATTTTGAACAGAGCCTAGTTTCCCTCCACTTCCATTCTGTTTGCTAAGAAAAGCAAAGCTAGTTGCCTCATGGCTCAAGCTCAATACTGGACTGCAGAGACATAAGAATGGCATTAATCGCATCATGCATCTCCTGGCAAGAAAGCAAATAAGCAACTCCACCACCAAGAAAAAAAGGAGTTCTCACATTTTTAACCTTGTTTCAAAATGTGTCTAAAACATTTTAGCTCTACATGAAATCATTTTGGATTGAGACAGGCTGACTCTGATTTGGATGCACCAGGCATCGCATGTTGACCAAGTAGCAAACAGTCAGTCAGTCAGCTGGCCTCTTTTTTAGCCAGCGACTGTTGCTTTCAGTTTACAGTCAGTTTGAATCATCGGCCAGTTTCATTCACTAAAAAATAAATCTGTGTTTTAGTGCTCCTAGTGTGCAAAAAATAAGCAAAACACTATGAACCATGCACAGGCCATATCTTTAGATTCTGTCCGAAAGCATAATTGCTGCCTGGTGGAAACTGCAGGAGCTGCAGTCACAGCAATGCTAATTAATGGCTTCTGCAGTCTCGTCACCCTCTGAGAGTAATTTCCTAACAAACCTGTTTGCAGGGGTTGAAAACTGGAATCTGGAAGGTTGGGGAATCTGTTGTAGGATGACACAGCAGTGGAAAATGTCTCACCACAAAATAACTGTCAGCCTGGTTCATACAGTGAGCTCTAACAGTATCTGACACTATATTAGCAGGTTAGACGGGAGGTACAGGCTGTAGATCAGATGCTCGGAGGAGAGCTCAGAGGAGAATTCAGTACTTTAAACGATTCACTGGGAGTGGCCTCAGGCAAACACCATGTCGTGTCCATGACTCTTTATTATTTAAAGTCCATATGAAACTGCAGTAAATCCCTACAGGCTAATTATGTTTTCCTAAACATATACAATCTTCATTAAAGTTTAATGGGGTGATGTATATTAATGCCTAACGATGCTGAAACAACCCATTGCAGCTTGTACTGTATATTTAAATAAAGTGTGCTTAAGATTATTACCCTATCCCCATTAGTTCACTGTATGGACAGCTGAACACTGGGCTGTCCCATGAGCAATACCTTACCATACACTAAGCACCAAAAAGAGCTGAGGACACAGATTTAGAATTCATTTCCAAATTTACCATAAAAATTCTGCATGTAAAGAGCTTATAACATGATAAATAAATACTATTTATAAAGCTGACATTATATGAGTGACATGATTGGCTGCTCTGTTTTCATAATGTCTCTGCAGGCAGTGTACTTTATTGTAGTTTAAAGTGCATATTCCTATATTAAGATGAGTTTATTAAAAAGTAAAATGTAAATATGTAAATAAAAAAAACACATACACACACACACACACACAATATTAAGTCTCTTGTGTCACACAGATGAGACAGGACATATAAAATATAATGTCATGCTCACATGGTGAAGGAATAAAATTAAAAAAAAACTTAATTTATGAGGTTGAATTAGGTCCTAGTTCAACCTCAAAAATGGTGAGTGGTGTTAATTGAATAAGTAAGTCAATTGTCATGTACAAACAAAGTATCACAGTATTTACATATTCCACCACTGAGGCTAACAAATGATAACACATGAAGATTAATGTGAGAATTTACTCATCACCTCTTCTCTTGAATTTTCTTCTTTTCACAGGAGGCAGACCTGACTGGACTCACAGCTTTCTATGAGTCTGTTATTCAGGCCTGGGAGGCTACAAGGCCACAAACCCACCTGATGTGGCTCTTTGAAGAAGCGTTTTATATCAGCTTGCTGGAGACGGAGTCCTCGATCAGAACTTCACATGACTTACATCTGGTTCAGATACAGGACTTTTAAATGGAAGAGAGCATGCTTCAGCAGGAGTCTGAGACGTATGAATGTTTACATGAAGTATGTATTGTCAATGTGTCTGTGCTTCTTTGTTGCACTGGCTGGGAAGACGGCTTTTCCTTTCATTCATCTTCAGTTTTAAATGCACATTCAGAAAGGGGTCTGTTGAGCTTTTCCATTTTCTCTTTGGAGTTGCTAAATTAGCTATTTGGAAAGCCAAAAAGAATCAGAGATGGGCAGATGTGTTCCTGAACATCTGTTCGCTTCTCAGTTCAAGGTAGAACATGCCAACTACAAACTGAAGCTGATGAGTGTGCGGGGGACTGGAGGAGTTCTGCAATTCAATTTGCTTTTATTCATTTTTCTTCTCTTCACTATAGAAATAAATGGACTTGACTTCTTTTGGATGGACATTCTAAGTTTTAGCCTTGTGCAGCATTTCTACATGTGTCCGTACATTTAGTAGTTATCTTCTCTGTGTGGGAGTGTGTGTGTGTGTGTGTGTGTGTGTGTTGCTGCTCTGGAGGCCAGTATTGAGTGCCACCTCAGCTCCTCTATGGCCTTGATGAAATATAAAGCAGGAGTGTTTTCCCCGAATCAGCATGCTGGTAATTGCATGCGACAGAAATGGATTTCCTGTCACTCCTGGGCTTTATGAAGAGGGCCGTGCCCCCTTTTTTCCCCTCACAACATGTGTTTTGATTTCCAGCATCGTGAAATGTGATAAATTGGCATACTCTTTTATCGGCTGTCAACTCAAACATGACAGAATCGATCGCAGCTCCAAAATAAGACACAGTCCATTTGGGGGAACTCTGCCTTCCACCGCTTCTTATGTTCTGCTTTCAGTTTATTTGGGGCATTTTTTTTTTTTTTTAGCACAAGGTTAGCCAGCTGTATTAAACCCAGACATATGAATCAACCAGAAAAATATTGCAGCCATAATTTATTCCCATTTAAGTAATCAAAGTGGAATAAATTGCTGATTTGATGAGTGCTCGACTTGGCATTAGAATCTGATGAGAGAAGCATTAATAGAAACACATTAAAAGAGTTTCTGGCAAGGAAAAAAAGAGTGCTGCCCTGGATCAATATGGTTCCGCAAGAACAATTTTTCATTTTCTAAGTCCTAAAACAACATTTCATATTCAAGCTTTACTTCACATGTTTGTGTAAAAAAACAAGAGGAGGAAATGAAGTGGAAACTTCGAGAGACGAGAACGTGTGAGCGATCTCTGCCTGCATGTACGCTGTTTTCCAGCCAACTTATTTCATGCCGTTCACACTCTCAGCCTTGCATGACTGGTCCTTTGGAGGGTCAGTTAGTGAACCGTGACTTATTGGTGCTTCCAGAGCAGCTGGGCCGGCTTGGATTGGTTTGTCAGGGTGCAGGAAACCATCAGGCTCTCTGATGATCGGGAGCTGCTAGTTTTCCGCGGCTGATATCATTTTAAACCGAACGCAATAATCATGATAGCAGATCATTTAAATGCAACATTAACTGTACCATACCAAATGTATGGCACAATATGCCCTGGAATTATTCCCAGTTACCCCCTTTAACAACCTCATTAAGCCATGACCACAGAGCAAATCAAATATAAAACAAAATTAAAGATGGTTTTACTGAGAATAGAACTTCATGTTTTTTATATATATGTTAACAAAGGTCAGAAAAGTATGAAAGGTGTTGCTCCAAGTGGTGAAGTGATGGCAAATCATCACTTTTAATGACTTCCTGTCTCTGCAGTTCCTCTCAGCTCCACACAGGTTATTATTGTCTTTTTGTCTTTTTGCTCGCTGGGTTTGGTTTTGAGGCCTGTGAGCTATGTTCTCATGAAATCATCTTGCAGGAATGACTTCAGTATATTTAACATTAATGTCACAATTAAAGTCACAATTGTTTGATCTATCTTTTGGCCATTTGGGAGATGTGCATTGTGTAAACCCAACACCTGACATATGATCACATTGTAAAGTGGATATGGCTAACGTGTTAGACTAATTGATTAAATAATGACTTCAACCCTAATAATCACTGTTATGCTGGATGGTAACATGTGAGCACGTCTTCATTTTAAAAAAGATCAAACAAACTGACTCTGAAAAACTGCCGTTTCACAACTCCAGCTCCCACGAGGCCTTGACACTTGTGGACTCTTCAATTATGTTGTTACAAAGAAGTCTAATGCACCATAGACACTTTTCATTCTGTGTTTGCGTTGCCACAGATGGGAAGGATTGGAGCTGTCGTGCAATTTGTTTTCAAGTAAAGACAAAAAACACAATGTTACAACTTCACCCTTCAATTAACGGTCAACAAAGCTGTGCCAAAAATAAAACTGCCTGACATTGTCCCCTGCATGTTGCTTTCCATTTTAGCAACACAATATTTTCATTTTGTGCAAAGGAACGTTAACCTAACAAGAATCAAAAATCCAGTTCCATTTTTTAAATGTCCTGATTTTGTCTTTCGGAGAATTAAAAATCCCCTTTAAGCTACTTAGGAATGTAGAGACCGGCAGGCGGGTTTGGCAGCTGGTTCCTGATTGTGCTGTAACTTCAAAGTGAACAGATTCTTCATGTCTCTACAGAATGGCGAATTAGTGCAAGTTTCATAGTTTTTGGGTCGCTTGATATGATAATTTAAGTATTTTAGACATACGCCGTGCACACATATTCTTATCAGTCAATAAACTAAGCTCCGTGTATCATCCACTAAGTACTTCCTGTACTGTATGTGCTGTGGCAGCGTGTGCGTGTGGATGTGTTATCTTGCATTGACTTGATGTTTGCAATTCAAAACGCCTCTGTGATCTTCAGTTCTGCCTTAAGCTATCAAAACTATTAGCAATGCTGCTGAGCATAAATACCATCTGACCCGGGTGTGACCCTAAATTGATGCAGGAGTGGACATGCCTGAATGAATGCGATGGCTCTGTAATAACTGCTTTTAAGACGGCTGCAACATTACATCAACATAAAAGGGAATGTTTTAAGCGAGGCGGCTTTCTGCTGCCAGCCTCATTAAGAGGGGAACATCAAACGCTCCACTGGGAGATAATCCCAGCCAGTTTTCAGCGCTCAGGCTTTCAGCAATAATCAAAGAATACAGGTAGATGCTGAATAACTTAATCCTGAAGATTAGTGGGAGTGCATAAAAATGAAGGAAGAGGATGGGAACAGAAGGAAGAAGAAAAACACTTAAGAGCACGATGGATCCAAAAAAGAAAAGCACTGAGCGTCAAGACCTGAGAGAGAAGAGGAGAGGGTTACAGCTGTCCAGATCAATAACACGGTAATCCATACCTCAATACACAGCTCAATACTCTACTCATTTGGTATCAGTGCCTATTAAAAAGCATTGATTACATAATGTTTTATGCAGTCACAAGGATCTCTCGAATGCACTTTCTGCACTTAAACGGCTTCATGTTTTTGCTCATGAACAGACTCCAGTGACACAAGAATCCCCCCAGCCCACAGCACAGGCCCCCTCCCTCACACTGCCTTTGTAAGCATCGTAGTTAGAAAGATATCAATTACAGTGGCAAAGATTACAGCCTACAGATGGATTACAAAGTCAACGAAAAGCCGATAGAAAGTGTTTTGGAATGGTTCTGGGTTACCATGAGCATAGACATCTGTTTGTTTTGTTTTTTTTTTTTGTTTTTTTTTGGGTGGGGGGTTGTTTTTTTTAATTTTTCTAGAGGATGCTTGAAGCATGAATTTCTGTAAATCCTGCAAACTGCTGAGTCGGTCACATCACCATATAATTTTCAGTAAGTTGATTATTGCCATAGCAACACATTGGTCAAAGCAACACATCGACACCAAAGACGAATGGATAACCAAACTACCAGTAACTAATTAGAATCAATAACAGAAAAAAACAAACCGCAGAATGACAACATTGCCTCTTGGTTCCACACAGGACACACACCCCAGTCCCACCTGACTTCTTAGAGCCTTTCTGCCAGAAAATGTTGGAAAGCTTCCTGGCAGAAGGTTTTCCGACAGAAAATGTCTCGCAGAAGAATTTTTGTCAAAACAATTTCTGCCCGAAAGGGTTTGCAGAAGAAAGCCCTGAGGGCAGCTTTCTCCCAGCAGTGGGCCGATGACCAACCACTCACTGTATGAGCACTTTAACACTGCTTGTAGGTGTAGTGTCCCAGTGTCCACATATATTTGTAAAATCATTTATTATAATGACTTTGATGTCATGAGGTTGAAATAAAAAAATATATATATTCCATAAAAGTTTAGAAAGCTGGACCATTGTTTAATAAAAGTGACAATTTCTGGTATACCTAAATGATGATGATCCCAGCCGTGATAAAAGATGGTGATGTCAGTATGAAGGGACAGCAGAGGAAGGGAGACGCCCCAGAACCCTGTGAGCAGCCACAGAGACCAGGTGCAGATGAGCCTGAGGAGGCAGCTCTGATGCAACACCCTTCACAAGCTCAGTGAATGTGTGAGAGCTTCCCAAGTGACCATGACATTAGCTGACAAGCTGCCATGTGCCTTCCCAGCTCTCTGACATTGACTGTTTTCTCTTATTGCTTTAATATCTCTCTGTCATTATCTGTCATCAGAAGAGGCATCTGGTCTCCTCCCTCTCGGTTGCCTTGGCAGTTCTACCTGTTCCCACTGTTAATTAACCCTAGTAGCCAGCCTGGATTCATCCTGTGCCGGATTGTCAGCGTTACTTGTGTCTGAACATCTCTTCCTGAGTCCTGCCTGGGATCTGTACCTGTGTATTGGCATCCTGTCTGCTTTTCCACTTCTGTCGGGCTGTTTGCGCTGCCTTTGCGGAACTGCCTGTAAGCCTGTATTTGACTACAGCTAACGTCCTGCCAACTCGCTGCTAAGTCGTGTCTGATTTGGGTCCATGCCCTGCTTACCTGAACAGCGGCGGAGCTGGGAGGACTCGCTTTGCACACAGGCTGGAACGAGGAGGAAAGGATTTTTATGCAAGTGGTCAGAAAATAAAACACTGGTTTTAAAAACGCAGGAATCCCTTGAAGCTATTTCTTCACTAGCAGAGTTTTAAGACACATATTTGTTCAACTTTTTTCTACTTATAATTAAGTTATACTTCCTAATCTGTGTCCAAACAAAAGACTTAACACATTCTGGACCAACCAGGAGGAATGACTACAGCGAACAATAACTCTCTCAGCGTACACAGTGCATGTGAATATATTAAGACATGAAAACGTCAGAATCTTTAATCTGATTCAGAGTAACTGGTAATTCATTGCAAGGAAGTGAGCTAGTAGCTGTTCTTGAGCTTTCTATCGTGTCACATTCTCTTCATCAGCAGTCGGATTTGCCTAGTTATCATGGAATTATAAATGTTCAGATTCAACAGTTTCTTGAAGCACTTGTTCTGCATGTTAAAGGCTAAATGAGGCTGACATTCAGTGCTTGACCTTGAAATTGTTGTTTTGTTGAATTGTCTACATGCTGATGAAGATCCTGTGATCGCTGCAGAACAGCAGGTAATTGGATTTTGTGATGATCTTGTTATCCACTCTTTCCAAGGTCAAAAATTAACCTTTAATGAAGCTGTTCCCATGTCGTCATGTATGTATGGTAAATATGAAGCTCAAGCCAGGAGAAGATTAGTGTTACAGGTACCAGGCTGCAGCCCCCATGAGCAGCTGACATACAGGAAAAAAGATGAGGCAAATCCAGAATAGACTGTGTCCTTTCATCTCTAGATTGATCTTAACAAATACGTCCTGCTTGTAATTGCAACATAAAAGCACTGACACACAGATACTATCAAGTATCTCTTAGGACTGCACATAACAGCACCAATAAACAAACATCTTGACAAAATCCAGTTTCAGCTGTCCAGAAATACAGTACAGTACATTTTAAACATGGTTAATTATTTACTTGGAACCAGCCAGGATGCAGATCTAACCAAGGAAGTGGAGACGTGAGGCCCAAGCTAACATTTTGCAATGACTATGTTTACAAGTAAACAAGTGCCATTTCTGTTCTTCTTGGCAGACACAACTTACAACAGTAAAAGTGAGCAAACTCTTTTACTGCTCATTTTACTCTTGTACTTGAACAAAAATTATCTCTCAGCATTAGCTAACACACTACAACAATGTCTGTGAGGTTTTCATAAAGCTGAAATCAAGAAAAAAAAACATTAGAGAGAGAGGTGGCTTGCCTTTGCTCAATCAAAGTAAGTGCATTATTTTAGTTCACAAAACAAATTACTCCTGTAAAAAGCACAGTAAGACTTTTCAAAATAAAAGAAAATACAGAAATAATTTCAAATTATGAAGCACTAATTCATGCAAATGTGATTATTATGTATTGCATTAGTGGGCATCTCATTAGCTTATATTAGCATAAAGGAGGAAAGAATGAGCCAGGCTCTGTCCAAAGTTTAAGGATCACTTACGGGCATTTGTGAAGACATACAAGAACACTCAAAAAGTTGACCAAACCAGTGAAGGTGTTTAAGATTCCACGTCACATTAGTGTAATTTTCATACTGGCTTTCAAACTGCTCGTGATGTCACAGATCATGATTGTCCATACGGTGAGAACAGAGAAACTTTCTTTCAGCAGGTGCAGGTGAACCTTCTTGTGTCAAACTCTGCACAGTGAAGCTCAAACAGAGGAAATGCTTGACAGAATACTGAATGTATTGATCGTTTGTTCGTACGTTGCTACTTGTTTCCAGGCTTTTTCCTGAAGTAAACTGATCACCTGCGGGCTCTTGTTTCATATTAAGCAGACAGACTTGAAAGTGGTCAATCTCCTCATCTGATTTTCAGCAAAGTGAATTAGATTTCTCAAACTCGAACATTTCTTTTCGTTATAGTTTTCTTATAATTTCAGTGCAGTTAGTTAACTAAATAGCTGGATAATGTGATGAAAGATTTTATGGCAAACGAGTGTATTTACCAAAACATCAGACTGTGTGCTGAATGATTCGACAGCTGGGATCAAATGCTTTCTACATGCTGTAGCTGTAGGGGAGCAGTATCTAACTGGGCAAGAGAGCACATATGCTGCTTGGGCGTGAATATGTGTGATGCCAGTGTGTGTGTGTGTGTGTGTGTGTGTGTGTGTGTGTGTGTGTGTGTGTGTACAAAAGCTAATATTTATCAGTGTGTTTGTATGTTCCACTGAATGTGGGTCATGTTTCCAGCATGTTACCTCTGAGCGAATGTTACCTCCAGGAACCCATGAAGCACATGTTTGATTTCTACGGCCATGGTCTCCACCACCGGGGGGTCATTTGCAGCATGATCCATGTTTTCTGCTGCTCCTCCAATCTGCAGGGAGGAAAATATCAAACGGGGCACAGCTAAGAGTCAGATGACCGACAAACTCATGGGAGGGCGGACGTTTGCAGTAATTCTGACCTCTGAGCGCTTTCTATCCACACCAGATACAGGGAAACAAGCTTTCCAAAGCTCACCTAATGCTTACTTGAACCCTGTGTCTCTCAAGCTCTGTCTTTTTAAGCCAAGGGGGCTGTTAGGGTAACACCAAGATTTTCTCTCTTTGTGACAATGTCAAAATATTTCTAAAAGTTGTATCCTTGTGAGAAGAGCAAGGCCACGGATGAAGACTACTTTCAGTTCAAGATAAAAGGGCCAAATCTCACAACAAATGATTTCTGATATCAAAGTAAGTTAGCACTGCACCATTAATTATAGAACAATAAGATCATGATCTTGAATCATGTCTCTATGTGATCTCATTTTCGTGCGACAACAGTTTGGCTGTGCATTACTGCATTTCACAAACTGTGCACAGAAAGATGACAGGTGCACATTTAAAGGCCACGACAGATTAATGGTCGGGCTGAACTGTGTACAATGGACATATGTTTGACAGCCTGGTCTTGTCAGTAATGAATTAATCCTGTAAATTTTCCTCAAATACCACAAGGGACTTCAGGAGGTTCTTCCCTGCTGGAGTTTGGGTGTGGAAAAAGTAGTTAACTTAGCAATGAACAGTGAGGACTCGGTCTCCATTCATAGCTGCCTTGGCCTCGTTGTTGTGTGGCTACAGGTGAGCTGTGTATTAATTACTTTTCCATCTTTTTAAATTAAAAGCACACAGGGAAACATTTGTTCAAAGATGCTCCAAGGAACAGACAAGAGACTTTGCTGACTATTCCTACATTTAGCTCTGTGTAGCTGCATTTAAAAAAAAGACGTGATCTCAATTCTGAGTGGAAAAACTCTCTTCTCTATTCTTCTTGCAGCTCTAATATCAGCGGTGGACAATACCGTGCGAGCCATTCCAGATCTTGAATCACAGGTGAATAGGAGCATGCCAACATGTCTTTAATTTGTTAGAGCTGTTTTGTGTAGAGAAACTATCTGCAACATGCACAGTATGTGTGCAATTTAATACATAGGAGTCGCACAGAGGTGTGCAGCAGGACCATACATATAATCCAAGGTCTGGTGGCGGAGAGCAGGCACCTTGAAATGAGAACGAATTCCCCTCCACCCCAGGAGACCTTCAAAGCACCTTGGAAAATGATCATCTATTCAAAAGTGGTGTTGCAGGATCCAGACTGGAAGCAGACACTGATGAAAAAATGCAGCAGTAATAATCAAAAGAGGCAAAGCTCTCAAGGACATAAACAGCCCACCTAATGTGACCCAACAGGCATGGTGATTGATAGCAGGGTGCAGGAATTGGCCAATGTGATGGTGCCAATACCAGTGCAAATTATTATTGTTGCACAGAAAACTGCTATCAGAGACTTACTGTGTGGATTTAGATTCAGATTTCATAAAACAATGCAGGTTGCAGCAGGTGTCTCACCCTTCTCACTGACTCTGCTTTCTTTCCATATGTTTCAGTATTTGAGCAGGTCATCACATCAGTTGTTTTTCTGAATTAAAGTATTCATTAGAGAGTTAACTTTCTCAAAGACAGTCTGTGTGCAGATACAACTTAACTTTTTCGACAATTTATTAATTATTTTAACTAGCATTCGGTATCTCTGTGCACCAAATGTGTATTCATGTGTATTAATGCACCACTGAAAATTCTACAACAATGCATTACAGTTTCTAAAAAACTGTTATGCCCAGCTGTTGTAGAATTTTTTCAAATGAAACCAAATATTTGTAAGCCACTTTATTAAATATTTGCCAATGGCAAGCTGAGAGCCACATTCAGGGTATGAAAGAGGGGGGGTGCTGACAGCAGATATCCCCTGCTTTATTATCCAAACCTGACACTCTGCCTATAAAAGGGGCTTTGTGTTCAGACCTTCAAGACATTCATTATTTCCACTGATATTGTCATTATACTGTACGGTGCATATACTAAGAAGTATTTTTTTAAATTAATTTCCACAGGGCAAACCATGTAATATTAGCAGTGGCATGTAATATTTGATAGTGGCAGTAATGGAGGGTTAACAGAGGCCCACCGTGCAGAACATGCCTTCAAGTAGCCATTTTAGTGACCCTTGACATTTCATAGAACTGCTATCAGGATGAAACTGACCCCTGACCTGACCCCTAGTCCGTATATCTCAAAATAACCAATAGCTGGATTTGATGGAATATTTCTGAGGATTAATTCTAAAAGTTTGATGCACTGTCCTTCTTTCATGTGCCACTGCAACAAACATAATCGAATGAGTAGCTTGTCTTAAAATCACAAAACAGTTTCAGGAGCCCCCCAAAATAAAAAAAATATTTTTTTTTTGTTATATTTACCTTGACAAATGTCATACAAAAGACACTTCAGATCTCATAATTATGAGTCAGACTGTCATGAAATCTGTGGAACAGACTCACGCTCCAGAGGGGGAAACTTTGATTTCAATGACCCTCATGACCTTTCTTTTTGCACTACCCTCTGGACACTTCAGATTTTTCATCCTCCTACCCGTAAATCTCTAAAAATATATACATGCTGTTTCCTCCACCCCAGCCTCCTGAAGTGAAAACTGCAGCATTGATGGCTTCACAGTTTAGCTCTATAATACGTTCAGAGCTGGACTGCACAGCGTAGCTGTAGCACAAACACTGCGTGAAAACCTAAATATCAGGGCAGATAATGTAGAGGGAAGCAGCTCCACACCAATTTTCCACCCATTTTGCCTTTTCATACACACTCTTGAAATAACAGAGCAAATACTCTCTGCTTTCATCTTGGTTGATGCTATCATGTTGATGAAATTACTAACCTTTACAGTCGTCTATGAAACCCCACCTTCTGTTCGTGGAGGGTATGGTAACACCAAGAGGCAGCAGCCAACACACCCTCGTAGTTGTATCTATGGATAGGCTTGCCCTCATTCAGTGCGTGAGTGGAGATACACACAGTCACAATCTTTCCACACACACACACAAACACACACACACACACACACACACACTGGTACAATCACATTATTCACTGTGTGCTCCGTAAGCTGACACATATTCACATCTCTGGCGCCCCTTTCTTCCTCTCTCAGCAGAAGCATGGCTGGGGGATGAGATGTGAGCGGCGATGATTTCTCTGGCTCGGATGGTCCCGGCCTCCCCCGCACAGTTAACACCCCAGCCACAGAGGAGCTGGACCGAGGCCAGATCCCAGCTCAGCAGGTTGGGGCTCGACAAGGCCTGAATGCACCGAGGATCAATGTATCACTTAAAATAAGCCTGGTACAAAAGTCGGCCTTTTAAAAATAGCACTGTGTGATGTGTGATTAAAGACACAGGGAAGGTAGCTGCATCCAAATTTGAAAGGTTATTAGGCTTGTGTGAGATTTGGACAATTTGGCATATATTAGGCAGGGACAAAAGCTAATTCATGAATAGCTACTGAGTAGACTCATGAAGAAATCCTCACAGTGAGAGCGGACGCCTTTCCCTGAGTCCTTTAGATAAAAGCAGCCAAAAAGGTCAGACTCAAATTGGGGTTTAATGTCCCTGACAGTGTTATCCAGCATGAGCTTTACAAAGCCAAATGACACGGGGCTGCGTCCAGAGATTAGATAGCAACTAGGGTTCACAAAAAACAAACAATTTAGGCAAAACAGCAACAGAAAAACCTGAAAGATTACATGTGTACATAGAGGATGATGGGCCACTGTGGGTGGCAGAGTGGCATTTCTCTGTATAAAGTTCATGTGCAATTATTAAATCCCACAGGATGCTTAACGCGGGGCACATCTCGCAGATGACGAGACCAAGCCCGGAGAGCTACAGTGTGTTCAGGTGAGGGAGAAGTCCCAAGTGCATCAGTGCTTTTCTGCATAAAACGCAGCACAGGAACGCTAGTGTGAGGTGGGTGGATAGTCTGTGGCCCTATTAAATATTTAATTACACATTTAGAGTCTTTTGGCCACGTGCTGAATTAGTCATGTCTGATAATGGTGTGCAATGCAGATGACAGGGCTCCGCAGCCTCCAGAGCCCCGCAGCACAACGTGCTTATTCACATAACCAAACAGAGAAGAACGCTTCAATGTGGGGCTTTTTTGTAATAGAAAATGACCAGAATTGAACATGAAAGCTTGAAGTGTGACTCTAACCACATTTAAAGAAAATATGCTTGTTTGCTTTAAAGCCTGGTCACAAAAGAAAATCGATATCAATTTCATCTGTGTGTGTCCAGTGAAGAGAGAGCTCCAGGATGTGTTTAGCCTGTCGGAGCCTGGTACAAAAGCTGGAGGCAAGGAGAACTGCTAGTCTCGCCCAGCCAGAAGCTAAAGTTGTGTCTTACAACAACACAAAAGCTGTCTTAGTTACATAGTGACCAAAACCCAATGATCTATCCGGTCTCCTAACCCTAACCCACAGTGAAAGATCTTGTCACTCGTGGCAAGTCAAGTCGAAAGGTTTACAATAAAGATGTCAGGAAAGTGTGGATTTAAGGGGGAACAAAGGGGTTGAACCCAAATGCAGACACAAGGGGGCGCAGATATAAATTTCCAAATTCATTTAACACAAAGAAAACCAAGGAAAACCAAAACTCGGGAAACTATGAATAAACACACACTAGGGTAAAGGGTTAACACAGAGAACGAAGACAACACAGGGAAACACTGATCAAATACAACACACAAACACAAAACTCAACGTTGCATGGGTGAAGACAAAGACAGCACTCGAGACGTGCTAACAAAACACATGGCATGACTAAGACAATGCTTGAAACACATACATGAAACCTGGCATGACTAAGACAAGACTAGAAACTAGCAGGGACTGTGGCAAGGTTAGGGAACATGGACTTCACAAGAACACGGAGGACAAACACTTAACATGAAACTGGGTACAGACGAACCAAAGACAATGGACAAACACTTTCTGAAGGCATGGGCAAAGGATTCACAGACAACTAAGGTGACACAAACATCAGGTAACGCAGACAATGACCCAACAAAGACTGGGGGGAAGACACGGACTTAAATACTCAAGGAGGGATCACTAATGACACACAGGTAAAACAGATCAGACAATCACAAGGGAGGGAAAACACAGGAAGTAAAGTAAACAAAGAAACATAACTTGAGCCTTCAAAATAAAACAGCATGTGACAAAAACCAGACAAAGACAAGACACAAGGGGGTCATGACAGCACGGGTCATGACAGAACAAAAGAAAACCAACATATATCAGATGTGGCAAGCACGGATCATAACAAAAGATGGCTTCATTAACGTGTGTTAAGGCCGGCTTAGTGATGCTTTCTCTCTAAACAATCTCCACTGGCTGCAGAAACTTGGAAAATAAAACTCTCTAGCCTCCTTAGCCCTCACATGTGGTGCACGTACTTACTCACCCAGCAGTTCTTATCATTCATGTTTCTGGACATCTGATGAATGTAAGTGCAATATTCACCCTCCTTTTAGCTCGTTAGCTGCTAAATGTTCCACTATGTTCCCCAGCTTGTCTCTAACTGTGTCTGTCTGCTGTTAGCTGCTGAGGTAGCGTTCAGTGGGTTTCTCGAGTGTTTTCTCTGAAAACAGCTGGGCTGGGCTGGGCTGAGGCTGACAGTTTTCCCCCGCTCCTGGATTTTGTGCTTGGCTAGGCTTAACACACCTTGGACCAACAAATGCCAATTAAAAAGGACAAACCAACATTAAGTGTGTCGTAGTAGGTTGTGCTTCCGTTGCCAGCTTCCTGAGTGGCTTCAGTGATTCTTGGCCCAGCGTGTGGAGCTCCGGTGGTGATGAACAGCACTCCTATGGGTGCAGCAGTAGCTCAGTCTGTGGGAACTTGGCTTGGGAACCCGAGGGCCCTCAAGTTCACAGATCTGGTGACTGTGAAGACCGCAGCATATGATTCACATCATCTTCATACTCATCAAACCATTCTGTGAACCTCTTATGGCCTGTATGGGAGCATGTGCTATTCCACTCACTTATTCATGTTTTTCGTTTCATTCATCGCCCATCCGTCTATCTCTGCTAGACGTAAAGTCATCCAGATGTCCAGTCATCATATTTATTGTCACATTGACTACATGTCAATATATAACAGAATTTCTGTTTGTTAGCAACCACACTTCAGCTTGTTATGCTCAGCTCTGATCATTTGGTCCTGATGAGAACTGCTGCTGCTCATTGGCATGGCTAATGAACCTGAGAGGGGTTCCCACAGGAAACGTGTCATTTTGCTTTTATTGACCCTCCCCCCAAACACAAACCTTTGTATTATGTTTCATCTTTGTTGATATTGCACATAAGCAGTCCAAAGCCCTAAACAAATTTGATATGAATGAAATTACACACCACATATTGGTGTGCAGTGAACCCGGGGCTTTTGGGACCCCTGGGGTCTGAGGTGTCTGGGTGGTTATGCAGAGACTCAAAAACACGAGACCAGATAACAAAGCCTTTAGAGTGAGATCTCTCCGCTGAAGCAAAAACATTCCCGCCACACGCCACAATGAGGTCATAAAATCATGTCACAACATGAAACATGCAGGCAGTTAAAGCCAATGTGCCCAAAATTACAACTTAATTTTCTCTGTAAAAATAGGAAGACAGGAAGCATTTACATCCTGGCTTTTGTTCTATTTTAAATCATGTTGAATAGCAACATTCATTCACGCCAAGCATTAATGAATTCCTGGGAACGCAGCGATCGTTAATTCCTCCGTGTCAGTGTGAGGCATTAGGAGACAGGCTTTTTCTTTTTAGGTGCTCTTTTATTAGTTCAGCTGCTAACACAGCTGCTTTCCCCTCATGCTCATCCCTGTGCTCCCCCCGTGCTCTTGGACTCCAGCTGAACATAATTCCAACACAAAGGGCTTCGGAAAATGCACCCTCAGCCTCCTGTAAACGCTGCCCATGACGAGGCTGCATAAGACCTTGATTGTGCCAGGAATTTGATTGCTTCATGGGTGCAGCAAAAAGAGGGAATGTTGGCAAGCGTTTCAGGATACATTGTGCTATATTCTGCAGCTTTAAAAGAAAATTACCTAAAATATGTTTCCAAACATGATCAGACAAGGCAATTCTGAAGAAAAGGTTTGGAGGCATCAATGCTTAAGTCATCCAGTTCAGCCCCAGCATGAAATATTCATATGTGAAACAGCTTGCTCATACGTACCCTGACAAGACTGTTTGCTAAGTGGTCTTGGGATGGACATGTGTGTGTGTGTGTGTGTGTGTGTGTCCTTAAGTGCACTTGCACATGCCTGTTTGTATTTGATTGAAGTCGGAACAATGACAGCGAAGGAGGAAAGATGTATTTGTTTGTGCTCTCGCCTCTAGAAGCCTCTCAGATCTCTCTGGGTTTCACATCAGAAGGGTTTCCCAGCTGTGTGGCTGTGTCCAGCAGCAAAGCTAAAAGTCTGCGCATGTTTGTGTCTGGAAGACGGGAAATGCCGGAATACATATCATCTGCAGCTTGAAGAGAGAGAGAGAGAGAGACTGATGCAAACTATTGCTGCGATTTGTCTGTGAGGGATCAGGGTCAGGGTGCTGCAGTGGGCACTAACTACTGCTGCACTAACCTCTGACATGAGGCGCTTGGACCGAGAGCCAGAGCTGAATATTGACTGCATCACCGCACAGCTAAAGCCGCTCACTGAGAGATTCAGAAACTCTTTACTGCTTTACAGCCCTGCTTCTAATAATGCTACTTTGTTTTTGAAAACAGTTATCAGTGGCTTATAAAATGTGCTTTAGGTGTTCATAATGCCACTCATTTTAGTTGCTTTTCAAGTGACATGAAAAATAAAACCAACACTTGTGTGCCACCCTTCTGTGTGTGTTTTCCTAGCAATATTTCAAAACTAGTGCTAACTACAAATAAACTGGAAACAGTGTTCATTGTGTCAATGTGTACTTAATATAAGATGCATTTCTCAACATTTTTCTTTTAATCATTTCTTCATTGGTCTACTTATTTGTTTATTTCAGTATGCACTGTATTCAAATTCTGTACAAAAAGTTTTGAAACTCTTTCTTGGTGATGCGTTTCCAGGAGTCAGACCAGTTTAAAGAAAAAAGAAAAAAAAAAGATTGATCTCAACAGTCTCAGCTCGATGGTAACATTGGATGTCTAAAGCTTAAATAAAGTTCAGTGTAGTCTGTCAGTGCTGCACACGGAGGAGCTGTCCATGGTCCTGATCCTGTGGTTGTCAGCAGCGACAGTGGTCCTGGCTGCCTGATCATTACATTCACTTGTTGGTCAGGATAGATGCCTCCTCCTGGCTTCACCTTTCCCCTCCGTAATGGCAGAAGGGGAAAGTATCCCGCAGCAGACTCACGCATTCGAACCATTCACAGAAGACTTTGTTATATGTTAAAGCATTGATGGAATTAACAGTGTTAATGAAGGCTATGTTCCATTTGAAAGAGCTAGTTCCAGGGTATAGAGCTGTACATACAGGCTCTCCTGACAGCCTTCTTCATGTCGAACAGTTCATGGAACAGAGCCATCATTGTTATTCGTTCCATCTGTGCATTTCCTACTATGATGAGTCAAAATGCCTGTGTGAAAAACACAATCACGGACCGGCGTGATCTCACCAGTGAGTGTTTGAATCTTCCTTTTGATTAAAGTGCAAATATTATTTGCAAAATACAGATTTTGTCATTTATATCCTGATTGCTAATTTATTTGGAAACAAATTTATGAAAAATTGGCTGTAATATTGCACTCATGATTTTTGTTTCTTCACACTGACAGGAGACTCTGTCTTTGAAGCATCTCTGCACTGAGCAAAGTGTCACAGTGCAGCAAGGAGGAAAGTTTCTGCTGGCCAGCAGAGCAGAGCGACGCGGTATTTCCATTTACACCTCTGGACCACATGGCAGCACACGATGTACCACTGATCTCTGTCTCTTATGACAGTAATCACACTTCTGTTCAAGGTGAGATTCAAATCGCTGCACATAATTTGCACTACAAACTCTTTCAGTACAGTGTAAAAGCTTCAGCGTGTGGCCAAAAAAACACAAAGCAGTTATATAAACTTCTGCTGGAAAACATGCACTCATGGGCAACAACAAGTGGGTCAAAGGCAGAAGTCAATACAAGCAGGTGTGCATCACTAAAAGGATGATGCACAAAATTTCTTTTTTTAACACTTTATTTATACCTGTACCCCATTTCAACTAGACTATTTTCAGACAAAGTGTTGTTAATGAACACTGTAGGAAAACTTCTCTGAAGAGAAGTTTAAACAAGAAAGAGGGACGAGGAGGCCCAAGTCTCATATCTTTATAGGCTTTATGGGAAAAGCAAAACAAAATGAGGGAAAACAAGGACGATAAAATAATTCACTGCTGGGGAAATATTAAGGAAATTATCTAATTTAACATAAAATGTCAAGCCAATATTCAGACTAAAAACATTCAGAACATCAGGCCAATAATTTGATGCACTACCACTGAAGACAAATGTACCAGCAGTGGAGGCACATTTTTAAGTAAAGCTTTTAATTTAAAAGCAGAGTTTTGTGTTGTAAAATTGTTGGATATTCCCTTTAATACAACAACAACAACAACAACTCGGCTTCCACGTGTTGGGGAGGACTCCTGCATATGTGAAAAAATGTTGGATAAAGACTTTCTGCCTCTGAAGCAAGCTGCGTGAAGCCTGATGAATATCCAGTGATGTTGTTAGTCAGCATCATCGGGGCTGAAGATTACAAGTTTGAAAAAGCCAAAAATCTGAGGGGGGTGTAGACAGAAAGAAGAGATCTTACAGACCTCCTGCTCCTGTTCTCTGCTTGACTTACAGGCTCAACACATCCAAATCATTTGATGAATTGCTATTTCGTGTGCGGACATAAACGACATTATAACTGTTATAATTTAAAATAACGTTTATCATTTAATAAAAGTATATTATAAAATGAATTGTTAAGGGCCTTAAAGTGGCCCCTGCATTTTTACCCAGTGAGATCCTGTCTCACAGTGGGGTCCAGTGTCAAAATCTACTTTTAACACCTTTTTCTTTTAGCAACTAAAAATCAACATTTAGTCAATATATGATGAAGCTGCATGATAAATATTCCTCAGATTATTTGAGTTTAATAAAATTACCACAAACAGAGACACCTGAGAAATCTGGAGTATCGGGGGTTTCTAGGTCTCTGGGCAAAATCCAGTCAAGCTGCCATGTGGCTGCACTTACAGGCACATGCATGCACACAATGCACAGAAAGGTGCAGGAACTGGGAAGCTGATGGGAGCCCAAACTCATGTTTGCTGAGGGACCCTTCAGCCGGATGTTGCTAGGATTTTAGAAATACTGAGGTCAAATGTCATTTCATACTTTTAATGAATTTAAAATGTTAACAATATGAAACAATACATGAATACATGTAATCTCCCTTCATGCTGTTCCAAAGCTTTCTACATGCTCCCAGGATTTAATCCTAAAGAAATCCCTTTATTAAAATATAATATCATTTTTTCTTCGTCTAAAAATAATCAGACTTTAGGATATTTTGTCTAAAAATATAGGAATCAGCCTTCAAGCCGACTTATATGTCATTTACAGGTTGTTACTGCGCCAAATTCTCCGACATAATACTGAGGACGTGACTTGATGTGTCTCCAGCAGCAGCTGCAGCCCCGTACATCCATATCTCACTGAATGTCCTTGTTTGTGAGATATGAGCCTGACAAGTTTGACAAATTGACTCATGTTGTTTCTCCCGTATAAGCTGGCGCATCACTGAATTAGCTGCATTCCCCGACCGCTTTCTGTAACCTGTGAAGAACCCTGTGTTGTGGCTATTTATTCTGAGCTTTTCCTTTTTGTGTGGTAAATGTAGGTGGTGCCACAGACCTGACACAACATCCAATTGACGCTGTTCGACTCCAGAAGAGGGGGCTGGTGGGTGAAGTTTCTATTGAGAGGAACCCCCTTAGCTTTGAACACAATAAAGGTAGAAACTGGCCGGAAATTGGACAATTTTGCCTTCAAAATAAAAGCTGCCCCAAGGGGAAAGCCTCTATTTTGATTGTATTTTGTTTCATCATTATTTTTCAGTACTACCATAATGTACAACAGAAACAAACAAACGAAAGTCCTTACATTTATATATTTCATAAATGCAGAGTGAATTTTTAGTACAAGTGCAGTTGTGACATTTTGAACTGTTAGGTCATGGTAAAAGCTGGCTGCAGTATGCCTATGTGTATGTTTTGCCCTTTTTTGTGGTTTGAAAACATATATATGGTTAATATAATGCAAACGATGTCTAGTAGAACAGTATGTTTACTTCTTTTTGACTGCATCTTTATCTTCATTTATACTTTGTAACTCTTCTAATTTTCTAAGAATAGCAGGTTTTTGTAAACAAAAAAAGAGTAAAGATCTAAAGGTAGGAATCATTTGTGTGCATTAAAGTGGAGTTCAACCTTCATTTAAAAACAGCTCTCTGAATTGAGTCTTTAAAGGTAAGTTTGAGAGTGATGCTCACCTTTCCAAGTGCTGCTTTAATCAAGAGGTCCTCCAGACGAGGACTCCAATTAGGGTTTTTATTTTGAAAGATTTAGCTGGAAGTCATTTTGGTGTAACTTGACTCTCTTGACAGTAGCGCGATCCCCGGGCTTCCAAATAAGGAATCCGGCTGTTGCTGCGCGCGGACACACAGACAGACAAGGACGCTCCAGTGCCGCGAGCTGAGGACGGCGGCTTCAGAGACGCGCGCGAGCCCTCTTTGATTTGCTGCTCCGTCAAACCTCCACGCACACCTGGAGGACTGTGCAGCCTGAGCACAGGGAGGATTTCAGATCTGGAGATGAACTTTTTGAGAGAAATGTCAGATTTTCTGGAACTGTTTTAAAAAAGGGACCGTTCCTTCATAGACGAAAGAGGAGCTGGGGACGTTTCATTTTGGAACAATGTGAGAAAAGAAGACTGGGTGAATACATTCGGGATTTTCTGAACCCTTTTTGCGGACTGGAGGCACAGTCGGAACTAACGGACATTCAGAACTCCTCTCCGAGTTTTCCCTCCTCATCCTCTCCACTAACGCTCCATTCATTTCCACAGCATAAGGCGGAATTTGCGTGTATAATAATGCGTTTTGTGGACTTATCCTAGGACTTATCTCCAGGCTTGTGGGATTGGTGACTGCCCTGTGACTGAGCTTTGACCACTGACAGTATGCATCAAAGGGACTGCTAACTTACTGAAGGTAAATTCTGCTTTTTTCTGACTCTAATTGACGTCTTCCTCACCTTCAAGTTAACTGTACTCACCAGCGTCGTCAGCGCATCTTGTTTTGCGTTGCGTCTGCGTTTTGTTTTGGTGACATGCGAGTCGATCGTAGCCGGTTTGGGGGCAAAATTCAAGAAAAAAAGGGGCTGATGTCGAGTTCGTACGTTTTGTGGAGACTGCTCCCTGCTGTTGGTCGGTTTAGAGAGCAGCAGGATTTGCAGGTCTCACACATCCAAACGGTTTGAGCTCAGAGGCGCACCGTCGCCGTTTGGGCTACTCAGTCAGCCCCGGAGGACGGAAGGATGCTCGTGTCTCTGGGGAGACAGTGTCGCGTAACTTTATTTAAAAATCATCTCATTTAATGAGTCTTCGTTTTTTTGCAAATGGAAAACACCAACTAGACGTAATTTAGGAGATTTTTAGAATGAGTAAGCGCAACTCTTTAAATCGGCACCAGTGAAACACGCCAAGCATGATTCGTTTCCCTAAATATATACGGTTTAACTTTTTCACATCTATTGCTGGACTTTAGTCAAAACGTTGTGTTTCTAAGCCTCCATAGGTGATATCATTTTTTGAAAATATCAGCTGACATGCAACTCATAGGATGTGTTTTGAAAGCAGCGTGTGGCTGTGCCAGACCGTAACGGCTGCATTTAAATGCAAGATTTTTGAACGGAGTTTGGTGTTTGGGTTCTCCGTCCAGGAGAACGCGCTGCGCATCCTGGCAAACCTGGTGCGTGACTTGTCGGAGTTTGTCTTGTTTTCATGAACTGAAGTCTGCACATTTTTTCCTGTGAAATGTGAAGAGAAACATTGCGAGAATAAAAAGAGGGAAAAAAAGAAACGAAAACTTTAAAGTTATTTAATCTTGTTTGCAATATTCAATGACTTTATTTCCATAAATATCATTTCCTGTCTGATGTGTCGTCTTTAAATAAATCCTGCTGAAACGCACGGAGAATGTGCTCAAGTGAGGTGGAAAGATGTTGATAAGGCGAGGTGAAGGCTTGGCCAGTGATGCTTGTGGGGGGGACCAGGGGCACGTAGCTGATCTCCTCGCAGTGGAGTAGGCAGATGAGTGCTTTGAGCCCGTTGCTGTGGCGCACTTTCAGTCAGCTTGGCATCACTCACTGATGGCCAGCAGTCTTATTCGCAACGGAATGGGTTGTCGTTCACTGTCCCCTTCTGGTGCAAGGAGCCTCCCTCATCCCTCCTTGTACTGCAGAAAGACGCACTAATGTCCAGCCTGGCGTGCTGCATGTGCATACACAGCATGATGACAATGAGACAGACAGGGAGGGCTGCTATTAAAAAAAAACAAAACAAACAAAAACAACAACAACAACAACAACAAAAGTTTCAGAACAGTCGCTGGCTTTCCTGAGAAAAAGCATCTACCTCCATGTGCATTTTCTGATTGTTTGGTTGACAGTATGAAAATATATCCTTCACTGAATTTGGTATAACCTCACCTTTTCAAATAACCACATCATGCTATTGGGGGCGCTGTAAAAACACATAAACCCGTCCCTTGGGTAAGCCAGGTTAAATTAGCCTATGCGCTCGACTGATCACTGCTGATTTATAGCACCATAATGTTGGCTCTCTTATTAGGGGACGGAGCTTAAAATGCAGGGTCATGCTGTACGTTTTCATGAAATGGTTTGATATCTCAACAGGTGAGGATATGTCCTTTAAAAGTCTGTTAAAACAGCAAACTGTCTTAGATTAATTCAGCTCTGGACGTGGAAAGTGCAGAAGCTTGTATCGTCGGCATTGTTTTGATGCACGTATGCTTGTCCACCGCCAGTGAAGGAAAATCAAACTGAGGATGTTAGGAATGACTGATGTCATTCTAAAAGCAGATACCAACATTTCTAGACTCAAATCAATAGTTTGCATAAATGCTTTGCTTCGGAAAGAACATTGAAACTATTAAGGCACTGAAACTGTTCACTGGAACGGAGATTAACGAAATTCTTTTGGGCTAGTAGCCCTTTAAAACAGTCCAGCAGTGCAAATTTCTGCAGAGGTAAAGATACATTAGCCATTTAAAGGTCAAATTGTATTAAAAGTGCCCTTGCCATGCTGCTTCCTCTTGTCCCACGGTAGATTGTTCTGGTATCCAGGCCTACTGTTCCAACCCTTTCCCCTTTACGGATTCATCCTCCACTTAGAGGTGTATGTAAAGCTCTGTCTTCATCAGAGATTTTGCCTCCAGGTCACACAGCCAACCCCTCCCATCGTATAAAACCTGCATAACTCCCTTTCACCTATGTCACTGCGGGTCGAGGTGCCTGCAAAAAAAAAAAAAGAAAAAGTAAAAAACGCCAACAATGGTTTGTACTTCTCTTTGACATCTCATTAATATTACAATGTTCAAATCAAGGCCCTATGGGCATCGAACACACATGAACATTCAGTGTTTTATACTAAACAAATGAAAGCACAGAGACTTAACGGGACCACATCACCCTGCCACAAATATCTGTGCTGCTTTGTTTGGAGAAAAATGTGCTTTTTTTCCGCAGTCCCGCTAAAATCCATGCAAGGCCTGCAACGAGACTCTGAGGAGAGCCAAGCATACAGAACTTGTCTGCTCTTATGACAACACATGCATTTCTGGGACAGTGCCAAGTTCAGGGTCTGAGAACTCCCCCCTTGCCCCCCAGGTACGGATATTAGCAGTCAACGGTTTTATCCGCAAGAAAGGGAGCAGATAACAGAAATAGACTCCACAGTAGTGCCCTGACAGGCACGGCTGGCTCAGAGTCACAGGGATGAGACAAGCGGCAACACAACGCAGGCCTTTTCAAAGGCATCCATGCATGTTTTTTTAACCTAGATGTCCTTCTTTGTTTCTGTATCTTACATCCTCCCGCTGCCTCGGAAAATACCCGCGCCGTCGACTCACTCGCCTTCCCTCCGTCGTCTCATCCTCTGATCACTCCCCTCCAAACAAGGCCGCAGTGTCCAAGGCTGCGTGCTATCAGAGAACCTCATATCTGAATTTGTGACATCAGACGGAGGACGAGGAGACAGTGGGGGGGGGGGGGGGGGACAGAGGGAGTCATTGAAAGAGGGGAGATGAATAGATGGGTGACGAGGAGACAGTCAGCGGGACGATAGAAGATGGATTAAAGGCGAGATAGAGAGGGACTGTAGACACAGGGCTGTGTGACATAGACAGACAGTGCCATTCTGCTGCCTCTGAGCTCCACACATCGCTTTGTGTGTGACATCCACCATACTTTGGACAAAATACACAGCAATCAGTCAGCACAGACAGGCTAGTCTCACACACACACACACACACACACACACACACACACACACTTGAAACACAGGCACTTTAAAGGTGAAACATGCCAATACCCCATGTCCTGAAAGTTCCTAATGGCTTCTCGACAGTGCTTAGGGGAGGATATCTTTGGAAGTTGACCAGCTCCTGCAACACCATTGGCTCTCCTAATTAGGGACTAAACAAGGAGCCTTGGAAGGGTGTTTAATGAGGCTTGGCCAATGTGCGGAGTGAGACAGGAACTTAGGCTGACAACCGTGTAACAGCCACAAAGCTTTACCACGAAGCGTCTCAATGGCTACATCCAAGCCTCAGCCCTCATGCTCAATTCTGAATGGCTGTTTGATTGTGATTGCTTTAAATGATTGTTCATATCAAGGATGAAAATCATGTCTGATGGCAATATGAGTTGATGACGGTGATGAAACGGACACAAAAGGCCAGTCATCCAGCTAGCACAGAGAAGTTCTTTTTTTAAATGACAAATTTGAATAAGTGAAGAGGCCACCAACAAATACACCATCCACCAGTCAGGTTGGCAGTGTCAGTGTATGATCAGTCAACCTAGTGTTGTTTTAACCACGGTTGTGCGCATTCCTTAACCTTAACCAATCAGTTTTAGGTATTAACATAACAACAAAATTCCCCTAAACTTAGCAAAAAAAAAGGTCCTCAATGAGATCCCTCCTCCTAAGATCTCAGGCAGCTCAACAGCCATTCACACCAGGACTGTCACGACTCACATGATGGTCGGGTGGTTCAGCGACCCACCCATTCACACAATGACTCACCCATTAACATCCATTGACCCAGTTAGACCATGAGTTTTGTGTCCCTAACAACTTACATGATGGCTGGGTGGGTCAAGATTCTTGCAAATGGATAAATGCGTGTAACTCTCGACCCATCAAGCAGAACAGAGGAAGTCTCTTGGATGAGAGGTGAAACGTCCTATAGAACCTCAAGCAAGTCCAGTTGCCTTTATAAAGCACTTGGAAATTTTGAGACAATAGCTGCCTATTAATACATCCACAGACACAAGGAAACATTTGTATTAGAGACATTAGCATGTCTCTGGCCATGTGATGAATGTAAATCCAATGTTCACTCTCTTTTAGCTCTGTCGTTGGCCTCTGCCAACTCCTGAGGAAAAATATATATCTATTTTGCTGCTAAATGCTCCACTCTGTTCATCAGGGAGGCGCTGCTGTTTGGTGCAGGGCAGGTAGAGTACTGTGGCTTTATCACTGACAGCTGTCTGCTTCGTCACGATGAGCAACACCTTTCCACCTGCATGTTGTCAGTGAAGTTATTGTCTCAAAAACATGGATTAGTGCACTTTTAACAAATTACTGGAACCAATAGCGAGCATTTTTGTGTCTAAGCGGTTGCAGATCTGAAACGATCACATGGATCATTTATGGAACAGTCATTTGGACTGGTTCTCAAAGGCAGTCACAATGTTATCATGCTAATAGTAGTGTCAGGTCAGAAAATGCTAATACGAGTCATCTTTGATTGCAGTGAGAAATGATGTATTTTGTCATTTGTTAGGAGCCTAAGCTGAATTCTTGGTCTTTTTATAGAGAGAAGTATAGAGAGAGTACACAATATGCGGTGTAGACCATGTGGGCACTAAGACACCAGAGAAATTATGCAACCTCCAGGCAGAATTTTGGAATGTCATGGGTCATGGCAAGGCCTGCCATGCAGTGTGCTTGGATTGTTTGTTGGCAGGATGTGAGAAGACATTTTTTTTTTCAAATAGAAGAAGTTCAATATTCTACCTGTTTCTGTTTCTCTGGGGGATTTTATTGATCATCGAGGACCTGAACCACCCCTTTAAAGGATTGATGATCCATTTCCAAACTCCTTCTACTGGCCAAAAAATATAGAGACCTAGAGAGTGAGCTGATCGTGAGAAGGAAACAGTATAGTACAATTACAGCAGACTTAAAGGTGATGAGTGGTACAATTAAGTCTCTAGTTAGGAAGCCATGTTGTGCAGCTCTGTTTATTGATTTATCTAAAGCATTTGACACCGTTGACCACTGTGAGCTAAGACGGCAAGTATTGAGTTATCTGAACAAGCAGCAAATGGTTTGACCACTACATTGCTGATAGATCTCACTGTTGTCCAGCATTACAGGGCTGTTTTTTGTTTGTTTGTTTGCTTTTTTTTTTAGTCAGACGATGATTTTCAAATTTGTGTTTTTTACAGTATCTGTGTGACAAATAGGTTACAGTTCGGGGAGGGAGACTGCGGCTCTGACAAAGCTTAGGCTAAGATTAGACAGCTAATTAACTAGGAAAAGGTTACGGTTAATAAAAAGGCAAATGGTCAAGTGCAGGTCTGGAACAAGACACCGTCTCTAGTCTACTGCATGGAAGTCAGATGCGTTCCACACCCATCCTCCTCCTCGACCTTGGCACCCTTGCTTTCCACGTCCCAACTCAAAACGTGTTAGCACTGCTCAGCCGCAGTCAAATATTAAAAGAGTTGAGTCTCAGCTGTTAAGCTGTCCTTGAATCCTGACAAAAGACAGCTTCCTGCAAAGGCAGTAACATGTCAAGGCAAACCAACTGAGGTGCTTTCTTTGGTAAATGCTTGAGCATTTCAATAAGCAATTGTCTATTTTAAACTGCATGGGAATAAACTGCACGTTTTATTTCAGATACAGGAAGATCTCACAATGTGATCTCGGGCACAAAGGCCTGGGATCGGACACCAGTAGCAAATTTATGACACAATCACTGGTTTGTATGCTGGTCAGTTCACTGCCCAACATTTATTTATAAGGCCATCCTGAGTTCGGCTCAAGTCTGTGGTATGGTTTAAGGTCAAAATACACTTCTGTGTTCCCACTGAGATTTGAACTGAACTGGGAGAAAAGCATTTAGGTATGCAGTGGTCTAGAATGACTTGCAAAAAAAACTTCAGATCAAAAGAACAGAGCAACTCTATAAATTCAAGTCTAGCACTTTGGCTGGAAAGTGAAAAAAAGTGTTTAGTGCCCCAAAACGTTGGTTTTCTATTTCTATAATTTGTGTGTGGTGCTGTTTATCGCTGTCTTCTGTCTTCTGTCCTGTCTGTAAATGCGTGCTCGTGTTGCTGTCTCGGCCAGGTCTCACCTGTAATTGAGTTTGGGATCTCAGTGGAGTCTTTCCTGGTTTTAGGCGTTACTCTCATTAATACTTTAACTAGTCCTGAAAATAAACTTGCTCCCAGGCAAAGGTAGAGCCTTCAGGTGACTTTCATTATCTCTGGCCAAAAATACACACTGGTCACAATACTGGGGCCCTTTTGGAGAAAGAGTAATTATTTTCATAAATGTACAAAGAATCTCCTTGTTACTGTCATCGTAGAGTCAGGCCAATTACAGTCATTTCAGTCTTTAATAAAAGTCAGGGGTGCAATCCTCTGTGTCCCTTTTCACCTCTGATGTGATAGATTTGATGCAATTTGATGGCAAGAATATTACTTCAGAGCAATGACAAAATTACCAGTAAAGGTGGCTTCAGAAACATATTGGTGGAACCCTCATGTAGTAGCGGTTACAGTATGTTAGGATCTGAGCTGCACGACTCTGAGGCGAGGTCTGCAATTAGCAGGATTCTCTTTCCCGTTTGCTATTTTTGTCTTCATGTTAGCGAGTGTGTGAGAGAAGCAGAGGAAACACCTTCACACCTCAGTTTACTCTTCTGGAATAGACCAAGCAGCCAAACAGATTAAACCATGTGAACTTACATACATACATATATATATACAGTAAAATGCTGATTATGGAAGATCAAATATCAATATCTAACACCTTATGTGTTAAATCCGTCTGCTGACATTATAGCTTAGTTTTCACAAGTGGAGCTTTACACTTCCAGATCGCTTATTCCACACTGTGATGGTTCTGTACTGATTCTTGTTCTGTTAATACCTGTTTGGCAAGTGTTTTTTTTTTAATAATACAAAAGGTTTTCCTTGTGTTGCCCAGAGTCATAGACATATTCAGGATATAACAGAATATGCAGTCTGTTAATAACAGCAAACATCACAGGAGTGTATATCTGACTTTTTTAGGTATGTTAAGTTGTGTGGAGAGTTGTGGAATTGTATCACCTTGTACACTTGTACCCAGCTTTGTGAATATATACAAAAATATTTAAATGCATACAATTTGTACTTGCATAAATTAATTCTGAAATATGATCTTAGAAGGCTAAACAGTGACTTAACACCTCCTGAAATTCTTGGTTTTTGACCTCCAGAGGTTTCAGTTTTAGCCTTGCTGCAGTGATGCGCAGGTGTACTCCAGCACACCTTGACATCACTGTTGGGTGTAAGTATAGATGTGCTGTTGCAGTTAGTTTGATGTGAAACTCAAAATACATTTAACAGCATTTCCATTGGTCACACCTGAAGGAGGGGTCACAGGCTTCTGTTTGCTCTGAGAAATTGTGAAAAACAGTGTGATCAGATGACACCAACAAATACCATCTGATTCATCGTTTCTATCACACCGCTCATGATTTACATTAGAGGAAGCGTTTGTCAGCATTTGTGCTGAGGGAAATTACACAAATTGCTAGTGAAAATAATGTCAGACATGTAGTAGGGGTATGCGATGTGACCTATAATTGATATCACAGTGTTTTTAGCATAATGATTAATTAGCAACGTAAGGGAACATACAGTATCTTCAGAAAGAAAAAATGATTCAAAAAGAGATGTGTTAACTGTCTCCACATAGGAATGAAAATGAGGTACATGTGTTTTGGAAGGAGCAACCTGCCCCATAATGTAGGTTAATTAGTAAATGTCATGTGATTCATTCTCAGAGTTAGACAATGGGTCGGATTAGGCGTTTACCAAACAGCATCTGTTTGGTAAAAAAACCTGAAGTATATTATATAAGTGCAGCAGTCAGTGTACCTCGGGGCACGTCTATCACCAACACTTACATACGGCGGCAACAAACACACATAGCAATGCAGCACACAGCAGAGGGGGCTTTTCTGCACCAGCTAAACCAGCTCAGTTTGTGTTGCAGTGTGAAGTGTGACGATAACGTTCGCTCTGGCTGTGAGACGAAGCAAAAAGCAAGGTGAAAAAACGGCTACCGACTCTGGTTCTCTGATTGGCTTCAAATGAGGCTCCACATTCACACAGTTTCTCTTGACCGTCCGTCAAAAATAGATACTCCAACATTGCTCCAGCGTGTGGCGACATCAATCACAGAACAAGCTCATGCCAAATTCAACAGGCTAACCAGCAAAATAGACAGTAAAGCAACATAAAAATGCAAAACTTGCAGGCTCTAAGTTTGAAGTTAGTATCAGTCTATCCCTGAGCTTCAAGTTTGAAGTGAATCCTGCTCTGTATTGGCCTTCGAAGCAGTCTGAAGTCAAATGAGTAGCACTCACATAATGATATAGGTGTTAGCTTAAGCGTTATTTTGGGGAGATTTCAATCAAGTTAACCCACTGGGTCTTAATTTCCTCAGATGGTGGGAGTAGATGAAGACCTAGCCAACAGCAGAGAAATTGCTGTGCGTTGCTCATAACGATACCTTTCACATCTTTGTGTTATGAAGTCAGCATCATAGTGATGAAAACAGTCATTTCTGGACTTACTCCAGCTCGCCCTCTACCTGCATGTCATCGCAGCTACAGTAAAGCACAATTCATCATGGTAATAAAGATGTGGCAAAATCCATGTCTGCTATGACATTTTTTGCAATACCTTCATTACCCAATAAAAAAAATATGAATATACTATTAATCCAATAATGAAATTTATACAGAGTTATTCAGAGACATTCGTTCCTCTCCCCCCTCTACCCAGAGATAACGTGACAGAGGCGATGCAATGGGTGTACCATCCACACCTAACATGCTGTCCTGAAAATGGTTAAAATATTCTACATTTCAGGCCATTGATTGAATTAGCGTTGCCTTCAAATACATGCTGTGTGTAGTCTCTTCACCAAGCTGAGACTGTAAATAAAGTCGAGCTGGATCTTGCAGGAGGAAAGGTGTACTGTGTTCAAACGCTTCACTATTAGTGTACACTTTCATTTGAGCACTGACTAAAATCTCAGATGAAGTCCACCTTCTCTGACACGTTGCTGAAGAAATGCCATGGAAGTTAGTCACATGCATGTAGGCATGTTCATGCACCCCCCCCCCCACGCACATACTGTACATAGACACCTTGCTTGAGAAATCACAGATGGTTCACTCAGCTTCCTCCACAGCTTTCTCAGCAGTGTCGTGACCCTCTTTCTGGCTGAAATTTTGAGTTCTTATTAACACATTATGCTGTAATTGCTTGCAGTTTTTTTTAACTCCTGGCACTTCATTAATTAATTCATTAAATAATCATAGCTTCATGCATAGTCTAATAGGCATTTTCAGCAGCATTTTGTGTTAGAACTCATCTCAGCGGTTCAGTTTGTGTTGCTGCAGACTGTATATCATGATAACCATATGCACATCAATCTGCTTATTTGCAAATGCATGCTGCCTTTGTTTGATGCCAGTTTGTTCAAATGCAGCCCTGCCGCTCTTTCCAGAATAAAACAGACACAGGTAGTTCCACAGTGCAGGGTGAAATGATCTTTTCTTTATCCTCTGTGATGAGACTGAGGGAAATCTTTGATCTGGAGTGGCTAGATAATCATCCGTAGCTGAGCCCTGATTTCCATCTCTATTCAACTCTCCCCTGGAAGCTCCATCAACACTGGAACTAATCAGGGTTATTACTACTCTCCCCACTGAACGGCACACTTCTCCAGGTGTGGGATGGGCTTCAGTGCTGCTGTTGTTCTTCATGTTGATGTTGTACAGTACACTGCACTGTGATTCATAGCAGTTTGCTGATACATCAGGCTGATACTGGAATTTTATTAAACACAAAGGTGACATATTTTAGCACAGTTTGTGAGCATATTTTTCTAACATATTTTTTAACATTAGTTTTTGATCAGAGAAATCACTTGAGTGTAGTTTCACTTGCAGTAAAGCCTCCTTGCCTTGAGGAGCTGCTATGACAATCCTTATGACTTTTAAAGCGGAGAAGAAAAAAAAAAAGGAACAAGCTGCCGCGATCTGACTGTATTTTGCGAATGCTATCGTATTGAGGGCGGGAAGTCACAAAAATGTAATGAAAAATAAATGTGCACTTGTCAGTTCACCTCACCTTAAATGATGATTCTCCTTTGTTTCAATCACATTATCATTTCATGTTTGGGACTTCCACCTATCATGTTTGTCAGTGGGAACCTGCACATACCATTTGCAGAAGATGACCTTCTTCTCCTTCAGACCCAAGTTGTTGTAGGGCCTTTGGGACAAGTCCAAGTCCAGTCTCGTGTCAAGTCCTTCAAATTTCAAATCTGCCAAGGGAAGTTTAAATCATGTCTTGAGTCTGTATGAGTGTTCCAAGTCAAGTCCAAAGTCCATAAAGGCAAGTTTAGATCAAGTCTTTAGTCAGACAGCGTTCATGTCAAGTCTCAGGTACGTAAGGAAAGTTCAAGTCATTTCTCAGGTGTGTGGGAGTGTTCTTCAAGTACTCTTTCAGAATGGATCTCAAGTCAAGTCTCAATTTTGTTGTGGTGTGTTTAATGTCAAGTCTCAAGTCAGTCACAGGATCTTTCAAGTCTCAAGCTACTCAGGACTCAGCAGTAAATGGGATATTGATTTTATTTTCATAGGACTTCTCTAGTCCACCAACCACTCAAAGTCAAGTCAAATCAAAGTCTGAAGTCTACAGCTCCTCTCCTGTAATATCACCAGAAAACCCATATAGGTTGTCTGTGCAAGCAGGTTATCATGACCCATATTTACGTGTATTGTTAGGCTGCAACCTCTAGTGGTCGCAGTAACTATGATGAAAGGAAAGGAGGAGGTCAGATGATGAAGTGTAAAGAGCAAGAAAGCCTGCCTATGGAGGAAGGTGGAGTGGAAAAATGGTGCAAACACACACAGGACTTTCACCCAGGAGACCGCTGCTTGTGTCCCATGTGAAACTGAAAGTCAGTGCTGACATTTTTAAAGTGACTTAACCTACTTATGTTACGTCATGTATGTATCAGTAACCTTTTTAACCAAAACCATGATATTGTCCTGAACCTAGCCACGTAGCTTTGGGGCCTAAAAATAATGAAACTGCGACCATTTCGCGGTGTTAACCATGTGATGAAGAAGGTACGGTCATATTATATATTATTTTGGGAGTCATTGGCAATAGAGTCGTTCAGAGTTTGATTATGGGGATATTTGTGTAACATGTAATGCAGGCCATGTTCATTGTGCTTGCAGCCAGACTCTTCCAAAACAGCTGTTTTTCGAGGGCTTGGCTGTCACCGTCACTGTCATAAAAGGCTGGAGATTTCTCCTAACAGAGGTCCATACATCCAGAACACATCTGGTGGCAATTTGTCTTATGTTAGATAAACATCTTCGTAAACTTTTTGTCTCAGAAACATGTGGCCCTGAAGTGCTGACTTTCCAATCTGCCGTTGTCAGCTGCGTTGTACAACAGCTCTGCTGAAGTGAAGCATTTATTTGCGAACCCTCCATGTTCCACCTCATTACATCTACAATGTTGTTTTTCTCCACTTAGAGGACACTGCAGCTGGATACTGAGCTCGGCATATTTTGTCTACTTGAGCACTTGTTAATTTGCTGTTATTCTCTGTCATGTGGAGCTAATGGCGGACAAAGAAAGGAATGAAAAAACAAGCAAGTGCAATTTGAGAGATCTTCATTTTTCCTTTTCTCTCACAGCTGGATCCCACCAAATACCTGACCACTCTCAATTCTTTTTCCTTTCTTTCACATATTCAACTTTCTCCTCTTACTTTGTTTCTTCTATCTGAACTTCTGCTTTTAAATTCCTCCTCACAAATATCTCATCTTCCTTTCTCTCTCCTCTCCTCTCCTGTCTTCTTAAATCTCTCTTCTCCTTTGTCTCACTTCTCCTCTATTTTCCTCCATTCTGCCTCTTACTTGTTTTCTCTAGATCTATCCCACTCCATCCACCCCCCCTTCACCGTCTCTCCCCTCATTCTCCCCTGTGCTCTTTCCTTCTTAGCCCCAACATTTTGACTCCACTCTCTTGCTCTCTCCTCTTTCTCTCCTCCCCTCTCCTCTCCTCTCATTCCTATCCTCTTTCTCTCCTCTCTTCTCCTCTCATTCCTATCCTCTTTCTCTCCTCTCTTCTTCCTCTCCTCCCCTCTTCCTCTCCTCCCTGTGATGGATGGCGTGGGTCAGTGTGTAGCCTCTGACAGTGATAGCCTCTGTCACTGCTCAGAGTCTGTGGCTGTTATCTCCACCCCCCCTCCCCAGCTTTATCGGCAGTCTTCTCAGATCATTGACTCAAGTCTGCAGGAGAAGTGGGGGAAGTTTTTTTTTTTTTGCTTCTGGCTCCCTTCCGTCGTGAAGCAACAGGAGATGTGATACTGATGGAGGTGCAGGCAGCAGTTGAGGAGTTGGACTCTTTTCAAAGCTGCTTGTTCTAACGTTTCTTGACAATACTTTTCTTGAATTGTACCATTTTTCCAGAACCATTAACATAAAACCATAAACCCAATAATACTCAAAACTGGCAGGATGACGCATCGATCAATCAGCTGTAAACCGGAGACTGACCAATCAGTGTCAGATGTATCTGATTCTGTGCCAGCTGGTTCCCTCCCCACAAACGGGACCGCCAGCCCCCCCCCCCGAAGAAACAAGCAGAATATTTATTTATGTTATGTTATTTACTTAATTTGTACTTGTACTTATATGTACTTGTTTCATTTCAGCTCAGATTTTCTCATGGGAGGCTTCACTGCGTTTTGCTTTCACTTTTTGAGAGCTCTGTCTCCTCTGCTGCCTGTCTGTGTGTTTCACAGAGGGTGGGGCTCCACCCGTCCACACAAGGAGCAGAGCAGAGACAGGGAAGCTACTCGCGCCGACGACAAGGGGTGTTGTTATATAGATCTGTTGCACCTGCTTCCCTTTGGGAAAGTAAACCATGTTAGATAAAGTGGGATATAATGCAATTCATTTTCAGTTGGATTTTATTTGCACAGAGAAGCTCTGTAACCAGGAGCACTTTATTTAGAGATTTGTCTGAGTGAGAGAGAGAAGGTCCTGTAACCTGTGCAATTTTGGAGAAAATGTAAAAATTTAAAGTCAGTAGTCAATGTTTCATTATGAACATAGAATTACATTTTCCATTAAAGAGAAGTTTGTGTATGCTGTCAATTAGAGTTCTTACAGGAAAAAAAAAACAATTGAAATCTCTAAATATGATTTCAGTAAAGTATGCATGTCTTTAACAAACAAATGATCAGGATTAATGTAAGATCTGAGACCTTTTATACTTACAGTATATTTACCTGAATATTAATTGTATCTGACACATTGAAATAAAAACTGTAGCTACTAAAGCTGACACACCATATTTTTACAGGCTACTTGATCCAAACACGCCATGTACCGTTGCTTGCTGTGACCTTGACATAAAATGATTGTGATGAAGGTAGGAGTAAAAAGCTGCAGCTTCTTCACACCTTTGGTTTGTGGAAGCTCTTGAGGTAATTACCTTTCTATTATTTGCTGTATTATTCATGTCAGTATTTATGGACTAAAATTACATTTTGGACCTGAGACCAAAATGTATCACCTACCGAAAAAATCTCATTAGTTTATGTATAAATGAGACTAGATTAGAAACCATCTTCACAAAAAATCCTACTTCTCCCTGTGGCTGTTGTGTATTGGGGATTGATTTATTTGTTAAGTCTGTCTCCACTGTACTTTGTCACATTTTGTTCTCAACTTTTCTACCTAAACAACTTTTCTTTGAGAGATTTTAAAGTTTTTGTGTTCTGTACATACAAAATAACCAGTGTGGTGTGTTGAAGGATGACCTGGGATTCTGGTAATGGTTGGCCCAATGTAAACCCAGGCAACCCAGCTAAAGCTGCAATAACTGATTCTGGTGTTAAACTACTTTATTAATCCCCAGCTATTTTAATAGTAGATTAATCAGTTTGAGTCCTTTTTTTAATCAAAATTCTCTGATTCCAGCTTCTTATATGTGGATATTTTCAGGATTCTTCAGTCCTCTCTGACAGTAAACTGAATATCTTTGGGTTGTGGACAAAACCAGGCATTTTGGGACATCATGTTGGGCTCTGGGGCACTGATTGACATTTTTCTCGATTTTATAGACCAAACAACTAATTGATTCAATGACGACAAAAAAATTGACAACAAATAACTGTTTGTTGCAGCCCTAAACCCAATGCTTAACTCTCAAATAAGGTGATGTGAGTGCTATGAATGTAAAACAAAATAAAATAGTAACATTTTGTATTTTTATCCACACACTACAGTGTGTGAGTAATTTCAGAGTAGTCTTAAAGTCACTATCTGTAATGGAGCGAAAAGGTCACGTTGACTTTGCCTCGGCACCTTGCCTGTAGCTGGGGTGAGGCCAGATGTTTTCATGTTTGCCAGGCTGCAGGGTATGTGGGATGGCATTGAAAAATTATAAAATACTTAAGATACTGTTGAAAATATAACTGATATATTACTTCCTAAATTTAAGGTTTTTAAAGGAGTTATACTGGATATGATTTGATTAATCCTCATTCCATCACCTCGTAAAGTTCAGATGAGAAAAGTGTCTATTTTTACATCTTGCAACTCATTAGCATTCATTTGTCTGCGATGAATGTTGGCCCAATATTCACTCTCCTTGTGGCTTTGGTCTCCACCAACTCTGGAGAAAAATATCTATCACCATGTTCAGTCTGCTGTTTGATGCTGAGCAGGTTGTTTAGCAGTCAGTTTCTTCAAGGCGTTTCTCTGAAGGTATCGGCCTGCTGCTGTTGGAGAAGAGGTTAATGACGTCTAACCAGAAAACCAAAACAATGAACTAAAGTCGGCTCACAATCTTGAAGATCTGAGAGGAACTGCAGAGATAATTCTCTGTGGCTTTTTGTTATGAGTGCCTACATAAGTTATGCCCAGCAACGCACATCACAGTTGTTCTGATTCCCATTGACACATATTGTAATTTGCCGGTCTTGTTAGCGTGCCCACTGACTGTCTCGTCATTCTGTTTCAAAAGCCATGTGGCAGCCGTGGAAGGCTAAGTCTGCATTTAGCATTTACAGGTGAAAAATGCTAATGGATCTGTTGAAGGAAGCCCTCGATTTTGACTCTAAAGGTTTAGAGAGTTATGTTGACACAGTGTCAGCAGGCTGTTAACCTCGACTAACATCAGGTCTGGTAGCTCCCCAGGCAGCAGACAGAGAAACAGAAGTTCCTGACTTTCTGTAGAGCAGGCTGCCAATCGGGAGGCCGTTTGATACAGAGCCATTGTTTTGCTCTGGCTCAGGGTCAAACAGAGAGCAGTATACAAAAACTGACAACAGGAAAATACCAAATCAAGGGTCTGTTGTCCCATCTTCCCCTCCCTGGTGTCTAACGAAGACGCTAAACGCGTTGGAAGTGATTTTTGTTGTTGGCCTTTGATTCCCTCTCTCCACCATCTGCCCTGTCTGGAACCTCTGAAAGCTTCATCACCGCCTGTGCAGGAAGAACAGATTAGATTTTTTTTGTCGATGAAGTTTGACTTTTCCGCAGCTGGAAATGTTGTCATTGTCTGCTCAGCTGCTGCTCATGCTAACTACCTAAGTCTTCTATTTCTGCCAGAAGAAATGGGAAACACAACATGCTTCACTTGCTGTGCGCCCAAAGGTTTTTCTTGGTAAAGACCTCCCAAATACTGTTTTCCGAGCACCAAATGTTAAAACTTTTATGAACTAACTAAACTTTTATTTCCATCAGTATGAGAGCAGCAAAACAGACATTAATTTAAATGAAAATGCCACAGCCCATTACTTTAATGTAGGGTTACCCAGTGGAAATAAAATGTGGAGAGAAGTATCTGCTTTGTAAGAATGCAGAAGAGAAAGTTTGGGCGAGGCAATCGAAACAAAGCGTACTGTAGAGACCAAATGTATTGTGACTAAAGGGGGGGGCAGGTAGCTGCCATAAGCACAGTGTGCAGTGATGAAGTGGGCCTGTCAATGTGGGTAATCAGCCATGTACACTGTGGCCAGCCACCAGGGACACACACACTCATCCTGTCTCTCAAAGCAGCACAGCGCACACGCCCAATAATTCACTTCACATATTCAGCATTGTGATGTGTATCCTCACAATAGGCCTTCGACCATAGCTAGAGGTTCAGGATACCCCCCCCAACACCCTGCTCACTTCAACATGCGTTGAAAAAATGCCATTTCCCAGCATTAAAAAGGAAAGGTGTATCAAAGGTTTCCTAAACTGCCAGGGGAAAAAAAAGATCTTTATGTTTGTTGGCCTAAAAGAAGTTAAATTAATAGCATCATCACTGTGCCTCAAAATACCGAAGCCCATAAACGCACACCATGTAATAGAATGAAAACTCCCCCACAGCCTCAGTGGTAGCCAGCCCTGCATAGGAGTGCTGAAACAAGTAGCTGACTAGCTGAAAACTTAAGACAACAATCATAATAATTATTTTTTTAAACCTAACCCTCTCTGAACTTTGCAACATTCTGGAAAAGCCTGTAAGTTGTAGTATTTTATTTTATTTTATTTATTTATTTATTTATTTATTTATTCTCCTACTGCTTCCAAGGTCAAGATTGGACTTTGACACTTTTAGTGAAATAATGAGTCAAAAAAGGCCATTTGAGTTCTATAGGGACAAAATGCTTTATGGGAAATGTAGGAAAGTATTAATAGAGGTAGACATGACAAGTTAACGGTACATCAATAGTCAGCTATAACACATTATCAGCAGAAATCCTGAAACGCATCAAACCTCATGCACCAATGCATCGCAGCATTGTGATCCGAGGGTGGATTTTTTTTTGTTAAGCATTTTATAGATGATTGTCTTTCTCTCTCTGTCAGCCTTAATCCTTACATGCTGGGTTGTAAGAACTGTGTGCGTGGCCCTGTATAGAACAAGGCATATATGCTTTAGGACAGGTTTAGTTGAATATGTCAGTGAGTTATGAGCATATGGCTGCAGTGAAGTGAAACACTCACAGGATGCGTGTGACTTGTTTGTGTGTGTATATATATATATACATATATATATGTTGCCGATGGCTCCATATGGAGAGGGGGATATCATAAATCCATTACTCGGGGGGTAGGGAGATGCTGTGTGGGCTCCATGGCCCCTTCCCTCAGGGAATGATTGTAGAGGAACCACAGTAATAGTGGCTGGCATTGGGTAATTGTGCCCTAAAGGCACGTCATGTTTTTTCACTTCTGCGCTGAGGAATCACACCAACACCCCACAGGCGTTCAAAATGAGTGTGGCATAGACGGCAACTGCAGGGAGATATATAGAGGGAAGAGAGAGAGAGGTGACAAAGATAGAAAAGAAAGAGGGACTGAGAATCTTGTCTCATGTCACGTTTACAGTGAAACTTCGCTGCCAACAGAGAAGAAGCATTCATTTCAGCCTCCTAGTGGTAATTACAAGTAGGACATGTGGGGATTTTTGAGCCCTTGTGTCTGCCTTTTGCCATCATGAACTGTTGCAACACTATCAGAGGGTGTAATTTCCCCTGAGAATGAGAGAGACATGTTCTCCACACTTTCCACAATCGAGATTTTAACCCCATGCACTTTTACAGTTTTACAGTTTTACTGCTGGAACCTCTGTGGCACTATGATCTCACTGTCCAATAAATGTTCACATGAAGACCATATGATGCTCTGCTGTCCTCCCCTCCCCTACGTATACATCCCTCAGCGTGTGCACCACGTACTCCGAGTTGGAGTTGGAAAAACTGAAGGATAAAGTTAGTGTTCAATATTTTAAGACACACGGAAAGAATTGTTATAAAAGAGTCAATGTGTCAGTAGAAATATCATCTCAATTTCATCAATATAGTTTCATTTTTTACATTACTCAAAAAACAGGAGGAAATGGTCCATTGCATTGATCCACATTTGGTCCTCAGTTGAGTATTTTGGGCAGCAGGAATGTGTATGTGGGTTTGAATGAAAATAAAATGAAAGAATATGTCTCGCAGTGCAAGAGTGTGGCTCACTCATGTGGTTTTAATCGTTTTTGGACAAGAATGGAGCTCTATAACACAGAGACACACAGGATTTGTCCACAAACCTTGTCCTATACTGAAATAAAAATAGCATAGTCAGTTTATATCAGTTGTGCTCCAAAAGATAGCTAAATCAGTCTGTGTGATAAATGAAATTATCACAGTAGTACTCGTACGATACACTTTTACAAAGTTTGTGTGAGATGGGCAATCACAGTGCTAAAATGCACATCTGGATGTTTTTCATTTTAAAATGAAAATAATTATGTTCTTGTTTTCTGACTGCATGTAAACTGGCTGCCATGATGTAATTCTGTTTATAATATTAAAAATGAAGAAACACCAAAGTTAAAAGACGAATAAAAATTTGTGGCAGGCTTCACGATTGTGTTTGTAACAACATTTATCATGAAATATTCACTTTTTCCTTTCAAAACTTTCAGCTTCCAAAGCACCGGTGCTACGCTCAAAAGAACTGAATGTACAGCACTGGGAGGCTATTTTGCAAGTGCAGTGAAATTACAATCTCAAAGCCCAAATGACAGATATTGGCCGATCTCAGATGTATTGTTATCGGTGTAGATGTTGCCCAGTATGCACTGATATGAAAACTTTTTTTTACAAAACATAAAGTAAAATGAAAAAAAAAATGCTTGGTGTAATTTATAATGATTAATTCAACGTGAAGTTTACTGTTTCAGGCCACTGATGTCATGTTGGACAATAAAATGTATTATTAAACTTGGACAATATCCTGATATATCAGCCAGTATATTCATGTCAGAAATCTTTTTTTCCTCCCTAATATCAGTATTGGCATCTGCCCCAAAAATCAAGTGGTTTGGTTCTAAACCATATATACATTGATGCCACGTTTTATTTTATTTTGTTGTTAAATTTATGGAAGAAAAAAGGCCAATTTCATTACATGTTATTTGCAAAAAAATAATACAAATGTGTTTCAACAAATTGCATTCAGATTGCATTTGCAAGAGCTCCGTGCAACCAACGCTAGCAAGGCGGCCAATCCACAGATGTTGAAAGTCTGAGGGAATTAACTGCTCAATTGAAGTAAATTAGCAACTAAAACACAATTAAAAACACAACATGAACATACAGGAAGAGAGCCTTATTTGCTGTAGTTTGTTGTCATTCCAGTTAATCACAGAAGAGGAACACACACACACACACACACACACACACACAGATTAAATACATCCAAGTCATTTATTCTTTTGTGTGTATGCGAGCCATTCGCAGTGTTGAGTCCACAGGTGCCAGCCATAAATTTTCCCCCATTGATTTGTAGTATATATGGATTTTTTTCCCCGCCCTAAAGCCCCAGACTAAAATAAGCTTTGTTTGGCAGCTGATGCACTTGTAAATCTCTCTGTGACATTTTGATAGCGTGTGACACACTGGTGGGAGAGCAAATATCATTAGAATGGGACAGGATTAAAATCTGTCACTCAAAGAATCTATTATCGACAAAACCAGCGTAAGACGCTCAGAGCCGGCGCCGATGGGAAGCTCAGACAGAGGAGGAGGAAAGGAGGGATGAAGTTTTAGGTAAAGAGAGGGAGGCGCTCGGGGGGCCGGACCCGTCAGTCAGGACCTCCCCGGTAAACAGAGTGGTAAATATTTCAGCCGTCACGGCCGAGTGTAGGCAGCTGGTCCCTTTTGCATGGCAATGAGAGGAAAGGAGGCGAGCCTGGCTCAATGGAGCCCTTCAACCCTGGGAAACCTCGACACACACACACACACACACAGACACACACACACACACACACACACACACACACACACACACCAGCTGAGTGACGACCACAGGACAGTGCAGGTCTGTACTGCCTCGCTGGCTTCTGTCTTTATTCCCAGAGTCAGACTTCACTGCTGCTCCTCATCAAACCTCGAGAACGACAAAAATATTTTCAAATCAGTCGCTTTTATAGGAACAATAGCAGGTTAAGTAGATAGTAGTTCTTGAAATTCTAATGAATTTGCTGATTGCAGTATAAGACAAAACTTTATACAATGGAGAAGTTGTGTCATTTCGTAACAAATGCGTGCGTCAGAGCTGAGCTTTTGACCAGTTAATTCTGTTTCTCAATGTACCTGTTCAACATCCTACTATGCAAATGATCAGGGTCATTAGGTTGAGGTCAGCATGAAGCTGTCAGACAAAGATTAAAGAGTCTTCAGTGAATACACAGCAAAGATTTAATGGCACTGTTAACAAATGAAAGCATTACGATCCAACCTGAAGCACAAGGCCGGTCAGTTGAGCTCCATGGTTAGGTTGGACCCTCTCTCTGGCTCCTCTCCTGGTTTGTTGAATTAAGAGTTCACTAAACCCAACTAGAGTTGGTGGTGATTGTCGGAACAGCAGGAAGAAGGTTTTGCTGAGTTTTATTTTGTTGTTATCGCGTTTAAATGAAGCGTGTTTTCCGATGATAAAATCACTGTTTCTGTGAATGGAGTCTGGTGGCTTTGGTGAGAACGATATACCAGCTATTTCTGGTGAAACAAAGAGGATTTGTTAAACAAAAAGGATTTGTCTGGGACATTGAAGTCTTCCAGGACCAGCACCAACTGGAAACTTTGCACACACATCGTCACTTTCATTGACTGAAAATAGATACAGGTTGAATAATTCAGCAAAACAAGGCATTATTTAAATTGTTTATTTTGTAATGTGTTGGAATGTCAATTTTAAAAAAGGACATACATTATGGACATACTGTACGAAAAAAGATATTCGAATGGTTCAAACCTATAAACAAACATCTTTTTGACCAGCTTTGACACGTTGTGTACGTTCTTAAAGATCAATGCTCTGTGATTGCAAGATGCAGCTCAGCCCATGAACAGAAGGAGCAGTGTGTTACAATGTGAAGTCATAAGCAGACTCTGTTGCTTGTTCAGAGAAACAAACAGAGCTTGTTGCTACAACTAGTTTTTCTACCTCAACATTCACAATATAGTCAACTCTTCACGTTTCTGCATTTTCAGTTATGCTGACAATTAACCACAGCACATCCTCTAAAGGTAGATATTCTGGTCTGTGGATATTCTTTTTCATCGTCTAGATCATCCTGTTTGTGTCATTGTCAACCTACTATACATATGATGAGAGAAAGCAATATAATGGATGCTAAGTTTACCAAACACATTGCGCAGTCTTTACCTCAACAACTACCAGCAGCAGCAGCAGTTACAGTACTGGCACCATCTTACCTGGAGAGCAGAAAACTAGCACTAGTTTTTTTAGCCAGAGGCTGAACATACCGATACTGTGCAAGTGGAGAGTGTCTTGTCCAGTGCATAGTGGTAGAAATGAAGTGCATTGTACAGCTGATTGCTCATTTTCAAGACAACTGTTGATCAAGTTGCTGGTTCAGTAGCACAACTTCTGCTTCTCTTTTTCCTTATGTTGGCCATATAAAGATTCACAGCTCTAGTTCAATAAAAAGTTTGGTTTTTGTTTTTTGTTCTTGTGGCTTTCTTCCTTTAGTTTGTTTTTCCAGTGGTATAGGAGCCTGGTTTCAACCTCGACGCAGGCTTTGTCAGTGCACAACGACTCTCACCACCATGTCATTGATGATCAATGGTGCTCTTTTCTAAAGCTGCACTACAGACTGCTTGTTTGTTTGGCTTTCAGTGTTTGGTCTTACAGTAATAGCCTGGATTCAGAGTCCTTATCACTGTGCTCGAGCACAACAGGTTAATGTTGTTCCTCTCAGAGTCACAGACAAGCAAGTGCACACACACACACACACACACACACACACACACACACACACACACACACATTCTTCACTATATTCACTCTTGATCTGTAGTGCATGACAGTGAAATAGATCCACCTCACAAAGGCCTCAGAGAGGGAGCAGTGAAGTGTGTGTGTGTGTGTGTGTGTGTGTGTGTGTGTGTGCGCACATGCATGTGTGTGTGTGTCATTATATTGGGTCTAAATTCAAACGTTACAGGTTTCAATGACTGATCAAGGTCGGATCCTAAAACTAATTAGGTTTTAAATTATTGCATATAAGAACTTTAGGTTCAAGAATAAAATCTGGTGCAGGTTTGAATGTTGTCACCTGTACACCTGGACAGTTGCAGCATGATGCACAGAGCATAACCTGGAGCGCAACATCAGCAAGCCAGCGGAGACGTCACTGACTCCCAGAAACACTCACATTCATGTTCCCCACTACTCATCAACGCAGCTGTAAAGCTGGTGGAGTCTGTTAAGTTTCTGGTTACAACACCTCGCCGACACACACACACACACATACAAATACTTCCCCACACATGCACATGTACCTACACACACATTGTCACATTGTGACAATTCAACCAGGACTGTACAAAATGTGCAAACACGCATAATGTGTGTGTTCTCCACAATATGTATGTAATTCTTGCTTTTGACGGTCTGTAAGTTTTGAACTTAAATGTTAATGTTCTTATTCACTGCCCCCGTCATATCATGATCATTCTGGTGTACATTCTGCTTTTTTCTATTCTGACTCTGAAGCCCAGTTAATAACTTTTTGATCAGCTTTATTTGAGGTCATTTGAGGTTTTATAAATGTCAGGTGAGGTTTCAGCTGAACATGAAATTCACCATTTCGTTTTTCTCAACTCAAAATACAGGTCTGCTTTACTCACGAATATTCAAAAACCTCAAAAAGAATGAAGATACATAGGTCTCACATTTGGATCACAGATTGTGTCCTGAAAGTTTGGGGTTATAATTTTTGGTTTCAGGTTTGTATTTAATAAAAACTCACACTGATTTTAGACGGTGAAATCAATTTTCCAGCCTTCAGACTACCGCTTAGCCTGGAACAACAGTATAGAATATCTCCTGTGGTTTTGGGTGAGCTTTGTCATTTTGATAAAATAACCCTGATGATGTCACAGTGATATCATCAGGGTTATTTCAGCTTCGGCTTGGAGACTAATGAAGCTTAGCGAAGCGCATGCCCTCTATGTCACCCTGCCTAGTTTCCCACTATCTTTAAGCTCCACCAGCTCAATCTTGTCTTCATCCAATCACAACCTGACACACTCACCTTCAGCCAATCATCTGTAAGCTGTCAAACTTTAAGTGTGTTCTCTCTGTCAGGACTGTGAGATTTTGTGACCCTCCTCCACCCTTCACCATCTTAACTGTGGATGCCTGGCCATCCCCAGTCAGAGCCTCTGATCAGACGCTTCCCTCTCATGAAGTCGTCCTGATCTCCAGCTCCATTTCTCACCACCACCTCCAGTGTTCAGGCTCTGAGGCAGTTTCATTCATACTGAAAGCACCTAATTCATGGGACCATAACTGTGATTAACTTGCTGCTACTCCTGGTCTAAGTTGTAAAGTGAATCTTAATATTTTGAATAACTCATTCCCTTTCGTTCTCTCCTGATTGAAGTAAGTTATATCAGAAAGCTAAACTAAATGTGAAGTTTGCAAGGCAGGCTATATGTGGCTGAATGGGGACGTGGCTGCATGACCTAATCGACTCCATAGGAACACGCATTACGTTCCCAGTTATAACAGTTACTCACAGAAATGATGGTGCTTGTGAAGTTCAGCATGTGGCAGTAAAAAAATAAGGGTTAGGAAGTGGCTGTAGGAAGTTACAACTCTAGTAAATGTATTTCTGAGTGTGTGTGTGTGTGTGTGTGTGTGTGTGTGTGTGTGTGTGTTTACATGGCTGCTGAACAAGTACAAGTGCCAAAACCTGATTCCCCAGCCGTTAACGAGCTGATTGTGCATGATAGGCTTCCTCCATCGACGATCAGTGAATTACAGTGATTCATCCCCAACCCAAAATAGACAGGAGCGTTCGGAAACCCCAGGAACACAACCTGTGAAATCTGATTTCACTGCCTGAAATAGGCTGAGGAGGAATTTAGCCAGAGTGTCTGCCTGTTTTTTTTTTTTTTTTTTTTTCACAAGCTCTTTCATAGCGTCATGAGCGTTTTGACGCTTAATGGTGTGAAGGCACATTTTGAATCTCACAGTCTCACAAAAAGCACACACACAGTCTGCTGATTGCACAATTAGTTTTTCTTTTGCTCTTTATTACAGAGACTTACATTAAATTGGGGTTTAAATGTCCATACTGATACTAATGCTGATGTTTTATTTGTCTTAATAACAAATTTGAATCAATTTCAAAACACTACGAGCTACTCAGTCTCTCTAACATGATGTAGCTGGTAATTCTGCTGTAAGCAACACGTGGAAATAATATTGATCCCTTATGACAAAAAATATGTAACCTGTCAAATTCAGATATTATTTACTCATTCGCTTAACCGGCGTATTCCCTCTGGTGATCCAAAGAAGACTTGATTAAAAATCTAGAAACTGCAGTTTGGATTTTTACAGGCGGTTGCATTTCATTGGCCGGGGATCCCACAACTTATTTAGTGCTGAGCCTAATTTACTTTTCAGTGTCACTTCACCTCACCCTGCCTGCTCCTGTCAACTTACTTTCAAATTGTTAGTGGTTTTTTTTTTTTTCAGTGAGTTTTGCCAGCTGCCAGCCCATGGCCTTGAGCTTGCTGCAAACCAACCCTATCGCCAGACAGAAGATTGATATAGATAAAAAAAACATCCAATGTTTTTTGTTTTTTTAATATCTGCACAGGGCAACTTCGGCATGGCTGAGGTTAGAGGAAGACTGTGGTTAATGCAAATAAACAATGACTAAGTTTCGGGAAAGATCGTAATTATGGTTTAACAAGATTAAGGGCCGTATGTTAATGACCCAAGTGTAACAGCGAGTGCAGAGTGGGAGGTCTTGGGGGCGTGGGATGTTTCAAATGAAGAATGAGCTCCTCCAGGAAATCACAGTGTTGTCTGGATGGTGCAGAGTGGCAGGATGTTACAGCACAGCACCACAAACCTACGGCCAGAGGCAAATGCTGTGGGTGTTTTTTAAACAGTTAATTTGTACAATAATGATAGATGATGATTTGTTTTTTTGAAAAAAATGTTGTCAATGGCTACATCATATTTTAAAATGTGACACAGGTTTGCCTCATAATGCATTTCAAGAATAAAACATGAAAATCAGAATTAAAAAAAAAAGTTGGAAAGGACACAGCATTAATCTGTCTTCTCCTGCATAAGCAACAGTACGCTAAGTTAAAACTGACCAGGCTGATGTGTTCACGGTGTTTGGGGTCATAGCGGTGTGACGCAGCACTTCTCCAATCAGAGGCTGCAGGTTTATCAACATATCTGTCCTGCTGGCTTCAGACAGCTGCAGGGATTTAATGAACTGAAGGAGAAACGTTTCTTTCAGTGTGAAGCAGCAGTGAACAACAGATACTGTAAGGATCACTCGTATGCATTTATAGATCAGTGCAGACTGCTTTACAGACATTTCCACGTTAACCGCATCAACAGTTATTTATGATGCAGATGGCTGGGGTGTCTTCTAAATTATTCCTATTGAATTCTTTATTTATGTTTTTTGCATTATTATGGCACATTTTTTGGCAAAAATCATCAGATTGGCACCAAATGGACGTTGATGATTGGCATCAGACACAGATGTGTTTCCGAGATTTTTATTCTCAGTGCAACTCTAAAACCCAATTTCCCCCAAAATGCCAGCAACTCTCTTTGTGTTGACTCACCTGAATGGGGCTCCCAGGTGTTTGTGCCTCTCATCCCACCGATGCACAATGTTAATTGGCATGTTCCTTTATGCTTTTGCTTTGCTGAACGTGAAATACAGCTGAAGCTGATGGGAATGTCTTCAGTTTTGCAGGTATGTGGTCATGCAGCAGTGCACAGAAAGCATTGAAAGAATGGAGCGATGCAGCACACAGAGCCCAAGGTGACATTTTCATATGTTCTGTTTTGTTGGACAAAACCAACGGATATTCAGTGTTATTTTAGTGTAATTGGAGTCACTGCAATCAGAGATGTTTGGTCAGTAAATGATCTGAATAATTGACTAATGGATGAATCAACAAATTGCTTTAGCAGCACTTAATCACTAAAATAAAAGACAGTATGAAAGTAACAGAATCATGATGATGAAATTGGAGCTAAAACCGAGAAGATCTGATGAAGACATTAGTTCACACGCAGCACCAATGTTGAGCTGAGTGCTGAGGTGTTATGGAGCTGTTGTCAGGATTCCAGAGGCGTCTGTTAGAGGCTGTATCAGACTGTGAGGCCATGTGTGGACGACGTGTTGCCACGTCATCCGCTGAGGTCGTTTTCACAAATGGCTGTTATACTGAGTCATCGCTGCCCTTTCTGTGCGTCCGTGTGTGTGTTATGCACACCCACCAACATCACGTTGGACGGGCTTTTTCTGCACTCACGCGGACACATTTTGTTTATGTGTGTGCGTGTGTGTGCATGTAATTGCGCATATGTTTACACTGGGAGGTGATTAATAATATGCATTCAGCACAAACAGGCTTATCATGTAATTCTTCTCCCATACGTCGTTAATGGAGGTGTAATGGATAGAATAATTTTCCTGCTGCTCCTCCACTCGACAGCACTTAACCTGCAGCTGATCGGGGATCTGCTCTATTGATGTGGAAGAAGCCATGAAAAGGACATATTAGCTCTGACAATGTGCAAGGTGGTTGTAGATCTGAATGGCTTTTCAATTGAATTAGAAAAGCTGAAAAGAAAGAGCAAATGTCACAAAAAATGCCTTCATTAAAATAGAAAAATTTCAGTTGAAATGTAGAATCTGTTATTTATTTTTAAGAAATAATAAAATTCAAATTGCAGAAGCAGCAGATAGGGTTTTAAGAACCAGCCAGTGCTCCATTTCTCCAGATAATCTTTGATGACTGCCCATTGGAGCATTTCCAGCTTTTTGGATGGGCATGAAATTCTCCTGATTAATGATCAGTACAAACAACCGGCCACTACATTAAAAAACACGGCTTACTGAAATGAAATCATAGGTAAATAGATGAAGTTTGGATTAGAAATCAATTTAACCACTATACGGTGCAGTATTTTGTTATATATGATATCTGTTATAGAACATATCTCCTTATATGTTGGTTTATTTATAACAAATGGGCATGAGGTACAGGCGAGTGACAAATTGTAAAAAAAAAAAAAAAAAGGTGTCTAGAAAGGTGTTAGGCCTTGGCATACATTCTCAGACTGGTAATGAGATTGGCTTGACATTTCACTTGATTATTCAGCCTGAAACTGTGTTCATTTAGCAAATTTCTGTTCAGGAGGAGACGAGCTCCTTTTGTTTTGTTTTGTCCTGACCAATCAGTGAGTGACATTCACTCCACTGATGTCATTTTCAGTCAGTATACAAAAGCTGCAGTAGTGATTTGTGAAGGATACTTTTGGTCATAATTGAAATTAAGTTAAGACAAATCATTAAAAAGATTTTACTATCATTAGCCATGTCATAATTACACATACACTAAACTTAAAAAAAGAAAAACATTAAAAAACAAAGGATCTGACACAAGAAAAACATAAAAAAAACTAATGAAGTACAATAAAGTGTCAATGTGTCTGAGTGAGAGTGAAGGTCCTCAGTCTAGTGTCATCCATTGATCCAGTGGCTACAGAATCAGCCAACATCCAGCTTGTGCTGTGACCCAGTGATACTTCTGGAAACACTGTGGCAGACTGCCTGTGACAGCAGGCGGTCCTTCACTGTGCTCAGAGGAAACATCTCCGTCTGCAGGGAGGAGGACAAGTCAACCCGTGGAGCTCGTGCTAAGCCCCAACACTGGACTGCTTCAGCAGTCCAACCCTGCATTAACTCAAGTCTATCTAAGCTTTAGAGAACCGGGTGTTGGATAATGTCTGGTACTCACACACATAAAGTGTGACTGTCCTCCTGTTGCAGTGTACTTCTTATTCAGTACTTGGAGGTTATGATGATGCTCAGATGACAACTAAATGTTCAAGCTTTTAATGGAATGGAAATGCTTAAACAGTCCCCTCTGTGGTTCCTTCCTCCTGATGGACCTCAGGGAAGGACCAAGACAACACTGAACTACAGCATTAACTATTTAAACACACCACAGAAGACAGATTATGCTACGCTAGCGACCCAGTGCTGCAGACTGCACGGGACTAGCAGAAGATAAGCTGACAGCAGCAAAGTCACCAGCTGGTGATGTTAGCATCAAACCTAAACATTTTAATGGTCTGTTCAGCTTAGTTCGGTGGACGTGGGGGACCACTTTTTTTATTATAGCATTTTTTGTTGCAATTAGCAGTGGTGATGATACCTGGTGACCCCTCCCTGAAGAAGTCAGGTCAACAGGAGAATTAGGATCACCTGGTCTGCCTGAAACACCACATAAACTGATCCTCTGTGCCTCTGTGTCTCTGGTTTTGTTAGTATTTGTTTTTTCTCTTTTAGTTCAGTCAAATGAGGATTGTGACATGGTACATGAATCCTGCAGAATTATTAGGGAACATGTTCCCTCTTTAGTGTTATGATGAGCGTGTGGAGAACACTGTCCACAACTCTGAAGTCTACCATAGGTGTTCAGTCTGGGTGAGGGCTGGCAGCAACTGATCCACTTCATTTCCATTCAGTGACCCCTCGTGCCCTGTATGGACACATCAGCACTCACTGTTTCTCCACTATTCAGGTTTTGCCTTTAATCTGCCACCTGTGTGTATGCATTTCCATTAAGCTGTGTGCTTAAATATCCAGAAGAATCCATGCAGTAGGTCATCCTAGTGGCGGTGCATGCAGATTGCATTGAGAATAATACATTCTTTGGTGAACCGTGATGAGAACTGGCACTAAATGTAAATTGCGACGTGTAGCAGGCTTAACATAATGAACTGTGGGAGCAGGCTGGTTAGAAAAACAGATCTGTGCAGAGCTCTAATACAAATCAGTCTTCAAATATCATTGCAGACTCCCTTGTGGATGCAAATTTTTAACATAAGAAGAAAGAATAAAGAAACTGTCTTTAGTCCAGCGGATGCGAGCACGTTGAATTCCCATCATTTAGACTTTCAAAGGTTTGCGTGAAATGTATTTTACAGTTGGATGGAACAGAGTTGAAATGACATTTGAAAGCAGCCAGTTGCATATGATGTCCTCTTTCAGTTTTAATCCCCTTCCCTTTGTGCAAACACATAGCTTTTCTGATTAACTCATTTTCATCTGAATGTGATCTGGCTTGATTTGATTTGCTTTCCAGAGCAATTGCCTTTCATATTAATGCGATTACGTCGTAGAACAAAGCGGCCATTATACAGAGACTTATGGCGCTAGTGGAAAGAAGGACCATCACATTGCCATCAGTAACATCCCTATTGAGAGATATGGGTATTAGGAGGGTGAGATAACACACACACACACACACACACACACACACACACACACACACACACACACACACACACACAGGCACATGCATCATGACTCTAATCTTGCTTTACTTTTTCTTCTGGCTCGGGCAGAGCACCGCTGTGACTGCAGCCGTGAGTGGTGGAAGTGAGAATCCGACAAAGCCGAGGATCTGTTTGTCATTATCAGCCCATTAATGTGTTTGTCAAAGCACTTGTGCTGTTTGCTCTGTATGTGGCACAACCGTAATCTGAGGTTATACATGTCATAAATTCTCATCTTGGTGAAATCCAATTAAGGCTGTACTTAACTCTGGATCCACTTCAACACAGCCGCTGCCTGTTGTGTATGAAATAATTGCTCTCCGTGTTTCTTATTTCATTTTACGCTGAAGAACAGAACAGCAGGCAGCTGAAGCTGCTCAGCTCCAGCAGTATACACAGTCTGTACAGTAAACCTAATAATAGACATGTTCAATTACACTCATGGTGCTTTAGTGTCTCAAGTGTTGTAACAGTGCTGTAAACAATGCTGACGTCTGTTTGCTGTCTGCACCCCACGCTGTGGCCTCTGAATGATACAGACTGACTGCAGGGCTTTTTTTCTGCTCCACCAGCATCCCGGCATGAGGATGACAGTGCCAGTTTGTCAGTTGGTCTGTCTGTCCATCACTCGGAGAGAGATGACGTGACAGCGCGACTGATCAGATTGCCGTGAAATCATAGGCCGTCACGTTCGCCGGCCGAGGATTCGTTTGGCCTTCGGTGGCCTCTTTGGTTTGCGCTGCACCTTCATCGGGTCATCACAGGAATAATCTAAATGTAATGGGCAGATTGACATGAAATTTAATGAACACATTTTTGCTACCAGGAGGATGAATAACTTCCATTTTTGGCACTCTGCTATTTGACACCATCCTCAGGACTGAATGTCAGCCTAATGGACAGATTTTCATGAAATTTGCTCAGCAATCTCTTGGTTCCAGTTTTAAAGACCCCATGGCCCTTTCTCTAGCACCGTTAATTACATTCCCTTCTTCATAAAACATTTGCAGAGCCAGTTTTAAATCTTTTCAAACCTGCTTTTTTCATCTTTCTTCTTACTTTCTTTTGTGTGAATACTGCTTCACCTTTATTTGATACTTATAATCCTCCTCTGCACCTTGTTCCAACTGGCCTTCTTCTTCTTCTTCTTCTTCATGTTTTATTGCTTGCATGCGCAACACATTTGCTTTAGCTCCTTTTGCAGTCGCTAGGAATATTGTCTCACCTACATGGCAGACTGTTATCATGTGCACACATGTAAAACATTGCTCCGTAGTGCCAGTAGTGTTTAATATAAATATAAAGCACTTGACAGCCTAACACAATGTCTATCCATAAACTCTGTTTTGTGCTGATATTCAATGCAATTAGTGTTTCATTTTAAAATCCATTGTTCAGGATTTCCTCCAAATGCTGTGAAAAGGCCTGTGAAACAGCTCGTAACCCAATGCTGAATGGTTTCAAACTCTTTGAATGTTGTTTTAGGTGGGTTTGTGGCCCCATAATGCAAAGCGAGACAGGTTGCATAGCAGCTTTTTAGACTCTAAAGTAAATTCCTCCTACACAATGCTGGCTGTATTCACACACACACACAGACACTTTTTCCACAGATATAAGACTGAGGAGAAAATATATGGGGATAAACTTATTCTTTGACAAATAACAGATTTCTTTTACAATCCACTACTGTTTATTACTTTATTCTAAGTCAGTTCTCATCAATTAAACATTCCCCACTTTCATTGTAAGGCTTCCTATTGAGCTCTGTGGGAGCTCTAATGAAATGTGTGTCTGAATAATGGTGAGCAAGTTTGTGTGTGTCGTGTGTGTGTGTGCATGCGTGTGTGATGTCTTCTCTCTGCTTATTAGAAAAGCTTTGACATTTACCACGGTAAACACATTCATCAGCAGAGACAGATGATTATCTGTTTAATTTTAGAGGCTTGCAAGTCGTCGCAGAGTTTGTTGTTGCAGCCACCAGGGTGCAGCTGTACAGGAACAGCAGCAGCTTGAGAGAAAAGACCCCCACCGTGTTTCCTCCAGCTTGTTTCTCCATTAACCTTCTAGCTCAGGTCAAGCCAGGTTTCCGTTCATGTATTTTGGGAGAATACATGAAATGGATGGTAGTAGGTGGATTGAAGACAATTGTCACGCAACAGAAATTTGCTACGCAGGATTTACACTGAATTCAGAGTAAGGACTGCCATTGATGCAATACATTCCTGTATGGAAAGACTAATCCATAGTAAATCACACTACCGCTATGTCATTTGTCAGCTCTTCATAGCTACAAAGCTTTGTTGAAAGTGACTTATCGGGATCTGTTGACAAAGTGACACTTTTATGGGACGCACCTAATATATTCATACATTTTCAATGTTTTTCGTTGCTGTATCTTGGGTTTGACATCAGAATCCAAGATGATGACAGTGACTGTCCTCTATAAAAGGGCAAATAACAAACTCTTCAGCCACCTTTCAGGAGTATAGATGGTCATCACTCAAAGAGGTCATGTTCACATCTAAATTCCACGTTGCATGGCACGCTTGGAAACTCTGCAATTATTATTTATGCTTTTAATTAATTTTATACCAGTTTAATTCAAGGCAATACTTTGCACTCATCTAAAATTATAATTACATAAACTTGTCCAGCTTTCTTAGTGACCTTTGATATCAGTCTACATTCTAGATTCATGAAATTAATAGTGCACATTTTTCAAAGTAAGAAAACAAACATCGTACAACCTGAATGATGCATATGTCATGATCATACCAATAAAACTGCTGCATCCCCAGTTTGACTCTACCTGGGATATTTATTGCCATGTTTCTTTTTCCCTCTCATGTTTTCATCATGCCTCTAAACTGTCACAAAAGCAAAAAAAAAAAAATCTTTAAAAAATGCATTTGTCAAAACAAACCATTCATTTGACATCAATTTATTTGACATCAATGTAATTGTAATCATTTGTACAAAAATATGTGATGTATGCGTCACATCACATTCCTTTAAAGCTCCTTACCAAAAGGCACAAGATCAGTATTTTGTTTTTAACAGTGCAGTAAGTGAAAACAGTGAGTTAGGCACCTTTGTAGCAAATGGGATGAATGATGACCTGAATCCTTTGTTGGTTTTTGTCAACGTTCCAAACCGGATAATTCAACAAAAGGTTGAAAGCCACAGAGCAGCTGCTGTTTTTACAAACCGCATCAGTATTGTCCCCAACATTCGGTCCACTGCTGCGGCTAAATGCCTACAGATGTCCATTAGCTCATCTGTATTTGCAGCAAGAGTGTGACAAGTAATAGGAGGTGACATTCAAAAATCAATGGCTATGCTATTTAATACATTTATACAAAAAAGGACTTTACATTAGAAAACAAAATCACTGAGCAGGATTAAGATCCTCTTTCAGCAAAAGACTTCAGTTTACTGAATCACCTACACTCTGTGCTAAATGAGAAGGTTATATAGAGTTAGTTCTACATTAATCCTATATTCAGCATTTTATCTAATCTTTTATCTAATCTTACTTATTTTCAGATTGGTTACAGATGAACACTTACTTACGATATCTATCATCAGCTAGCACCGTGTAGGGTTGTTTTCATTTGATTATGTATCATCTGCCTCCTTCCAAGGTCAGCGTTGTTCATATGTTATGCAGAGATTTAATGTTGGTCATGTGTCCATTGTGAAGACTGATGATACACATTTGATTTTAAACCAAAAGTTCATTTCTCCCTCATACAGTATCCGACTAACCTCATGGAACGGATTCTTTTTTCATCTCGTGTCATTCTTTCTTTTCCCGTTTCTCCTGCCGTGCTTCTGATCTCTCACCTGAGCAGTGTATGCATGGACTGAATAGCCTCTATGATCAATGCCCACAACACCACAAACTGCTGTAAGTGATGTCCCTGCCAAATTATTTTGCATGTGAAAGAATTTGATGACACAGAGGAGCAATTTTGCACAATTTGTACTTCAGAGAAGAGGGAATCCGTCTGCATCCTGCAGCCCGTGGCTTTTTGCCTTGTAGTTTATAGAGCAGAGTGAAGCAGCAGGTCCCTGTGTTACTCTGCTAATCAGCCTGTAATCCCTGTGCTGCTGATGTGAGAAGTGATGCTCCATGTGACTCTATCATTTTCTCATCAGTGCCCTCTTTGTCTCTGTCTCTATCTCTCTCTTCCTCTAAATCTCCGTCTGAGAGACTGTTGCTTCTCTGTGATTGGGCCATTGTTCTGACTCGCTCGCAGAGCCAGCCCGTTGGGCTTGTTTACATGGATTCATGCTTCTAGGCTGCTGGCTAATGCAACACCTTTGTTCTTTTAATTGCTTGCTGTTCCAGCCAAAGGCTGAAAGGAATGAATAATTCCACAGCTACAGAATACTAAAATTTGCACCAAGTGAAGAACTTCCTCACTCTGAATGACAATGAGCCCAGGCAGCTCGGTATGTGGACAGCAGCTCCACATACAGGAACAACTCATGACGCCAGTTTGGCAACACTCATGTTTTAAAACCACATGTAGTCCTAATATCAAAAACTTTCATACACAGTCATTTGCATTACAAGCAGGACCATCACTATAAGAGAACTTATAGTATATAATTAGATTATTTGTAACCAGGTCAGTTTTGGTGGGAGCCAAAGATTTAAAGAGCCTCAACGATACCTTAAAGCAAAAGTTCATTTTGGCCATTTGGGGGCAGTGGGCCCGCTGAAACCACAACATCTAACATAATATGACCTTATCAAATTGTTATGGTGAACACCTCAGCAAACAGTTGGCCATTTACACATCCAGCAGACACAGAGCAAGATTCTCGTTCATCTGGAGTGGTGTTTGTGTCCAGCTGATGAATCTAAGTCTAATGTTCAATTTCCTTTTAGCCCTGTTGTTTCCCACAACTACTGAGAGAGGCTATCTTGGATTGGGCATAGTGACTACAAATTTGTAACAGAAAGTGGTTACAAACTGGGATGTGTTGTTTTAAAGAAATTTGAGATTCAAGATTCAAGATTGCCTTTATTGTCATTGAGCATGTGAACGAAATTTGCATTGCAACCCCCGTGTTAGAAAAAAGATAATAGGAAAGTTTATAGAAAAAAATAAACAAACATGCAAATAAAAATATACTAAAACAATAAAATATACTAAGAACAGCTGACTATATGGGTATTAATAATAAATGAGTATTTACCAGCCAAGGACGATGTAATGACGGATGCTATCAGGTTGCATTGTGGGAAGTGTTCATTTGTGGAGTGTGACCCATATCAAGGACAAACATGAAGGATATCTTTGCTTTTCTGCACCAGTTGTGACCTTTTCTTAAAAGTTGTCTTTTGCAAGTGCCCCAGTTTTGTGAAAGTGCTATCCTGAATCACTGAAGTACTCCTTAATTACTCTGAGAATGAATGGGCTGAAGCAGCACATTTAAGACCACTTTTACTAATTTCTACAAACAAAAGCCATCAGAAAAAAAAACTGTAAGATGTTAAAATCATGCTGAAATTCTGCACATTGGGGCTTTTTTGTGTACCTGCCATCATGTACTGTATGCTATGCTCAGTGCCACCCTCACTAACTTCTGGACTCAGAACTCTCAGTACTGGACTCACCAGTGCTCAGTGTTTTCCTGTGAGTTAGGTCCTGCACGTTTTTAAAAACAATAATACAACATGCAACAGCAGAGTTTAAGAGATTTGCATTAATTAATTGACAGGGAAGATCAAGTTAAATCTTCAGGTCAGAGATCATTCAGCAGGGTGCCACTGTGCAGGTCTGGTTCAAATCTCTTGTTTGTGAGCCATATCCCATTCCCCTCTGCTGCAGGGTAGATCAAAGTGTGTTAATAGCTGCTCTCCATTTGTTAGATTCTCAAACATGATCGATCGATAGAGGACGCTGGTGGTGTCTGTGTGTCTATGTGTTTCAGGGTTGGAAGTAGGGAGGCAGGGGGCTGTGCTCAGAGTTAGCATTGAGAGGAGGTTTGACATGAACAGGAAGCTCCAATAGAGTACTGCATGTTGGGCGATCAAACTCCCTCACGGCAGGTTAGGAGGAGGAGGAGAAGGTGGGGATGCAGTGTGTGGGGGGTCTGGGAATAAATGAGGCGGAGCTGTCAATAAATAGCAGCTCTTTATCTTCTCTTAAAGCTCTATTCATTTCATTACTGTCAGGCTTGTCTGGTGAAGGAGGCCCAGGTTGTTTTCCCTGGCAAAGGGTGAAGTTAGAGAGCTGCCAGGCAGAGGGTGAAGCAGGTCGAGTCACAATGACACGTAAGGCAGGATGAGATAAAAAAGAGACAGGATAAATCACTGTAACAAAAGAAAAGCCTTATGGTGGTAAGTGATATTAGATACAGAGGATTTGCCATAGCTTATGATTTTGAGAATTGACAGCCCTGAAATGAACAGGGGTTATTTCAGCCTCACAAACGGGGGTGTCCCGATGTTGTAAGGAAACATTTTACTGCATTCCCCTAGAGAAGGCTGCAGAGCTGGCTCCACTCTGGAGGAAGGTTGGCTACTACCAGAGGCAGACTATTGCAGCCCCAAGTATCAATTCAATAACAAACAAAAGCCAGTCTTGTTTAAGCCAAAGTATTTTTCACACAGAGGTTTGGGACTTTCAGTTGCAAGTGACTCTTTAAAGCATTCGCTCAGTGCGTTCTACAAAAGCCCAAACTATCCCGTGGCCTTGAGGGTGTGTGAGCATTCATGTGACGTGTGCTCAAGGTCGCCTCGGCTTGGTTTGGGAACCAGCCACCCTCCTACGGAATGGGTTTGCCACCTCCAAACAATGGCAGCGTCATGTTTCACAAGTGACTGTCACTTGCAAATTGCAGATAAAATTGTTAAACATGCTAAAATGAGAGAGAGGAAATTATGTGTCATTGTTATAAACAACAGCTTGCATGTTGGGAATTTAGTGAAATGGGCCCTGAGATGGTCAACAGCATGTAGTGGGAGAAAAATAAAACAGTTGAGCAAGTGATTAAAGATTGTGGTGTGTCATCAGCGAGAATTCTTTTCTAAGGAACAGGAACAGACGCGATTCTGTGTTGTTGCAGGATTTTAAGTCTTGCTTAGTGATGCATCTCGAGGCATGAAGTCTTTAGATTCCAATAATTTTGAGGTCTATTTCCAGCTTTAAAAGAATGAAACTGCCACATATTTGTACACATACCATTAGATTTAACATCATGTTATATAGTAAGTCATTGTTAAACAGGTGTACCCTCCAATATTAAGTAATCACTATTAGAATAAAGATCAAAAAGCATAGAAAAGCTTTTAATTTTTCCCAAATGAATGAAAATCTATCTACTGCTCTGATATGAGACAGGTGAGGCTCTTGAGCTGTTTGAAGTGGCTTCGTAAATGAACTTATGGAAGAAAAAAATCCCTTGTTGACAAGGCCAGACGCACATTTTGATTAAAGTTTGCTTCATTAAGTTTGTTTGGAGAGAAAACTTCATTGTGTAGAGACGATACTGTGCACTTTCCCCTAAAGGCCTGCTTTCGAAGGATTTTCTGTTTAGACTGTGTTTTATTGCTTCTGACGACGCATCTTTAACTCCATCCCACCCCCACAGAAACACACTCACACACACACAAACATGATCATCCCACACTCTCTTTCTGTGAGATCATTATGATTGATCAGTGGGAGGCTCCACTATGCTCGTGTCCTTGGCTACACAGCCAACTGTGGCCATCAGGTCCACCCCATCTGAAATCTATATCAAGCAGCTGGACAGGGATCCAGTGGTACCTGTTGTCAGAGCTTCTGCCACATTTGCCTTGGAATTAATTTTAGGGCTTAGCTGGAGAACTGGCTTTTGGTATCAATAGAACAGGAAGGTGGACTCAAGGCCTCTTGATTAGGCCATCTCTGAACACATTACATCTCATTTCTATTTTTGATATTCTTGCTTTTTCTGGATGTCTGTTTGGCTACTATTGGTAAGAATTAAGGGCATGCATCCAGGAGGCAGTTTTGTAGCTTGTCTGCTGTTTGAAGTGATTTCAAATAAGATTTCTACCTTGAGTTACGTACTTTGCAGTCAGGGCCACCACTCTGCCACCAATACGAACCCTCTTATTTGACTCTCATTGGCTTCGTCATTCAGTTAAAAAAAGGCATGATTTAATTGATCAGCTCTATTTTTAGACTACTGCTATGCAAAACATTTTGAATGTAGAAGCCACAGAATTTAATGGATGTTTCGGCCACTTTGGGGCAGAACAACAAGCTTGATCACCTTTTAAAGTTGATACATTGGACGTGTTAGCAGGTTTCCTGTTTACACGTCCAGCAGACACGAAGCAACATTAACATTCATTCGGAGTCATGTTTGTGCCAACCTGATGTATGTAAGTCCAATATTTAGCTTTGTTTGAGTCTCCACTTTGTGTCACCTGATAACATTTTCAATATCTCCACTAACATGGGGACTGAATACTAATTGAGTACCAGTGGTCTGTTTTCCCAAATTTAAGGTCTGTATACCTCACTGTGCAGATCTTCAATCATTTGTAATTAAGTATGTCAGTATTTGTAAGTTAAGATGAGGCCAGGGGCGCTGTAGCTATGAAGGTTGAATTGGTGGCTGAATGAATGTAATAGTGGAATAAGTGAATTGATAAAGAATCTGTATTTATTGTGGATCGGTGATGTCATGACAAATACCTGATTTGCTTAATGGGGTGTGTATTGGTTCCATTACCAGTCAGATGTACCACATGAATGCACCCCTGATGTCTGCAAACTCATGAGAGCAATATCTGGCTACCGAATGCTCCACTATTTTTACCAGCTGATCGCTGACTTCATCTGGCTGCTGGGCAGGTAGCATAATGACTTATCAGAGCTTTTTTTTTAAAAAAAAAAAAAAAAAAAAAGCAGCCCGTCACAGCTAGAAACTAGATAAACTAGATAAAAGTGAAAAATTGTAAATCAAACAAGCAAAATCTGAAAGACTCTAGAACGGTCCACAGAGGGAAGGGGAGCTGCAGAGTTGGTGTTAATTCTGGGTTGAGTCATTGTTAATATAAAAGAATATTGCTTAATTCAGCTTTAAATAAAACATTTTTTTGGCATTTAATGTTGCAGTTTGTAGTTTGCTGCAGGGCTGTCACTTATATTAATTTAGCTGTGGTGTACAAGAAGGTTACATTACAGTCTGCTTCTCCTGACGTTATTTTTCATTCAAACCTGCACTAAGCATTCTGCTCACGCAAACACACTTGTAAACATTCCTCAGTGAAGCAAACTGAGCGAGCGCCTTTTGTTTTTCACACAATAACTTAAACAATGGACGACAATTTCCCGAAAAAGCACTAATTTCAAATCAATCTGTGCACAAGAGCAAACCAGGAGTGTGTATTCTATTCTCCATGTTAGCCGTTCAATAGAGAAACACTGATTATAACAACTTGAAGTGACAAAGCTGCCCTGCGCATAATGCAAAAGAGACATGTCAGAGAAGAAATGGACTAAATAGCAAAAGATACTGCTATCATCTTTCGAATATGTATTTAAAAATGTTTTGACTTTAATAAGCAAAAACAAAGAAGACTCTTGATCACGGCATTGCTTTCTGTGGCTCATCCCTGATAAAGTGGAGTAATGAATGACTGCAGGTGTTGCCTTTTTTGTAATTAATAGTCTTATAATTGGACAAATTAATGAGCTGGCAGATGAAATATGGGAGCAGACAGGTGAGGAAAACAGTTGTCTCTAAGGAAGAGACCAATCTGAACTTGTGTAATGAAGAAAAACCTTGCAAATCACTGTTTCCCTCCCTTTGTCTGCTTCAATTCAACTTGTTGTTGTTCTCCAGGGCCGGAATCACTGTAGTCACTCTCAGTTTACAGCACAAACAGTAACAGCTGATAGAGAGTTCTCATTGCAGAGATAAATAGAATCAGTGTAATCCCATTCCGTGTGATCAGATACGAAGTCTAATTCATATCTCATCTCTTCCATTTCACAGGTTCTTGTGAATCTCGGGGTCGACTGATGCAGCCATGGGCCAATCGCTGGATCTTTGAGAGCAACCTTCCTCCCCCTCCTTCTCCTTCACCACGTCCTTTTCCTCTTTCCCCGCCACCTCCTTCTCTTCTTCCTTTGCCCTCCAAAGCTGGAAGTCGAGTCCTCCGACGCCGGAAATCAGCCATCAGCCTTTGACACCGTCTCCTTCTTTTCATCTGCAAACCATGACAATCGTTATTTCTTGGATTCGTGGCCAAGCAAGGTGGCCCCTTCCAGTGCTTCTCCTGTATTTTGCCCCCCTGCTGCTAATGGAGGGTTGGGGCCATGCAGCACCTTCAGGCCCAGAGTCAGACTCCTGCTCAACCTTAGTCCAGAGCCGCTTCTTTGGCTTCTTCCTGTCATCCTCAGTATTTCCTACCATGCCTTGTTCCTGGACCCTGCAGAACCCTGACCCACGGCGCTACACCATCTTCATCAAGGTCACCAAACCTACGGAGGACTGTGTGCCGTCACAGCTCCGCACCTTCCAGTATGACTCCTTCCTGGAGACCACACGTACCTACCTGGGCATGGAGAGCTTTAACGAGGTGGTGAGGCTGTGCGACTCCTCTGCCCCGGTAGCCTTCCTGGAGGCTGGAAAGCAGTTCGTCCAAATGAGGAAGGGACTTCCTCGGGCAGGCACGCCCGTCACAGGTGGCGACGGGGATTTCAAAACAGAGTACCTGGTCGTGGGAAAGCGCAACCCCAGCATGGCAGCTTGTCAGATGCTATGCCAGTGGCTGGAGGATTGTCTGGCTTCTAGCACGTCTAGCCGACCCTGCGGCATCATGCAGACTCCATGTTTGTGCTGGGAGCCGCCACCGCAGCTCAGTGAGGGGGATAGCTGTTATCACAATGGAGTTTACCTGGAAAACTGCTTGCCCAGAGTGAAAGAGAGTGGAAAGGATGCTGATATAAATGGTGAGTCAGAAAGCTTTAATCATTGTTTAACTCAAAAAAGCTTTAGATATGATTCGCTATGGGAACATCACTGTTCACGTTCATCATTGTTCATACATCAACTGCGCAATTTCTAAAAGCACTTACGTACTAAGATTAACGATTGTATCAGTTTTTCTGTAAAACAATGGGGAAAGATGAGCCTGGCTTTCAAGAAACAAGAGGGAAAAATAGATTTTTTTGTCTGACCTCAAATGGTCAGCCTCAGAGTTTAGCATGCTCTCAGCAAAATGGTAGAAAAATGGCATCTTCAGTCGCAATCAAGCCGTGAAAATGTGTATGATTTGTGAAAAGTGAGGAAAATTGTGTGACATTGGCTCAATAGCAAGTGGAGTGCTTTGGTCAAAGTAGAAGAGAGAAAGAGGGGCAGGAACCAGCAAAAGGGGGGTGCGGGGGGGTTAGGGTTTCATCTGATGGAAGTGAGCTCTGTGACCTTGTAAGGTCGGTACCGTATTCTGTCCCTCTGCGGTCCAGGGAGGGACACTTGATCGGCCTCCGGGAAGCTTGTGGAAGCGGAGGAGAATCAAGTACTGATATTGGATAGCTCTGGGGATGCTCAGAACAGGGCTGGGGGGTGGAGGCTGGGGGAGTGATGTAAAGAGAGACAAAAGAGGAAGATAGAAGGAGAGAGGCAGAAATGTGATTGGCTAAGGGCCTGTGGCTTGAAGTCTAATTGTCTGCTGCTTGATCCCGGCTCCCCTTCCCTTCCCTCGGCAGACAGGATGTGGCCTGACATCTCTATCCTGCCTTCGTCATGACTATGGCCAGAGGGATGGAACATTTCTCGGCTCCCCTTTCTCCCCCTAACCTTTCCACCATCTATCTCTCCCTCCTTCCTCTGCTACTCTCAGTCGCTTCCCCTAATCAGCCTGTGGTCTTATTCTCTCGGCCCTCCGCCTCCTCCTCCTCTTCTGAGCCACCATCGTTGCCTCCCCATCTTTCCCTCCCCAGGCTGATAGTGGGCTGATACTGAGCCAGTCGTGGGAAGCCAACCAAGCAGAGAAGATGTTGCGGTGGGTATCTCCTGCCTTATCCTCCTCCAGTCTCCAGAGCGGCTAATATCCCCTCGCCGCCCCAGCCTCCTCTCCGCTACTTATCACACTTATGTAATCCCGCTTATGGTGCTCAACAGCGGGGTGTGGGCTGTTTGTGCCTTAAGGTGTGAAAAATAAAAAAGAAATATAACATCCACTGTTGGCTTCTGTAGAGATGGGAAGAGAAGGATGCATTATAGCTTTTCTTCTCCTTATGTGTGCTTCAACCCACACAGGCAAAGCATCTCCTAGATGATAATCCCAGATTCAGAATGAACGAGTTGTTCTGGAACCCTGTGATGAGCTCAAATGGAAGAGGCAGGCAATCTGTGAATATTTGGCTGGATGGGTGACTGGATGGATTGAATTGGTGAAGATAAAAAGAGGATGGGGAGACGTAATGGATTCTGTGTGGAAATAGGTCGGGGCAGCGGGCAGTTTTGGCCCGCTGTGCAGTGAAGAGGGGATAGAGGGGTGACAGTCGTGAGCGATGAATGAAGGAAAGACAATAGATAGAGAAGAGAGAGAGAGAGAGAGGAGAATAAAGGAGACTGAAGAGGCTGACGAGAGCTGAGAGGGGGAGTTGTCTGAGGTGGACCGGCTTGATGAGGATAGATAGTTGTTGCTTGGGTCTGGCAATATGCAGCTGGACCTATTTGGTCTCAATACCTTCAGTAACAGAGGAGTTCATACATTACAGTCTGTCTCTCTGCAGAGGGACTGATGGTCCGCCCAGTAGCAGACGGGGGGGTGAGACCTGCTGTCAGCACTTCTCTGTTCTTGTCCAGCTTGTGGGGGCTGGACATGGAGTTTGGCTTCTTATGGGCAGTGTGAGCCTCATGCTCAGCCTCTCCTCTTATTGTCCTCTGTATCCAAAGCATAAAGCTAATGGAAATACAGCTGAGACAGGAAGACGCAATGCAGTTTTCTAAGCCCAGCATCCCTAGTTATACATCTGTATTGGATGAGCCACACATCACAATTCATGTTTTATCTAAAGTGCCAATGTTTGGTGCCACAGCAAGAGGTAGTCTGCCCTTTGTGAAGCAAGGGGGGAGGTTAAAGGTATTGATGCACGTGTTGAACATCTGGCTTTCTACTGGGAAAGTCTACATGACATTGCAAAACTGCAATTTACTGTTTTTTGCTGTCTATCCCTGACCATACATTAGCCATCGTTTACTTGCATTAAAAACGATCCCTCCCTGACCTTGTAGAAAGCAAGAATTGGTATTTGACTGAAAAACCAGACATAGCAGAACATAATCCAGGATTGTGTAGAACAGTCCAATATTGACTTCTTATCTGGTGACTGGATTGGATGTTCTGTCATGTCTTCTATGGTGTCTGTGTTATTTTCAGTGTGCAGTGGAGGTGGTGAGGAGCAGGTATCTTAGCATTTTTCATGATGTTTGAAGAAATATGGAGCTATGACTTGGCTTAGCCCATTAATGTCTTTCTTGTTTTACTGGTTTTATTATTGTTGAAGAAAATATCAAATGATTAATTAATATGCAAAGATTGAATGGCAGTATTAGTGCATGTTCATTATTGATAAATTTAACCCCCATAATGGCAGAGGTGCTTGTATGTGTATGTGGGGTGAATTGTTAGATTAATATATTGACTTTCAGAATGATGAGGGTCAATGTCACACCTCTATTAATAGTGCAATATTAGATCTTGGCCCGTGAAAGTGGTCGACCTTTGGTATGACAGATATGGTACTGCCTGATTATCTGTTTTAGTATATCAATGGGGTCATCAATATGAAGAGCTCATGCTGTATTGATTATAAAGTGACCTTTAGATGAAATTGAAAGGATGAAAGGTTGTCTTACATGCTTTTAAGTGTTTTTGTCAATAGAGATAAGAGTCTCAGTGCACCTGAATAGCAAAGCGTTTGGAAAACTAATATCAAATGTTACTGAAAATAGCAGTGATGAAAATTAATTTGACCACAAAATGTTTGCAACAAATGTAAAAACAGCACAAGTTCATATTTTATCTGTCCATAGCTCACTGTTTGAACACACCTACTGTGCTGTGGAGGAAATCTTTAACCTTTAAGTTGAGAGGACTGGTGTTTCAGGGCTATTTTTGGACTGTTCTGACATTCAGATGGTCAAAGTTAAAGGTTTTGGGACACCATATTGGATGTTGGTCTCTTCAGTCCAGAAATATTGTCCGTGAAAATCCGTTTTGGTAGATTTCCAATGTGCACTTGCGCATGTGTGTGGACGTGTGTGATTTGTGTCACGAAGTGTGGTGTGGCACGGAGCAGGAAAGGATTCATTTGTTAGCCCTCAGTGGACAGCAGGGGAGGCGGTGAGTGATTCAAGGATGGATGTGAGGAGATGAGAAAGCACATGACTCAACCTGAACAAAAGAGACACGATTGTGATAGCACCAGAAATGACCGACAGAGTGAAGGTGAAGGAGGACAGACACAAATTACCCACAATGCCACGGGATCATCTGGGTCGTGCTCTTGGTTGCGCAGGATGCACTCTCACTTTCAGCTTTGCAGTCATTTTTAAGCGTGGAATATTTAATAAAGCTTGGAAAATAAACAAACAAGGCCACAGTGTCAAAGACTAAAAGCACCGAGACACAGAGAGAAGGCTCCGTCGCTGGCAGGGTCACCTCAGTGCAAAAACCGTTTGCTGCACGGCGTCTTTCTGTGTGGAATCTGCATGTTCTTTACATGTTGGTATGAGACAAGCAGAGCCGGTGAATGTGCAGGTGCATTATCTCATTATCTCAAATGTCTGAATCTTTGTCTGAATTTTTTTTACTGGTGTATCCATTACAGCCCTCCTACAATGTATTGTGCGCTTTTACTTATGGAACTACACATTGAAAAGCCCCTGCAGGGTGTATTGAAGCCTGTATATATTCTGAATCACAGGTTGTTATGAAATAACTAATGAAAAAAATGTGGATATACTCACCCTCAATATGATTTGCTATTTGCAAGTTGTTCACCATGTGTTGAAGCAAACCTTGGTTTTCAGACAGCAACACTTGCATCAAGGAATTGACCATTTATAGCAAATGGTTATACAGTGATACTTTGTGGCAAAGGCTCCGAGCAGCAATGAGAACTCTCCTGGAAAAATAATTCCCCCTTAATAAACATGCATGAACATTAGAGCCGAGTTAAATTAATAATACTAATGTCTTGGCACATAAAGAGGAGGTTATTATTATTATTATTATTATTATTATTTGAAAGTCCAGCCCGCACAGTGTCTGCTAGGAAAATTTCTGGCCCTTGAACAAACGTGGTGGAGGACCGCCGTCATACCTCGTGTTTGAATGGGCAAAAGTGCATTTTGAATTGCAGCATTTTCTATTTTGAAATAGATTTTCTAATGATCAGTAAATTGTTAGTGATGTTGAATATGCAGTGTACGACTTATTTCCTTATTGTTGACACTGTTGTCGTGGCAACGTTTACTGCTGGAGAGAGTGTTGTGTGTTGCTGCTGCAGAGTTCACACATTAGCGTTACACCAGAGAATTTGCTGTCATCTCCTAAACCACAGATACAGAACGTGTCTCCTTTTCTCGGGAACACAATAACCAGTGTAAATGAAGTTGTAAGAATATGTCTGAGTCAGAAATAAATATGGACCAACCTCACTTTCATGCTGGCCCAATCACAAAAGATGTGACGTTAATTGACTGATATTTTTTTATTATCACCAATCATTCCAGACCTCTGACCTTGAATAAAAATGAGATGCAGACCTTTGACTGATATGTTTAACACCTGCTTATGGGGGCACCCAAGGATCCAGCTCTTAATTTACTCATAGCTGATGTGTGTGTTAAAGCACACCAGTCCTGTGATAGACTGTGGGGGATGTACCATGACTCTGTCCCAATGCACGCTGGAATAGGATCCAGGATGACGGGATGTAGAAAATGGAGGGTTGGAGGCAACTTTCTCTGCTGTCTGTCTGTTTTAGCTGATCGTGGCTCTCTGGAGACTGTTTGCTATAGTTACTGGTGCTTGAACAAACAAAGATGATCTTGTCTAGTCTTCCTTTGACAGGAACTGCCAGCTCACCACACAGTATACATATTTCTTTTTCGATCATCATATTGGACCCTGGGGAATATATCACTTCATGAAGCACGGAATGTTCTTTTCCTCTTTTTTTTCCAGAGCTTTCTTTTTGTTGCTTCCAGTTTTCTCAAATACTGATTCAGGACAGTGACAGTGATACAGCTGTCAACAAGCTATGACTATTTGGCTTGTGTGTGTGTGTGTGTGTGTGTTGTGTTGGCCGAGAAGCACTGATAATGACTGGTGTGTCTACTTTTTGCTTGTGTTCGCACCAGTGACACAATCAGTGAGCGTTGGTGACTACTGTCCCAACATATAGAGTGTGACTGATGCATCAGCTTGACACAGACATACACACATGTGCACGCACGCACACACGCACACGCGCACACACACACACACACACATTCTATACAAACAATGATTAAACAAATTCTATGCAAACGCACAATACTCTAGGAGACCAATTACAAAACAAGATGATAAAAATTACTAAAAATCCCAAATACAAAAGTGATTATTCGTAATCCATCCCTTAAAATATATGGCTTGAATTTGAGTTAAAAAATATCTCAACTATAATCTTCTGTGGACAAAGTTGATATCTACACAGGGAAAGACATCAATCCATAAAAGAGGTTAAAGACAATTCCCCATGGATGCACAAGAAACCCAAGAGGTTTCAAAGGTCACTGGTCACATAAGGGTGCCTGTTATTCAGGTATTTATGGAAAATGTAATATCACCATGCAGTTTTGTGCTGATATAAATGGGTTGGACAAAATCTTAGAAGAACAGTACCACAACGATAGCCGTAAAGACACAGTGGATGTAGGTCTTCATGTAAAATATTGGATTTTTTGATGAGTCATGTAGAACTCGGAGCAAATACTGTATTCAGCCAAATGTTATTTAGGAAAACTAGCCACCCTCCCACCTAAAAAAACAAAACCAAACACGTTCTGCCGTTAGGTTGTGGGTCGTTGTAGCAGGCAGCAGCATCTTAGTAGGAAGTGTGTGTTTGTTTATGTTTTAAATAAAAAAGCTGAAGTCTAATTTATTTATTTATTTGCCACTCATCCTTTCCAGCTGATCGGTGATCAGGTGAGGAGGTGTGGGTGGAGGCCAAAAGGCCTCTATGGCTCTGCTTCACTCTGTTTTGCAGTTGTGTTAAATCTTGTGTAAAAATTCTGTTTCCATAAAAAGTACATCAGATAAAGCCTCTCTGACTTTGTTACCCTGGGACTCTGAGATGAAAAGCCTCTGCACACCCTCGGTAAACCAGCACAGGTGTTTTTAGTTCATCTGCCTCATTCGACCTCTCCTCAGGTCTGTGTGGCCGTGCATACACTGTGTTTGACTGACATCTCCCTCACCACATGTTACTCTTTAATCATTGTTATTGTAGATGGTGTCTGTTGACCTCATGTGACTTCCTGCACAGCTCCCACCTTCAACCTGAGCTGAGATTTAATCAGCCAGGACAACTGCAATGCCCCATGTGGATTTGAAGGGACCTAAAATCCTGTTTAATTTATTTACATTATGTTTAGAGGGCCATGTGTGGGCCATATAAAATCTGTGACATTTTGTTACAGATTCCATTATTTTTTTTTTCCATATTCATTTTTCTGAATTCTGTGTTTTACAATTTAAGCACATTTTGCCATCATGTCTGATCGTGGTGGATGAATAAAATTTGAGCAATTCAATAAGAAAATGCTCTGAATTTAATGAATACTTAATTTGATGATGTGCTGTTTTGTATCAAATGGATCTTCTGCAGGACAGCCTCCACATGCGGTCTTAACACAGCGGTCAGAGGGTCTGGCGAGGCTACTCTCACGTTCAATCATTGCTCCTTGTTTTCAATGCTGGGCAAGAAACGGGTGTAGCTTTCTCACTTTTTTAACAGAATCTCAGTCATACAGCTGCAAAGTCTTCAACTAACTTGCATCTTGCATCTGCTGATGTGGTTGCACTTCTGAGAGTTTGTTGAAGTGACGAGCTCTTGTGAGCAAGCTGCCTCTTTCTCTCTGTTTCTCACTCTCTCTCACTGAGAGGCGATTCCATCTATTTTTTTCTGCATCGCACAGATCATAGGGCTATGTGGATTTTTGTTCCTCTCAAATATCTATATTGGCCTCATAATCCATCATTTGGGCTGGACCCACTTGTCTCTTTGCTGGCCTCAGACCAGCTGGACACCCATTATGCTGATAGTTCTGAAGGCAGTAGAACAAGGATCTGGGTATGTGTAATAAACTGACAGCAAGGGAAATAGGACATTTTTTCCTTTTGAGCTTTAACTGCACAGCCTCCACTTGGCCAGTCAGTTCTGGAAATGCCAGAACAGTGTTGAGATACATCACTTCACAACTTTGATCACAGTCTAATCACTGCTGTCTGACATATTGACTGTGATGGAAAGGTAAAGAAATAATAAAAGAGCAGACTGATACATGGTGGAAAAAAGTGACAGCATCTGGAAAGAAGAAGGAGGGAATGCTCGTAAACCCTCCTGACTTGAGCTTTTTTCCCTCCAGTTGCTGGCAGCTGGCTGCGGTTGAGGAAGATGAATGTGAGCGCTGTGTCTCTCCCTGCAAGCCTCTGCCTGGCTGAACCACATTGTTGCTAAACTAAGGGATTTCCAACACGCCTCCATAAGGAGCACTGAGGAATCCTAAAGCAAGTCTAATGCATTAGCTCCTCTTCACACTCACATGTGTGGACGCACGCACCTGCGTGCACACACGCACGCACTGTGTACAGCAGCGGCGCACACACATGGTGAAATGTCACACCAGAAAATGGCACATACACTGGTGCAACCACGCAGTGGTCCCTCGTGACTAAGTGTGGGTGGCTGACTGAGGGAGAGAGTAAAGCTGATTGTGTGTGTGTGTGTGTGTGAGCATGTGTGGAGGGTGCGGTATGGTGTTAACCACAGGGGGTGCCGTGTGGGCAGGAATATACTGAAAAAAGATGGCAGTGGATGCTCTGTGCTCGTGTAGAGGTCACTCTGCCCGCAGGGAGCCTCGCAGCCGGTTCGGGAAGTTTTCTTACAGGGTGTGTTCTTCTGGGATAAGAGCAGGAAAAACAACAAGCACACCTGCACAGCCTTATGTGTGGTCAGGACATGTTCACCTCTTTAATGATCAGTGCACTAATTAGAGATTGATGGCTGTGGTCACAAACATAACAGTTATTTCTTTCCAAGTTAAATCAATCTGATTGACATTCCTCATCAATGTATTTAAATAAGTGTTAAATAAATGATTGGAGAAGGATTCTGTCGTGCAAGTCCAGCATTGCACCATGGGTAAACTTTTTAAAAGGATGGAGCCATGTCAAGCATTTGGTATCATTACTGCTTTACTGCTTTCTGTTGAAGGAAGTGCTTGATCAGAGTGTAGAATAGTCATTGGGTGCATGTTAGCATACTGACGTTCGCATTTAGATCAACACATTTCTCTGTGCCTATGTTCAACATCCCAGAGCTGCTACCAAGACTGTCGATGTTCCAAGCAGCAACCGTGCTGCTCATGAAGTTTCTGGCCAGCTCCACCTGTTCTCTGTCAAAGGACTCACTTGAGCTTAAAGTCAGCGTGAAGTGAGTTGAGGAATTGTCTGTCTCCTTGCTCGAGGCTGCCCATCATTGGACGGCCTATCTCAGGTCCCTTTCCACGCAGCCTGAGGGTTTATTAAACATTCATGCTTTAATTAAGCAATTTTACCGCTGCTACTTACCGGGTGATGATAAAAGCACTGCTGCAGGATGAGCACAGTGAGCTGACAAATGTCTGTGTGTGTGCAAAAGTGTCCTATGTGAGAGGCCATTAATTTCCTGCCATAAAGAAAAGTGTGAGGATTAGAGAAAAGACAAGTTGAACTTTTTTTACCTCGCTCATCAGTCATGTGTGACTGCAGGAGAATGGTCGGCAGATGATGGTAGGACGCGATAGGGATCCCTCTGTTTCCTGACAGGCACCTTGTCACTGTTTGCCTGTTCACTCTCTCTCTCTTCTCTCTCCTCTATTTTACACTTCATCACACACTTTTTTGGGAGGAATCGGGGAGTCTAGGAGATTTGAAACCCTTTTTCCCCCTCGGTAAAGTACTCCATTATTGAGAGACTGCGTTGTGTCTTCAAAGGGTGAAATTGTGTTTGTGTGTGTGTGTGTGTGTGTGTGAGAGAGAGAGAGAGAGAGAGAGAGAGAGAGAGAGCAAGTGAAACAATAGAGAATTAGAGTGTGTGTTTGTCGTGCCAGTCTCCTTGGCTGTGAGGACATTTAATGCTGGTGCGACTGTCTCACTGTCGTTCGAAGGTTTGATGACTTGGACAATGAAGATGAATTACCTGGAGCACACTGAAATGTACAAGTTTACTGCTGTCGTGTGCCAGGACTGGATGGAAGAACTGTCAATATAAGTGTGTGTGAGCGTGTGTGTTGTTGCATCTGCGAGCCTCTGTGTCCTTGTTAAGAGCAGGCGGTGGCTCTGTGGGACGGCTGTAAAGGCTGCTCTCCTTGGCAGTATCACCTGGAATGACACCCAGAGGTGACACACTGTCAGAACACTCACCCACACAAGACATAGGACACACACACTCACACACACACACCCCCACACACACACATACACAGCCACAATAAGCTGGCCAAAGCCTGCCAGGTCCACGAAAAGAACTCATTAGTGCAGACATGTTCCATGTGCTCTTCTAACAGCAAACACACACCCACACGTACACACACACAAACACACACACACACACACACACACACACACACACACACACACACACACACGCATACACACACAAAGTCTTGTGTCCATCATTCTGGGGACATTACACTGACTTCCAGTCATTTCCTGGAGACTTACCCTGGCCAAGACCATACCCACTACGTGCCAAACCCAAACCTTTACTCTAACCTTAACCTAAACATAACCTTTCACAAACCATAACACACGTCTTCATCCTAAAATTCCACAGATTTATGTCCCCACAACATGAGTAATAGATGACCACATAGAATTACCTACATGTATACATGATGAAAGGAATAAGCTTTATCAATATATTCTGACTGAAGATCAATTAAGACAGATTAGAAGGTTTTTGATTCAACATTGAATTGGCCATATAGACATGAAAATCTTTATATATTAAATGATTATTATTGTTTGTCCATTATGTTAGTCCATTAGTCCATAGCTATTGTCCTGACCAAAATGTCTCGAAAACTAATGGATGGATTGCAGTGAAGTTTGGTACAGACATGGTTCATGGTTCCCAGATGATGGATCCAGATTACTTTCGTGAAGCCCTGAATTTTCATCTTAAACCACCAAAGTTTTAAAATATTGAGTAAAATAAAATAAAGGGTCTAAAATAACATATACTGAATGCTAAAAAAATGTTGTACACTAATTAATGATTCCCAAAGAATAAATTCTCTTGACTAAAGGGCTACCCAGTGCAACACAGTGTGACCAGTTGGGAGTGAGAATGTGTTGTCCCCACAGTAGTGCAGCTGCAGAGGGCTGGGATGTTGATTACATACCGTAATGCTCCCCCATGCAGCCCACTAATCTGAGATAATGGGATTAGAGACACATGTGCATAAAGGCGGCAGATCTGCCAACGCATCATCTTCTGTCTAGCATGTTTAAAACTGAATGAGTCAGGGAGGACTCAGTAAATGACAAAAAGACTGCATTTACATTGAGCTTTTGGGCCTTATCAACCACTCCAAGTGCTTTACAACACAAGTCAGCATTCACTCATTCATAAACATTCATGCACTGGTTACCATGCCAGGTGCCACTTGCTCATCAGGAGCAATAACTATTCACTGATTGGACAGAATTGGGAGCAATTCGGCATTCAGCATCTTGCCCAAGGACACCTCGACATGTAGCATGCAGAGGCCCAGGATCCAACCATCGACCTTCTGATTAGTGGGCCCACCTGCAGTCGCCCCTAGCGAAAATAGTGTAATTTATTTGTATTCATTTATGGCTTTTTGCTTTTCTACGATAGGTTGCTTTAGAAAGGAGAAAGCCTTGGTGTGTGGGGTGTGGGCTCTACCAGGTGAGCTATTGCGGTGCAAGGGCACAGAGTAGTTCAAGAGGCTCTTGCACAGATGTTACTATCATCCCGCTAAGGAGGGCTGTGGATGATGATAAATCTCTTGTGGCGGGGGAAGAATCCCTTGAGGGAAATAATTCTGGACCAAAAGGAGTTTGTTAGGACTTGGAGGAGCGCTGTTTTAATGGATAACATGTTGGAAGAGATCTTGGCTATTGGTTCAAAAGAGGAACCCCAGAGCACACAACACCGGGGGAAAATCCCACAGTGGTGCTAGACAGTGCACAATTCCCTTTAAAATGAGCTTCACCAAAGGATGTGTGAAAACTGATCTCTCTCCATAGCCTTCATAGCAGGATGAAATGGCTGCAGCGTACGCTTAATTGTAGATGGGGCCAAACCATTATCTACCAATGTCTGAAGGTAGGATGATACAAAAAGCAGAGGACATGATGTGGGATCTTACCCCACATAACATGCTGTAACAGAAGGGGCTGGCGCACTCTGGATAGTACACACCACTGCAGATGGCAGTCTTACCCTTTCTAAGTGCTTCTGTGTGGTGGCCAGGCCCACAGAAACTGTCACAGAGAGGTGGAGGATCACCGCAGGAGCTGCCGCACCTGCCAGCAGCTGCCGCACCTGCCAGCAGCTGCACCATGCTTGGGAACCAAGTCGTGCTTGTGTGTTCTCGTGCCACCAGAATAACCACTAAATTCTTTTCCGGAATGTGCTGTAAAAGGCAAGAAATGTGTAAAGGAAAGTAAAGGAGAACTCCAGGCCACAGCCCGTGAGAGAAAGCATCCAGTCCCAGAGGAGGGTGGCCTCGCATTCATGGAGAACAACAGTGTGCATTGTGCATTCTCTCATGTGGCGACCAGATGCATCTTTGCCTTCCTGAACCTGTCCCACAACATCTGAATGAGGGTAGGACACAGTTTCCAGTCATTGTGGGAGGGACCTCTGTGAGATCCATGGAAAAAACAATTCATAATGTATCTGTTGAACAGAGACAGATTCAAAATTGGCCTCATTCTGGCCATTGGCCATTGTATTTCTTTTGCTCAGCTGGATTTAGACACATGTTGCCTGCATCCTGCCATTGCCACTTAAGATGGCTTTGTTTGTGAGGTGCCTTGGTGGGTACATTGAACCAGGTACACCCTGGCCCACCGGTCCTTGTTGGGATGGCACAAAACCTGCTGTGCTGCTGCCTCGTGGAGGAGGACACTGCAGTGGGGAAGAGAAGGAGGCGTCACAATAGGCCATGTGGAGGTACAGTGCAGCACAGAGATGTTTGCTCATTCTGGAGCAAGCATCTCTGTGCTGCTGAGGAGGCTAAGGTTTGGCTGTGCCCTAGGAAGTATGCCTCTTCACCCTCTTTGCCTCCTCTGCTGCTTAATGCAGTTGAATTGTGGCTTAAACAGCCAATCAGGGGATGTGGGACCATCCAGCAGCTCCCATCTGATGAGAAAAAGAAGTTGGCACATGTGCAGCCTGATATTTCTCTACTTGTCTATTGAGCCCTGGGCACAGCATCCATAGCAGTTTACACCTCCGGAAAAAGGTTGCATACCTCGAAAACTGTGCTTTCGGTTTTCAGGACTTGGAAAACACTGCTTCCCTGAAGGGCTAGGGCTTTGTGAAAGAAGGCCACAGTGGGGGACATTTGGCCAGTGGCTCCTGGTTGGAAAACGTCTGGGTCCTGGCCATGGTGGGGGTGGGGAAAGCTGGAACCCTGTCTTAATCAGACACCAGGTCTGCCAATGGGGAGAAACCAGGAAGTGAGCCCAAGATGGAGGGAGCCGAGCTGTCTGACTTATGCCCGCCGTCTGGATCCCTTTTCGGTATGTCTGCAAAGTCGTCGCAGCAGTCTATGTAGTTACTCCTAGCCTGGCGTGCTCAGCACCGATGCAAGCCTCACAGCTGAAGGTCTGCTGACAGGATATAGCTGGTTGGCAAGTTGGGGACAAGCAGACAGCTTCAGAGCAGCTGAATGTCTTCATCTTCACTTCATTCGGGAGCAGAGCTTGGGTCCTGATGGTGTAATATACTGCACATGAGGACCTGAGAGCGGCAACTGTACAGTGTAAATGGTTAGGAAAGGAAATATTCACAACTGTGGATATGCATGGGAATAAACCAAATACCAACAGCTGTTGGAGGATGAGGCCTATACTAAAAATAACTTTGTGTGTAGTCCTAATGAGCTAAAGGTACCTGTTAGCTAACATGCTAAGCTAGATTGTGAACATGGAAAACATTATACTTGCTTAGCATCAGCATGTCAGTATTGTGAGCATATTAGCATGCTGATGATAGCATTTGGCTCCAAGCACCTGCCTAGGTAATACCTCACAGGGCCGCTAGAATGGCTGTAGACTCACACATGAATACATAACTCGTGATGTTCAATTCTTTTTTCTAAACACATTAAAAATGCTTTGTCATACTACAGCAATATTTGGAGAGAGTAGTTGAAATGTACTAATACTAGTATTTTTAATTTTTTTTTTCAACTACATTTGTGCCATTTAGTATTTAATTAAGAATGACCATAGACATACAGACAGCAAATGTAGGGAGGAGCAGAGAGGCAGGACGTGCAACAAAGGTCCCTGACCAGACTCAAGCCTGGTATGTGGTGGTTGTATGGTACCAGTCTTAATCACTTTCATCGATATTATTTTTACATCAAACGGAGCCGTGCCTCTGTAATACCAGTCAAACGTAATTACAAATAACAGGAAAACATAATCATCAGAAGGAATGTTATGTATGTAATTCAACGCTCTTTGTGTAATGCAATGAGTTTGTAATCAACTTCTAGGAGCTGCTCGTCTTTTCTTCTTACTTTATATTGATTTATTTACTCTCATTTGTTTCTCATCAAAGCATCACAACATGATTAGGGTGTGCCTTTTCATAGATTCTCATTTGCATGCTTGATAGACTTCTTATCTTTCCATTGCTTTCATATCCGCTAAAGATTATATTGCTCAATCTAATCTCAAACGAAAATTACAATTAATTATTTTCGGGCATTCCAAAGAACACGTTTTTCTATTGCTGCTCAGAGGCCCAGAGGCTCAACTGAGAGTAAATCTTTTTCAGTCTGCCTCAGCTAAATCAAATTCTCTCTACCCTCCAGATTTTAGCATTTCTTAACTTCTCTCATCACAGCATGGCAGGAAGATCACTGATGAATTATCTTTATCTGCGGTGTTAGCACTGTTGTGTTGCACTAATGCTTCTGCTTTCATTTTAGAAGATAAATTTGGTTTAAACGCTTTGATAGTTTGATCGTTGAAGGTTAAAAACTATCCTTGGATGCAGCTCTGTGGCTGCTGACATTAGCCAAAATCCATCATCTGTACTCAGTGGAGGAGGTCATTTAAAAGGAGGGTAGATTAGGAGCTGGAGACAGGGAGCATCTAAAGGCAAACACCACACACCACAGTAAATTGGCCAGATATCTTTTCATGTAGACTGTACAGAAGAAGATTGACAGTGCTTCAGTAAAACATCAACATCAACATGTCCTACACCTAATTGGATAAAGTTAGTGGTTTTATTGTTATTGGTTTTAACTTCCAGTTTCAGGAAAAAGAACCACTGAAGCACATTTTAAGATGGAATACGAGATTTTTGACTCACAGACCTCTGACAAGCCGAGGCCTCATGTTCCTTGAATTTTAGTTCATACTGTGCTTAAGTGGCTCATAGAGCATCATCAAACACATTTCTTTGATTAATCATATTACTACATGTTACACAGAAAGTCCCAAGAAAGACTGGAGAAGAAATAGAGCTTTGCTACTATGTGTTGTTCACATACAAACCATTAACTTGTTGGTTAAAGCATGTTTATATTAGAGTCTGATGTATGTGTTTTCAGCATTTCCATTGAGAGAGAATGATCTTTTGGTGTTCTGGGATTTCCTTCAGAGGTTTTCATTGCGACTTCAAGACCTTCGTCATAAGTGTTCGTCATTGCAGCTGACAAAAACTATATAATGCATTTGCCTTCCTGTATTCTTTGTTGATTTCCTGCCACAAAAGTGTCTGGCAGGATTCTGTGTTTGCTTTTCATTTTCTGCTTTGTAGCATTTTATTTCATCCACTAAAAAAGAGAATGGTTTATTTGGAGACTGAAAGCTGAAATCAAATACAAATACTCAAAAGGCCATCTTAGATGTGCTCTGTCTTCTGAGCCATTAGATTCTTATTTTTTTTTTACTTATCATGCAGAAGTCCTACTGCCTGCCTCAGACAAGATGAAAACTCTCCATATTTAAAGGTAGAACATTCATTTCCATCCACTGTGGGCCTCTATGGGCCAATAGAGCCTTCAAGACCTTTTATGCAAGAATTTCTAATTTTTGCCACTCGGCACCCCTACAGTTTCGGGGTGCAGTTCGCTTTTACACCAATCCCTTCACCCCATCACCCCCACCCCAAGATGAAGGATTTGGACCCGGCAAACATGACAGCACCAGAAGCCAAAGAACCATGTCGAAAGTCAAGGAAGAGTAATATTACAGGATTTACATAAATATGACTCTGGATAGTTTCAGTGATTGTTGTGACATCAGAGATTAACAGAAACGTAGCAGAGAGGATAGTTTTTGTTCTGCTAGAATACATTTTTAGCCCATATATACTGCTCACTAAGTGTTTTAATGCATGTATGGTTGTAATCAAACAAAATCCTGTTGGTGACATGAGGCAGGTTAAATTGCACATCGTATGCGTTCTGCTAAGAGCAGCAAGACGGCGAGCTCAGTGTCTGTCTTGCGTCCTTTCAGATCTTGTGACGGCCCCTCGGCTTGGTTCACTCTGCCGTGGCTCTACTTTCTGTCTCCAGGGCTGTAGACCAATTAGGAGTGTAATCAGCAGCATGGGACACACCTGGGCCCGCAGTGCCCCATGCATGTGAGCCTGAGCAGCAGCCAGTCCAGGGGCAGATGTCCTCACCCCACACACCTCTGTGTTTTGGGTTTTCTTGCTTTTTTTAGTTTTCACTGCAGAACACCCACGCAGCACTTTTTCACTCATCCACTCCCTCCACTACCGACTGTACAGATGACTCCCATCTGTTTCTTTGTTTGTTTTCATTAGCCAGGCTGAGGCACTCTCTCCAACAACCAAAGGCCAGTTACTCTTGTCCAGCCTTTTCTCTGTCATTCTCTTTTTCTCTTTGTAGCTTCCTCCATTATGATGTCTGTACTGATAATGCTAAGCTAGCTTCTCCTTATAGCTAGCTGGAGACCCATAGTTGGTAGTGCTGACGTAGTGCCGTGGAGCACTATGCACTTTTTAGCACCTGCTCAGCCAAGATACATACTCCAAGAACAGGCCTTTGGGGCGCAGGGTGGGATTAAAAGAGGCACCATTATAAAAGTCAATATTATTTTATGATAGCAACACATAAAATATTGTTTAGCTGTACACACAGACTGGAGGGTTCATCATGGTGCTTCTACACAGAGTCATAATGACTCCAGGCACCTCTGATTTAAAACGGGTCAATCAGCATTTAGAAGCCAGTGTCTTTGTGAAAGACTGCTAATATCCCACTCATTTCATACATTTTAAAGGTTTACGTTCAGTGCCATCACAGGTTCCGCTGTGGTAGAATCTGGCAGGAGACTTGTTGCAGATATTCCACACAAATGAAAGGAAATGTTCCACATGCAGAGGATACAAAGCTCTGCATTGGTTTCAGACTCTGAGGTGTGAAGTCTAGCCAGAATTTCCACACACCACCCTCCAATTATTACTAAAAAGACTCACATAAATATATGTAAGTGTTTCCAGGCTTTTATTTATACCACTTTGGGCTGAGTAGGCTGTTTTTTTTGCTATTTTTATTGAGCATTGGTGACATTTTTAAAAACAGCTTTAAGCCCATTCCCACCTAAATGAAGATGTAAATCTTTAAAAACAGGTCACCTTTTCAAAAGGTTCAGTAGTTACCTAAAACACTGCAGCACTGCAGTTAAAAAAGAAATATTACTCAGACTGGAAATACAGCAGATCTTTAGAAAGTTGTTGAGAACTATTTTCAGCCACAGAGACACATTTGGTGCAATAATGAGTATTTATGGCATCAGGATGGTGAACATTACAGCCATATATGATAGTTTAACATCTTATTTGAAAGCCATGAGCATAATGTCCAACTCTCCTGGTTTCAGTCATTCCAACAAGTGGAAAGCAGTACTGTCCACTGCTGCAGCACCTCTATTCTCCCACAGTCTGAAACACTTTTTTGTGGCAGGCCCCTCCCTTAAAGCCCGGTCTGCTCTGATTGGTCAGCTCTCACAGGCCTGAACAGGCACCGCCCACCGTATTTCCACATCAGCTCTGTTTTTGCAACCACAGAACTGACTGAATAGCTGTGTATAGGGCTAGGCTAAGGTAGATCAAGCTATCAGATTAAGTACTAACCATAACAAGAACATATAGTCAGCTTCTGCATGCAATATTCAAAATACAATACATCATAGATAGGCCGAATGCTTTAAGTATTTTAGACAACAAAAAATAGGACAGCTACACATGCAATATCCCAAATAATGAGAGAATAGCAATGAACAGTACCAATCTCACATGTCTGTCCCAACAAAATTATACTTGGCCTACCGTACACTGTTACAGTACAGTCCTATGAGCTCCATCTGCATGTTTACGTGTGTGCTGTCCACATCAACAGAAAGTGGATTACTGAAAAGCTCTAAATTTAGTTTCTTAGCCTGATGTCTGTAAAATTTTGTCAAAAAATGAACACATCAGATGAGTTTTTTGTCATTGTTCTGCTGGATGGAAAGTGGCACAAGTTGCATCTAATTTTTTCCTACAAATGTAATTTGGTTTGGAGGGCTTTCACCGGATCATCCATGTCTGTGATCACAGACAGAATCAGCGTATCAAGAAAAGCCAAGTCAAACAGCCACCTTTCATCTCAGAGCTCTGTTCTGCTCTCCCCCCTTGCTTTCCATAAAATGGCTTATTCCCTTGTGCAGCTAAAAAACTTTGCCCCGACTTAGCTATCGCACCTCTGTATGGTACAGGTAGGGCACAATAAATCAATAATTGCAAGCAACAGCTGCCTCAAGGTGCAGGTCACTGCAAGTCACTGTCCAGGAGGACTTCCTTTATAACCACCAGCAGTGTGACATTACTTTTAATGAAGCGCATTCTGTGGTCCGTATCAGAGTCACCTCCAGTCTAAGTCATAGGCGTTTTTCTTTACAATGTTTTTTTCAACATATGAACTTTCAGATCAGTCTTTCTTGATTTCTTTCACTTCATTAACACTTACACAAACAATATTTTTTTCATTTGTCCGGGTGTCCTACTCTCATACCACTGCTGATGCTGCCAAATCTATTTCTGTTTCGTCTGCTGATTTCAGACTGCAGGACTTGACTTTCACAGTGTGAAGTTTTTCTTTTCACTCTTTTGTGAATGAGACTTATCCAGAAATGAAGCCGAAAAGGAAGCCTTAGATAGCAATTTGGAGCACCAATGCTGCCTGTGATCAAACATGCATGTAGTCATGAACAGGTGGCATTCATCTAGTCCAAGTAAACAATGGAAGAGGCAGACGTTTATGCACTTATGAGAGTTAAGAGAGATAAAAAACCAACTTGGAACGCTCGTACATGCACACCTAATGGAACAACTAAAAGGTTTAGGATTTCCGCGCTTTGGAACTTAAGGGTCTTGGCCAAACCATGAGACACACCTGTGGGGGTGCCAATATATGTTTGGCTATATGAATACTAGCATGTGTAAAGAGCATGTGGAACTACATGAAACTCATTCTAATCTAAGTCTACTAAAGTGGAGGTGGTTGCTATGAACTTCCGTCTGCATAAGCGTACAATATGTACATCACCCACGGTGACCTGCGAGGCTCTCCCTTCATGGCCCAGCCCCCAGCAGCCCCCTGCCACCTCCTCATCCATCTCTCTCTCTGTTTCTTTCACTCTGTGTCTCTGTCTCTGAGTCACAATGCAGTCACCATCCCACACTGTGTGGGGAGACAAGGGCTTCTGATGTATGAGAGTGTTATAAAGCGTGGGAAGAGTAAACCGCATTGCTCAGAGATCCGTGTGTGTGCGCGCTCGCATCTGTTTGTGTGCCAGTGGATCCGAGGCTTACAGGTTAGCGATCCCTGGACGCCTCTGAATATATTTCATATACTGTAGCATGCCATATGGGTTTTAAATGGAGCAGTTAAATGTGCTCCCAAAGTAACTTGGAGAAACACTGAGAAGAAAAACAATGACGCATTCATCATTTGTGGAGTGAATGAAGACGCTGCGGAGAGCTAAGGACACACCAAAGCACAGCGGGGGCGATTTTCAGTCTTAATAGCCATGTGGGGGAAGGTTGAGGGGGTGGGGAATCCACTCAAGTCCATGGAGGAAATAGACACGGAGACTCTGGCAGTTCCCATAGGAACACTTTAGCCTGATGCCCAGTGCATTGGGGGCACTGGGAGGAAGACAGCCTGTAAACAACATCCAGCTGAAGTGAAAGTACTTCTCAGCAGCTCTTTAACTGCTGTGGAAATCAACAGAGACACAAAAAACAAGGCTGAATTTGGAGCCCAGCTGGCAGAGACTTCCAAAATAATTGCACTGAGTTGTTTGACAAGCAAAGAAGCATGTGCAGTTGTGCGGCCTCATCTTTCTCTGAGCACGCGGGCGTTATCAGCAGTCATCGCCGCCAAAGACGGATGTGTGTTGAGAATGACAAAAACCAGTAAAAAGCCTTACCTCTGTGAGCTGTCAGTCAGACTGGAGAAAAAGTAAGAAAAGCATCTGATCCCTGTGGTGAAAGACCTTTTGAGCCTTTTCTTATCGTTCCCTCTGAAATGGGGCATCCATCTTCGGAATTGAAATGTCTGGTTGGCTGACCTGCACCTGAAACCAAAGAGCGGTCCACATTATATGTATTTATAGACAATGGGTTTGGGCAGAGAGCCTCAGAGATGGGGCTGCTGTGGAAGGTGAGAGGTGTAATGGTTTGTGCTGCTCGGCTGATAGGGTTAAAGAGATGACACAGCATTACGCTGAATCAACAATCAGATGGAGTGTGTTGGATTAAGAGCCAAGTTGTTCAATGAGTGGATTACAATTGATCTTTCTTGTTGTTGTTCTCCTTGTTTTTTTTCTGTTTTCACAACATGGATTTGACTGATTCATGGGTTTTAATATAGCCTCTTCTCTGTGACACGCACGTCAGTGAAATGTGCTGGCAGTTTGACATGTCGCTCTCATATTTAAGTAGGCGTCTGAGTCACATTTCTGTAAAAATCGAAACAGCAATCTGACTTTTTCGGACCTTGGAACATTCTGCCACGCTTTCAATACCACTCAGCCTTCAATTGATGCCATCGTATTACCACAAAGACCACGGCAGCAGGTGGGCTTGCACAGAGACGTGTGTTGTGCACATATACAGTATATATTGCAATACTGAATATGTGCCATTTGAATCATTTCCTATGTGCAAAGAAAATAAAGTCACTCTAATGAACTAATAAAGCTTTTTTTTTTTTGACATTTTTATCATGTCATCTTACAGTATGAAAAACCAGTAAAACGCTCCAGCATGCCATCTGATGCATTTGTAAGGATGGCCTTCCTGCACTCATGTTAGATCTTTTTTGCCAGGGAACACACTCTGACCCACAGAACCAGTCCAGTTTGTTTAATGTCACCCCCTGCAAGGAGTATTTCGCCGCCTTTGTCATCAGTAGTATTCACATACAATCATACAGTATCAGCTCCTCCGCGAACACAAGGGAAACACCCCATGCACTAACCATTTCACAGCACCTTCTTGTACTTATGCCCTGCAACCCCAGTATTCATAGTTTTTGCACAAGCAATGAGAACCTACAATTTTACTTTTTTACCAACTAATTTCATTTGCATAACATCTTAAATACTTTTAGATTATCCGCAGCATAGATCAGTAGCCTTTCTTCAAATGTTGTCATCCTGAATGTATGCTTCCTGTATGTCATTATTTTCCAGCTCAACGCTGCTGACCAGCAGTGTCACCACTCCCTCCTAGGTGCCAAATATTGTGCAACCATTGTGGCTGTTGCTGTAAAAGTCCAGTCATGTCTGTGTAGAGCCTTTACAGATCATTCAGATAGATCTAAACAGCATTAGTTGTAGGTTGATGAAGCCAACGCTGTTACATATTCCATGTCTGAGGTTGACGGTCTCTGTGTTGATACTCAGTTGATGTTCCAGCTTGTCACTGTGTTATGATATTATTTGAATATGTCTGATCAGGGAAATGATTCCAGTGTGGTGGGAGGATTTCGTGTAAAACCTGCAACGAAAGCTGTCTCATCCTGCCTGAAGGAACTGTTAACCTGCCTAAAAGAATTTCAGCCTTCAATGGAGAGATTTAGTGTCCCGTGATGCCCTAAATGCTGTTTCACAAGCTTTTTTCTCCCTGACAAGAATGAAATAGTGAAGGAAACCAGGTGAGAACTTGTCATCTTTTCATGTGCTGTCTGGAGCATTTACACTTCCTGTTAAACAGAGGAAGACATGTATCAAGGGCTGTGGATTAGATTTGAAACAAGGACAGTGCATTTTATTAAACACTCATGTTTTCCTAGTTCTGGCCATTGTTCTTATTGATGATAACAGCATTGTGTCTCATCTTCATCTTAGCAGTGGAACAGGGCAGAAGACACATAGCAAACATGATAAGTGAGACCATCACAAAGGCTTTGAACAAACCCCCAGACAGAATAAGTTCAACTTTGACCTAAAATGCTGAGTTTTGGGGGGCGATTAGTGATTATTATCATCATTCTATGTGTGTGTGTTCACTTAAGCTTGTACCTCAAAATAAATTGGTTTAGTTAATCTGGATAAAGTGCTGTATTTAAAACCCTTCTTGTTGTCTTCCTGCTGGTTTCTTGCTGCATCAAAACTTAAAATCTTCTTCTTCCCACACCTCTGCAAGCACTGTCAGAACTCCAATGTTACCATAGGTACAGCGGATGATGGTCAAAATTATAAAATTACACCCAATTTGTTATAAACCGGAAATATTTTTTCAAAATGAGTCAAAAAGATCTTTTCCATCATTTCCTCATATGCTGCTAGCTGAAATACTCAGCAGGGTACACCAGGTGTGGATGAATCCTCTGCTTTCCTCTTGTCTGAAAAATGTTTGCTAAAAACTACAGTGTCCAGGTTTTTTTTTTTTTTTTTTTAGGAAATTACTGGTTCTGTTTTGAAAGATGAAATTAAAATGACATCTTCAGTAGGAGCCGCTGCATCAGAGGCTTTTGAGTGACAGAGAGAAAATCAGGCGTAACAGAGGTTACGTCCGGAGGCAGAATTGCGGTATGATATGTTGGCGACTGCTTGCTTAATGTCACCAATGACCTGACAGGGGAGCTGAGAGGGTGCTGGGTGCTCTGCGGCAGGTTCACCCACAGGTTAAGCTTCCCACTCTACGGGAAGTGACTGATCGATGGGATGCAGTTATACTGAGGTGCTCTCTCTTATTTATTTATTTGTTTATCTAATACAGAATAAAAAACTGCAGGAAGCATTTAGATCTGTGAGAAACACTGTTAACATGCAATAAAACGAGAATTGAATGTGGTACTAATATAATGTATATCAAAAGCATAATCATTCAACAGGTACGTCTTATATAAATTGGTAATGTGTTTGTACAGCCAGTCAGAGCAGAATACATGTAGTGAATATTATCTCACTGCTGAAAATAAAGAACGTTAAATACGTTTTACATGCAAGCGTCTTCATTGATGTAGAATTCTAACATTCTGTTCAGTTCAGCATAAGCCTATGCCTTTTCTCTCTCTCTCTTTTCATTTCCCCCACTCCTCTTATCTGTCCTAACATTTTTCCCTCTTTGTGTTCCTGTCTCCCTTCATCTCCCTCTGCCCTCCCCCTCCCTAACCCCCCACCACCGCCCCCCGCTCCACACCACCACCTCTCTCCTTTCACCGCCTGTTATCTCCACCATGCAGTTGACTGCTTCTGTCCTCTGGGTGTCAGCACTCGCCTTATCCTTCATTCAGCCATTCAGCTTTGTGTGAACCAGTCGCCCCATTTTTTGCCTGCATTTCATGTTTTCATGATTATTTTCTTCAGTCCTCTTGTCTCTGCCTTTATTACATTTTCCTCACCCTCCTCTCCTCCCTCCCCAGCTGCCTGCTCGTTGTCACAATAGCTGTCAACTTCAACATCATATTTCACACATCCGTTCTTCCCATAACAGGTCTTCATGCACACGCTTCTCAAGCCATAAATCTGCAGTAACCCTACCTATAAGAGCTCTGTGTGCATGCATGTGTGCTTGGGTGCATGTGATGGTGTGGGGGTGGAGCAGGGGCGTCGGGGGTTGGTCGCAGCTATTGATGATTTCAGAGCTGCAGAAACTAGAGCTGTAACAGGAGATGCCCGTCCACTCATCCCACTGCTCCAAATCGGAGGTGAAGGTGACTTTCAGGAAGTTCATTTTAGACACACACACACACACACACACACACACACACACACACACCAGAGTGCGACTCGGGCTGCAAATGTCCGTCCAAACCCCACCCGAGCTTGAGAGAGTAACCCAACAGGCATTCTGTTTTTTATGTCCGAACCCAACGCAGTTAAAAGCTGAAGCACTGAGTTCGTGCTAGCCTGTAACGTAATAGTTGTTGCCATGGTTATAGCTTGCCTGTAAACCCTGATTACACGTATATGGGCACCTTGTAAATGACCATTAAACGCATTGTCTTGTATAGCCTATGGTAGATTGTTTGAGTCTTGCTGTTGATGATTGCACCATGTCGAGTAGCTCAGCCTACGTGACCAAATCCGACCCGAAACCAAACATAATTTCTAGATTTCTGTCTGACCTGGCTCGACCCATTGGGTCCCGATGCGTTCGAGTCAGGTGCCCATCCTCTATCGCGCACGCTCACGAACAAATAAATATTGCACCATGCACACGCATGCACTGCATGAACTGCAAAGCATTGCAAAGCACACACAGAGTAATTGGAGGAGAATGTGTGTGTTTTGGAGAAAGCTGAAGGTCAAAGTAAAGCAGGGATTTTAGGAGGTGAAGGATGAGTTTAAGGATTATCGAGGTGACTCGTACTCTGCAGCCGCTTCTGCTACCAAGGGTGGTCTGACAAAAGACCCCTCTGAATTATTGAGAACATAATAAAATGCCCTTGCAGAGGGAGAAAGACAACACTGCGTTACTCTCCTCCAATTTTTCTCCCCCTCCCAGGTCTGATTATTGGGCAGGAAAGAAAAAAAAAGATCATAGTCTTGTCATTATGTCTTTTTTCCTGCAGAAGAATGAATCTTATCTGTAAATGGTCCCACCCCCCTCTTTTTCTCTTGCCTTGCCAAAGCCTTCATTTGACAGAAGGAGCCTCCGTCCTTTGCTCTAAACTGCAGTTAATCTTCCTCTGTTTTCATAAAGCATATTTGTTCACAATAAAGCCAGAATGATTCAGGAGAGCAGCTGAAGGTTATTCTGCCGCATCAGGCTCACTTTTGTCCCTGAAACACTGGAACTGCAGAAAAAGATGCGTTTGGTTCACATTGGAATGGCTGCTATAGGATGTCTAAATTGAAAAGCAAATGTCAGGCAAAGTGCTTAATATTCTTGCCAATCAATATGTATTGGTTTATATAAGCTAATTTAATTGATTTTTTGTACCAAATGCGCAATACTCAGCAAATTTACCAGTCAAAATCTGAAATAAATATGATTTCAACAATGATCTTATTCAGAGATCAAACAGGGGTCAGCTGGGTCAAAGAACAGTCCAAAACCAAAAGACATAGAAGAATTAAAATGTGTGTTTTCTTTTTTAAAGGTCTACATCTGAATTCTGCACACACACCACAAGGACATAAATAAAGGTCAATAAGTTGTACAAAAGGTAGCACAAATTAATAGATTCAGCAGCCCGTTTTTCAAGGTTAAGGTTAAGGGAAAGGTTAAGGGTAAATCTAGGATTATTTTAAATGTTTTTTGTCAACAAGTCAAATTAAAAGACCAAAACCAGCATTGCTTCTAAATACTTTCTGACTTCTCTACTGTGTCTGTGATACTCAGCTCTCAAATATGTAGTTTCATTATAAAATAAGATTCAGTCATTTCCTAAAGCAGCTGGCCATTGTGATTATAAGTAAACAGGGAAACATAGTCCAGTGACGTAGTTTTGGACAACAATGGCGCTCTATGTGTTGGACACGCACTTACAATACTTGTGAGTCATATACATTTACTACTTTTAATGAGATCTCTTGACAATAAGAAAATTATAGAATATCACAAGATTCATCGACTACACACGTCCAACAAGACAGCATCGTGTATGATCACACCCGTCACAGGTATCTCTCTGTATGTCCATTGTCCCCTTCAGTTCTGTCTTGTCTTCATTAACTTTCTTTTTCAGTGCCTCAGGCATTAGCAATAATAAGTTTGCACGTCACTGAATGACGATGTCAACCCGTTGTCATGGTAATCACATTATACTTCTGGTATCTGGACTGGTGTGAATGCACACAAAGGTGGCTCTCTGCAGTCTTCCAGTCTGCGCAATGTTTGTCATCTACACATGGGCGCACTAGAAGATCTGTCCCTATGACAAAAGAAGTGACACATGTTCCAGTCTGCATTGATTCACTTTGATCCAGAGATAAAGCAAGTTCACTATAACCAGTATATCACCATACAAATGTGTTCAAGATGACATTGAAGGAATGCCATGAGGTCAATATAATCAGAATGGTTTATTCCACTGGGAGCATGGATGTGTCCAATTAGCAGATTGCTATAAAATGTACTATAATATACAAGGTCAAGGCTACTTTGAATGTCTTCCTGAAGAGAAAATTGTCTGGGTTCAGAAAAAGAGAAAAATGTTGATAAAAGGTTCAAATTAGTTCCCAGATTTAACAGATGGAAAGATTTGGAGCGATTGTGCGTACACAGTGGGACCAGAATTAGCATATCTTAGCTTGATTAGCATTACCATGCACTTAACTTAAACTAAGTTCATTGCATCAGAACGTCAGATAAAATCCTCATGGCATGCAGAAGACTGGACTGCAAAGAAATGTAGGCAGGTGGTATGGACAGTGGGTGTCTCTGTGATCCTCCCTGCCATCTGTCCAGAGACAAAGCTCATGGAGTCCCCAGAGTACAAATGGCTCATCCTCTGGAGAGCATAAATGTTGTCAGTAAGATTCTTGGCAAACTGGTCATCTGATTTTTTTTTTTTTTTTTTTTTGCATTTTTTAATAATTGTGCTGTGGGATGGACAGACCGAGCGACCTACAGATTTAACAAGTGGCCAACTGTCCAAGAGATCAACAACATAGCCCTTATGTCTTACCACTGACAGGTCAAAAAAGCTGAGCTTTAGACTGTTTACACAAAGGCACAACTTTGGAAAAATCCCCCACACCCCCACCGTACACTTGTCGCAGCCATAGTGTGTGTGTGTGTGTGTGTGTGTATGTGCAAGCATATCTTCTGGTGGCAACAAAAAAGACGACAGAGGTAAAAGAGGCAGAGAGTGAACTGCTAAGATGCAGGTTCGAGGTGAACACCTAGACATTGTACTCCTCAAATAATACTCGCACAACAATATTGTTGGCAGCATGCCATGTGTTGAAGTTTATTATTTCATTTGTTTAATTTGTTTCTTTCAGATAAAACGGTCAGGTGAGAATGCCTGTGGGAAAAGCCAGTCACAGCAACAATTACACGTGATATTCAACCAAGTGAAATGTAAACAATGTCATCACAGAACAATGTCTGACTGAAGACTGCACCACTGCCCTCATTAGTTTCAAAGATGGAGGTGTTTTTACCTTCCTATTTATACTAACTTTGATGGAAATAGTAGCAATCAAGGTTTTCTTTGAGTGATCCAGGTACGAAATGCATTTATTAGAATTCTCATAAATTATATCTCTTTACAGACCAGTAATGTACAGTAATCAGCTATCCAGATAGCATTTGATTAAAAAAACACACACAAAAAAACAGGAGGCTTACAGCAGCATCTTAGCAAATAATGGGCGAAAACTAATGAAGTCCAACAACAAACAACATCAGCATTTCCTCAAGTCAAACCATGTCACTGACTGTCTTTATAACAACACACACACAGATTACCCACATGATAGCTTGTTGTGCTCATAAGGAATAGAGCAACTGAAATGTTTAGCCTTTGATGTCTCAATCGCTGATAGCAGCTTCACGGCCGCACTGACAGTTGGAATTACCATATCAGCGGTCCAGTGACTCGCTGTTTGTCGGTGTCGTTTGGCTGTTGGGCGGTGCCTGCACTGGACTGGTTATGGGCTGATTGAGTGTGGTCACAGAAACATGAGCAAATCCAATTTCACAGCTATAAGTAAACTCTTGGGCCACACTCGGTCAGTCTGCTGACAACAAACAGATATTGACTGTGATCACTGGTGCCTGCTAATTTCATTTCTGAAGGGAAAGTAAATCGTTTACAGATATGGACTTTTTACTGGAATCTGTCTCTTTCAATCCATAAAGTTTGACTCATCACCCTGACATGGTGAGATTACTCACAGCTGTAGAGGAATTAAGAATGTGTGTGTGTGTGTGTGTGTGTGTGTGTGTGTGTGTGCGTGTGTGCGTGTGTATGACTGTATCAAGTGCCCTCCACAGTGCTCTCCCTCATCCCGGCCCTCACCCCCAAAGGAAATTGACTTGCGAGTAATTAAAAACGTGTGTGTCTGGATGGTGGCCAGCTTCATGTTCTATTCATTCAGATTAATACATATTTGTCGTTGCCTGTGGGGGCTGAAAGGCATCTGTCTGTTCCATTAAACATTCATGAGCGTGCAGGACACACACACACACACACACAGCGGTTCTGCAGCTCTTTACCTGCTCCTCATATCAGCGCACATCTTAATGGAGCACATTAAATCAGTCTGGTCAAAATGGGAATTTCACAATGACAATGGCATTCATCACACTTGTGTTAAAAAGGGGAAATCTCCCCTCAGATCCCCTTTCAGTGTTAGATATCATCAGTTTGTGTTGTTCAATGCATGAGTTGTGTTGCAGGTTGCCTTTTGGTGGACGGTCCCTAACTTCAGCTCCTCACTTTATGTCAGACTTCAGTATCTAATGCAAAAACTACACCTGTGGAACGACAGCCAAGCTTTATCCTGCACTGCTCAACTAATCTGGTGAAAACTGATGAAAGGTTATTGAAGATGAACCTCACCAGATGTCTGAATAGTGAACTTTAAAATGTGTACAGCTTAAGGCTGCTTTTATCTGAAACCCATTTCTTTACATTGTTAACATTCAGGCACATCTGGATCAAGTTTTTTGTTTTTGTTTTTTCTTAAACCGCAGTTCAAACATTCAAATATATTTGGCACTGAGGCCAAAACCTGTGTTGAGGGTTTACACATAGATATTAATTCATTTAAAGGGGTCACAGCCGAAGAGGTTGGAAACACCATTCTCACACAGTGCACATTATAGGATCCAGTTTTTGGTAGAGCACATTTGTAGAGAGTAGAAACCTCACGTTGACTTTTGTTTCTTATCCTATTCTCACGTCTCACACAACTCCTGTTTTAGATAAAAGCAAAATGCTGTCCTGGCTCCACGATGGTCGAACAAGCTCCCCATTGACATCAGAACAGCAGAAACTCTACACGTCCTGTTTGGCAGACTGAAAACTAATCTGTTCAGACTGCACTTTGGACCATTAAAAAGAAAAAAAATGAAGAAACTCTTTCTCTCTGTCTTATTCTTTCTAAATGTAGCAGTAGCTGATGTGCTTGCATGATTCTTGCAAGTTTGGGGTTGTATCCGCACGGCTGAATGCACTTATTGTACGTTGTTTTGAAAAAAACGAGCTAAATAAATGAAGCGAAAAAGGGAAAATGTGGTTTATTAATTCACAGATGTACCTTTTATCCATTCCACTTTGCAGTCCACAACACATTTGGAAAACTATGAAACCTTCTCTGTCTCTGAGCAGCTAGCCACTGATTTTAGTGTACTGACAACAACACACATAAAATACCCAGAGCAGAGCTAAATAAACCTAATTCATTCAAACATTCAACACCAAAATAGGAACTTTGCTCTTATATTCTTTAAAGTTTGACTTCCAGGTGTTCCTCTTTGTCAGTCAGACAGACACGACTAACAGCTTGAAAATCACGGGTTTCCAGGCCTGTGATGTGTCTCACTCGCTGGAAAGGAAACTTGCATTAGGCGAAGCAGGTCTTCCACCTGACTTGGATGACATTTGAAACCTCTTTGATATGTGGTGGCCAGACCCGCTGAGCAACTGGACAAAAACAAACAACAAAACATGACCATGGCTGTTTGTGTGTGTCTCCAGGTGGCTGGAGTGTGTGGGGACAGTGGGCACGGTGCAGCAGCGAGTGCGGAGGCGGGATTCAAACCCGGACACGGACCTGTCAGTCACCTCCGGAGGAGTCGTACCTGTGTGAGGGTGTGGTGGAGGAGGGCCGGCCCTGCAACTCGCAGCCCTGCACGGGTGAGCTCATTCTCTGTGTGCGCTTGTCGTCACTTTTCAGTCCATCCATGTCTGTCCTTTTACGCTTCGTGGTTAAATATGAGCGTGTGGTGTGTTTACAGCTGTATTTCATCTCCTCTCTTGCATCTTGTCAGTCTGTTTTTTGTCCATCCTCTATAAGTCAGTTCTTTGACTTAAGGAGTGCATGTTGGAAAGGGGACTTTGATCGATGAATAACAATAATAACATGGTCAACCGTTTTCAAGACCATGCATGCACAGTATGTGAAAGTCATTACACTCACAAAATGGCTAAAACGACGCAGAAAAACAACATCTGAGCACTATTATGTAGAAGTGATTCCCCAATAATCATTAGTGCTTCCACTGAATTGTTTCACTGCTTAAAGCTTTCTTCATTTGTACAGAACCAGCAGTAATTTTCTGTCTGACAGATAGATGCTGTAGAGGTGTTAGTGTGTTTTTTCAGTTAGTCGTGCCGTCAGAGGCATTTGAAGACTCAGATAAACATCATTATACAACAGCTGAAAACATGACCGAGCACTGCACACACATTACAGCACAACAAAAGTCCCAAGTTTGGCTGATGCTGTTCTGGGTGACCAATCACGTCACGGTTGTGTCCCAAATATGAGCCATTAATGACGGACCTCTGGTTGCTAACCCCCGCCCCCTCCTCCCCCCGGCCTTGCCTCACCCCCTTTAGGCAAAGGTCGCCATCTCTCTCGCAGCCAATCGCTTCGCTCGGTGGACAGCCGCAAACGTGACGATGTAGACAAGCCTCGCAGCGGACAGCAGAGCCCTCAGACAGGTAAGACAACGGGACGCAGAGGGATCCCATGCATCAGTCACTGTGGCAGCTTGGGTGACCACCACACCTGTACAATACACACGTATTGACAACCACAAAGTAGAGAGCTGTACTCGTTTATAATGTACACATCTATCAAAATCTCCCAAAGTAGTGCCTCATCCGCAATGGACTAATTCCAACATGGACCCTGACTGAACATAGTGAAATTGTATTTTATGTGAGGTCATAACAGGACAGTGTGCCCTGTCTGTAAAACACGATATCAAATGGAGTCCTCCCTCTCTGTTAAAGTGATGCTCCACCCAAAACCAGGAGTAGCAAGCACTCAATCCCCTGGAAGCTGATGGAAATAGTTCAATAAATTGGTACATATGCTTATTTGCTACTTCATCTTTCCGAGAGTTAGCTACCAGTCTCCTGTCTGTGTGATAAGTATGGAGCTAAAATCAGTGTGTGTTTAGCCGACCTTAGCATAATGACTCGAAGCAGCTAAAAACAGCCAACTCAGTTGGGACAAAAGCACCCCTGAAGCTCTTTACTGTTCGAAGATAGCAAACATGGTAACCTCACCTCGTGTTTACCAGGAGATAATTACACAAAACCAAAACTTGTGATTTTTGTTTTTTTTCTTTAAATACAGGCATTTTTTATGCCAGGCACTTAATGCACAGGCGAGAGTGGTATCAATCTTATCACCTACGTCTCTGAAAGTAAGCAGATACGTGTGCTCCCCAAAATGTTGAACTATTGCTACATAAGGTGGCTGTGAAATGTTTGTGGTTGGCCTCTTTGCGGTGACAAGGGGCTGTGATCAGCATGGATTCATGTCAGGATTTAGCCAGTATTTAGGATGTACGGAGGAGAAGTGGACCATGCTGCAGGAGTGGCTTCTTGGGACATTTTGAAAACATGGCACTATTGAAATCCACTCTATCTGACATAAATCTAAGCTGACTTCAACCAGTGTTCTTCAGAAAGATGCAAATACAAACCTTTCAAGCCGACAGGGGGTGCTTGTTTGATACAAAGCGGTTTTGTTTGAAGTATCACTTTAAGTTGCTGATAAGTTCCCCACATCCTGTTTAGTTTTCTTCTCCCTGCTTCCCCAGCTGTGACTGCATAATTTTGCCTTATTGGTCAACTGACCCCTCAAACCAGCAGTCATGGCAGTTGAAAAGATGACTGACATATCCTAAGCCAGCGGCATTCACTCCCCCTGGGGGTCAATGCAAAGGATATGACATCCTTGAGCCCCACAGATGAAGAAGGACAAGCAGAACAGAAGCTGGGGTCCATTTCAGGGGCTGCCTCCTCCTCCTTCCTGTCACTGTCTTTTCAAGTGACCAGCGAGCGATGGTTTGGAATACTAAGGTCCATCAAGGACTGTCAGTTATTGTCTGCAGGTTGAAAATAATAAGCATTTGAAGGAGGCAGCCCCTTAAAATGTGGCACAGTTGGAATCTACCCTTTATCACACCACAACCCTTCCTCTTTTGGCCACAGAGCCTGCATCCTGCATGGTAATTAGTTATGGCCCTCTCCTTTCCTTTTCCTCCCCTTTTCTCCCTCTATCCTCCCATCCTTTACCCACCCTACCTCCTCAGTAGACTCAGCTTCAGGTGAGGAGTGGTCAGCGTGGAGTGTGTGTTCTGCCACGTGTGGGGAGGGCTGGCAGAGTCGCACTCGTTTCTGTGTGTCCTCCTCCTACAGCACCCAGTGTAGTGGGCCACTGCGAGAGCAGAGACCTTGCAACAACTCTGCTGTTTGTCCAGGTAAGCCCCGCCCCCGACCTCCCCCCCTACTGCCACCTTCCTGCGCTCGCCCAGCCCTCTCCTGGACCCTGCCTCACCCATACAAGACCCACCTGACTCCCCTCCTCAGGCACCTCGCAAACCCAAGACCCTTGGGCTGATTTCTACCCTCGCCTTATAGACAGGGCTTTGCCTGCAGTTTAAAATGATTCCTGCTATAATAACAGAGATTTAGCGGTGTTCCCAGGCTCTCCTACATGCAGACGAGCAAGGAGACTCCTCAACTAAGAAAGCCATATTGTTACAGGACAACGAATCAGCATAGATGATGCCAAACAGCAGAGGAACCTGTAATAGTCAATACAGTTCAGTGGTGCAGTGAAGTTCTCTGTTGTTCAGGTGTGTTAAGGTGCCTGTATTTGTCTGTCTATAAATCATACCATAGCTGCTCTGATTGCAGTGCACGGCGCCTGGGACGAGTGGTCACCATGGAGTTTGTGCTCGTCGACCTGTGGCCGAGGTTACAGGTCTCGAACGCGAACTTGCACCCCGCCTCAGTTTGGGGGAGATCCATGTGAGGGTCCAGAGAAACAGACCAAATTCTGCAACATAGCGGTCTGTCCAGGTAAGGAACAATAATCACCGTAAAAAGAACAACCTGAGTGTCAGTCTAAGTAAAGAGGTACACTTACATCAAACAATCTAATGCTGCTAGACGATTGTTTCCACAAGACAATGCACAAAACAATCGTTCAATGCATACACAGTAAAAAAAAGCAATGCAAAGAGGAGTCGGTATGCTTCAAACAACTTGTTTGTTGGATTTTCTAATAATACCATCTAATAGCCCCGTCTCCAGGTACCTTTGTATTGGTGGCTGCATCCGACAATTGTTTGAACTTTCCAAAACTGACAATCATGCAACACAAATCACACCCACTTCATGCAGCAATTAGCCAAATGTGAGGACGTGTGAAAGTAGGCAGGATTCAACATCTCTCTCAGCTCTCTTTTTTCTGTCTTCAAGCCAAATATATACTTAAGACATCCATGTGGCCACAAGGGAACACATGACTTTAATCTCCCTGCGTCCTCGCGGGCTTGACTGCTCAGTGCAGCCTTGAATGTATGGCTGTGGGGACAATATGTGCAGAGCTGTATGTGCTGATAACCATGTTTGAAGGCGTCCATGTCTGCAGACACATGCAGAATTAACAGACCTGTCTCTGTATCTAGCATTTCACGCAACTATATCTGCCTTTTCCTCATGTGTGCCACCCTGCAAACACCGGGAATGCCTTTGAGAAGATTAATGGCGTCCCGTCCCCCCTGCATGTGTAATGGCAGGCTTTTTGCTACTGAGTGTAACCATATGGAACAGCTATAAACATTTTTGTCTTTGACTGTGTATAAACTAGCTGGCTCTAAGCTGACTGAACCCTTACAGCTGGTCCGTATATGTTACTACGACATTTCAAAATAGTAATTCAGTAGCTTACAATATGTAAAGTACATCAGCACGTGTGATTCACGCTCAGCATTACAAATACACAAAGAATACAAGAAGATTTGATATATCCAAGTTGAAATCATTCAGCAGTGAACATGTGGTATAAGTGGAAAGTGCAGTCATAAATGCAACTCTGGTGTATTATGGATTATATACTTATTCAGTTATTCAAACAACCAACATACATGTTTGTTGGCTCGTCTTGTCTGTGTTTGACTGTTTGTGACCCTGGCTATCCTCAGTGGACGGGGTGTGGAACGAGTGGTCCAGCTGGAGCTCCTGCTCGGCCTCCTGCTCTAATGGGACCATGCAGAGGACCAGGGAGTGTAACGGCCCCTCGTACGGCGGCTCCGAGTGCAGAGGAGAGTGGCTGGAGACTGTCGACTGCTTCCTCGGGGAGTGCCCAGGTGTGAAAGACACACAGCCACAACCAGATGAAAATGTTAACTGTGCCTCAGAAAATCTTTTTCTTGCTTTTTCACAAACATATTTACTCGAAGGCCAAGAGCTACCATACTGTACATGAACAGGTATTCACTCCTGAAATAACTTTAGCCTTTTAGATTGGATTTCATTGGAACTTACCGGACACTTGCAGCAGGTGTTTTGTGTTTCTGTTGCATGATGAATTCACCCGGGGAGTGTCTACAAAATGACACCTCTTTGAACCCACAGTGGTATATGCTGCATGGCTTCACCTGTGGCTTTGTGTATGTTTTTTTTTACAATGGCGTGGCAACATTTTAAGTAGATGCCAGGTGAGACAGGTCATTAAAACGACACCCTCCTGGTATATCTTATAAAAAGCTAAAGGAGGGTGATACTGGAATACAATAAACTACATTCTCCAGCTGCAGAATGACATTTAGACAGCTGGCTTACAACGAAATATTTAAGATTAAAAAAGAACGATGCAGCTATTTTAAAGGCATACAGCTCACACATGTCTTATTTATCTTCTTAACATGAAAAAAGGTTTGCACAGTGTTGCAAAGCTTATTGTCTTGTCAGATACAAGATAGAGATCCATAGTGAAAATAAAACAAACAAACAAACAAACAAAACCAAAGCAAGGATGGAAACAATTCCAACAATAACCCTTCTACACAGACTAAAGCGAATCATGCATGGCCAAAGACATGGCTTAACAAACAATAAATGTGAAATTGGGGAAGTTTCAAATGCATTCAAAGCCCTACTGGGTGCTGCTGTCCATGGTGCTGATTGTGTGGAGGCAATACCAAATAATCCCTGTGTGTCCATAGAAGTACAGAAGTACAGAATCCTGACACTAACTCCTATTCATTGATCAGACTGTGTTTGATTGAGGCAAAGTTCTCATATGGCTCTGTTATCAGTCAGTGGTAATTTTGTGCAGCTGTCATTTACCAAAAGTGAAACAGACTTTGCGTTACAAGGATTTTGCCTGCTAGTGTTTCACAGTGGCTTAAATGAATGAATGTGTTTGCCTGCCTTCCAGACTGCCACCAGTTTTCATTAATCTCGGAATGCTATGAATTATCAATGAATTACATTAAGCAGGTTTCAAGTCTCTGCCAGTTAATTTTAATGCTCCAGAGAAATGAATAAAAATCAAATACAGTACAGTGCTTTGAAAAACGATCAGCAGGAATATAATGTGTGTGTTTTATTGGGCCTGATCAAGTCCCGTTCAACACTCTCATGTCGTGTGCATTCTCCCAGTGGATGGCAAATGGCAGCCGTGGTCTTTGTGGTCGGGCTGTTCTAAAACCTGTGGAGGGGGGAGCCAGCAGAGAAACAGGGTTTGTTATGGGCCCTTTTTTGGAGGGCAGCCATGTCCTGGAGAACGAGAAGAGGTCCGGCGCTGCAATGAAAAAAGATGCCCAGGTCAGCTATTAATCGTGTTTTTTACATTTTACATGATACAGTTATATGAAGCTCATTTACCCTCCTTCTGTGAACAGAACCTCATGAAATTTGTGGTGAAGAAAACTTCTCCAACGTTGTATGGAAGATGACTCCAGCTGGGGATACAGCAGCAGTACGCTGCCCTCCCAATGCCATGGGTGAGCTCACACCTTTCTATACACAACACTTGAATGTTCGCTGGTATTTTGAGGAATTGGATTAGAAACACACTTTGGTGATAAGAACCCGTGTTTCAGGACTTATCCTGCGCCGCTGTACCCTGGACGAGGAGGGCATCGCCTTCTGGGAGAATCCCACCTATATGAAATGCATTTCCAATGACTATCGCAGTATACAAACTTTGGTGAGCATCAAGAAGTGTTTCTTTTATACTCCTGGTAGCCTTAAAGCGAAGTAACCATATAATGACATTGACTGTGGCTTTCTGGTGTGCCTTTCAGGGCACAATAGTGTGAAATTTCAATCAATTTTAATATTATTCTACAGGATATTGGGTCATACCTGCTGGCATTGTTATGTTGCCAATGTTTCATAAAGAGCCTGTAACACATAGCAAGCTAAATGAAAGACTCAGGGCCAGAATATTACAAACAGCTTATGAAAAAAACAGCTTCTGCCCTAAGCTGTTACCATAAACATACATGTGTTGATCACTTCGAGTGAAATCTAACAGAAGCCACTTTTTCCATTAGACGCGGGAGCACTTGTCCAAAGCGCAGCGTGGCCTTGTGGGAGATGGAGTTTCAGAGGTGATGACCAAGCTGAGGGTGACGTCCAGTGATGGGACCAGCTACAGCGGTGATCTGCTGGCCATCGTGGACGTGCTGAAGAATATGACAGAGATCTTCAGGAGGGCATACTACAGTCCAAGCAGTGCAGACATGAGGGTGAATCGATGCATGGATTTACTCGTGCTGTTTTAGCTTTTTTTTTTACCATAGTAATATTACAGTTAAGATGAAAACAATGATACACGATAATAATTTATAGTAAGAACTGGTTAAGAGGAATTAAGGGTCAAAGGCCTAAAATATTGACATTTCAGGTATTGTTCTAACCCTATATAGGACAAAAAAAAACATTTAAGACAAGATGATATTCTTTATTCTTCTTTTTGTTTTGTTAAAGGTACTGCTATGGAGGCTTTGTGAACAGTGTCTTTATAGATATGAGTGGGACTTAGTTTTAGAGTCAGTGTGTCACTTCCCATTGTGCAATTTGATAGCATCTGTTTGTTTGTTGGGGTTTTTTTTCAACTGCAGATTAACACACATTTTGTGCTATAGTGAGTATTTGGGTCAACAGGATGGTTTATGTGGGGTCGAGTCAAGATAAACTATGGTAATGAAGGAACATATCCGCAGCTCACTGATGTGTTTTTAATCATTTTTGGACAGCAGTGGAGCTGTGTGGCACAGAGGGGTCTTTCCATGAGATTTGTCAATGAGAAGTAATACACAGACTATGACCAGTCTTATCTTGTGAATTCCTGACTTCAAAAAGGAAAGTGAAGATTGTGACACCGTGTGAAACCTTGTGTCTGTGTTTTCCAGAACTTTGTGCAGTCAGTCAGCAATCTATTGATGGAAGAGAACAGGGAGAGATGGGAGGAAGCGCAACTGGTCAGTATCACCCTCTCTTTCTTTTCTAGAACTTTGTGTACGTAGTAATAACAACCCTGAAGCTGTAGAATTGATGAGTTTGACACTGTGACAAAGACACAGGTGGACAAACAGCCCACCTGCATCTTATTAGACAGACAGAGGTAGAGGGAGAGGAGAGAGGAGAACTGCTGAAGGACAAAAATAGCTAGAGTTAATGAGTAACCGAGACAACGCAAACACCCACTCCTCCATCTGCTGCGCTCAGCCACTCGTGCATCACTATCTTTGCTTCTGTTCAGCCACCCGTACTTTTCTCACAAGTGTCACCGTTCAGGCATCAGAACAATGCCAAATAAACCAACCCGGTCTCCTCAAAATGAAGACAGTGTCATAGAATAAAAAGACGTAAGACGGCTGCCGTTCCACTATGAAAGGGTTATGAAGGAGGCACACTTACTAATGTTACTTCTATTATTCTTATGGTTCAACTGTTGGCTTGCCAAGAGCTCTTTATTTTTAGGAAGAGTTTTTCTTATTTAACTATGACCATGATCAATAGGAATTGGTACAAACATAAACTCCACATCACTGTGGAACATTTTTCAGTGTGGCCATAATATTTCATTTTTTGGAATGTGAGCTTGAGCTTCTAGGCAGCCAGACGTGTCCCTTTATTTCTCAACGGTGAAAGTAATACTAATATGCAGTGACTTGAAAGTTTAGCTGTTCAGTCTGAAAAAGAAAAGTACCTCATCAAGAAGCCAAACTTTCCCTCTGACAGATTACCAACCAGGTAATTCTGCACCATGGGGACCACAGGGGGCTCTAGGTTAACCATGTGGCAATTACAGTTGCTTGTGGTGAATTAATGAATTTCAGATTTGTTTGTTAATTATGTATGCACCACTGAAGTGGGTATTTAATCTTGAAACCCCATTTTGTAGATTGGTCCAGATTTAAACTCTATCTTAAAGGCATTTATTTTTTCTCTCAGCTTATATTGTGCTCACATGGTTCATTTGACTAAACGGAATTGTGGTACACACACACACACACAGACACGCACACACACACACACACACACACACACACACACACACAGACTCACATACACTCACAATGTGCAGAGCATGGAAGAAAGTGGGTAATCTGGCTCAGAACAGGGCAAATCTTTACCAAACAGCATACGAAAATTTATAATGAACAAATAGAAACTGTCGTTAGAGTAGCATTTTCATTGTTTGGTAATAAGCCCACTAATATTAATAAAAGAGCATTTTCAGACAGAAAACTTAACTTCAACTTAAAGCATACATGATGTGCTCATTCAGCTGAGACATTCAATAATCTGAAATGCAAGAGGGTGCTTTGGTAAATGGACTGCAATAATGCTGCAGTTGATTATAAATGGTATTTAGAAAACACACTCATGCAGCTCTTTCAAGAGCAACTTAACTCGTAACACCCCTTTCACATATTATAAAATGCATGCAATTTCTCCAACGTGGAAGCAGCACTCCAAATAAAAATACTTGACCGTTGTGACATTATTACTGGATGACTGCCAGTGTTTGGACAGTATGTAATTCCTGGATATCTACAGTTGGTCAGGAAGAACGATAGAGCGAAAGAACTTTCCACACTGCAAAGAGTTGAGCACGAGTGGATTTTGTTTTTCCTTTGTTACAGGAGGTTATGTGACACTCATTCCTGAGTTTCAAAGTTTTTCAAAGTGAGACTGAGAAGCTTTAGAGTTCATTTCATATTCTGTCATCACCAGAATGAAGAGCGTGATGCACAAAATGTAAATATTAACGTTGTGTGGAATCTGAGAAATGGTTGCACTAAACCAACAAGGGATGCTATGACAATGTTTGCCACAAATACAGTTTTTCTATGAAAAGGCCTTTTGTGTCAAGTATTCCAACAGCAGTTCAGAATATTCACTCCAAATCCATAATCCTTTTTGTTTCATTCTACTTTCATGTGTCTCTGTTTTCTCAGCTGGGGCCAAACATCAAAGAGCTTTTCCGTTTGGTGGAGGACTTTGTGGATGTCATTGGCCTAAGGATGAAAGACTTTCAAGACATGTATGAAGTCACCGATAACCTAGGTCAGCCTTATCCCCATCCAGGAGGCCTCTGCCGCTATCTCTGCTCATCAGAACAAATACTGTTATCACGGCTTTTCTGTCTCTGAAGATTGATCTCATGACTACAATGCAGCACATAAAAGAGGGGAGAGGGGAGAGAGACCTGATGGTGAAACACACATTTCCTGTGCATTCAATCTCAAGTTACATCCAGCAGGACTTATATGTCCTAAAAACCCACGCACAGGGCTCATCCATATTATCAGTTGACTTTTGGTTACCACCAGTATGTATGTGTCAATATCTATAGCTGTAATCATCACTGGTGACAGGCACTTTTAAATATTAAATATTATCAAAGGTTGATAATATGATCTTGCAGACACCACAGACTAATATAAGTGAAAGGGGTATTTTATTATTACACTGCTTTAAATTTGGGGGACTTCTGAGAGAAAGATTTTTAAAAAATGGTTCACATTGAAACAGAAGAGGTTGAGATATCATGTGTTTCAGTCCCATTAACGATTCTACACTTCCCCATAATGCAGCTCAACAGCATGATCGGGGAATTCCTGAAAAGAGAGCATTTCTCTCAGTGAAACCCATTTGAATATGTTTTTTTTTTTAATTAAATCTCTCAAATACTGATGTAATGAAGTCTTCAGCAATTAAAAAAATTTACAAAAAGCTCTTATGGTTCAAATCAACTTACATGAAAATGGAACAAATTACAAAACTTTAATAAACATTCATACAGTTATTTGACAGCTTTACCTTTAATTAATAGTTTCTCTACAAATATAAAAGATACCTTGCAAACAGCTCTTACTGGTTTGGCATCTATGAATACAATGGATATAGTGATGTTATCTATTAGTTTCTATGGTTGTTGTTAGAAATAAAATAAAGCCTTTACGTTGTGATGGGAAGTAGTCCAGCAGGTATAAGTATTGTATGGTATCCATAGCAATCTGTCCTAGCTATGCCATTCTGTTTCTGGTTTAGTTGCCAAAAAACAAACAAACAAACATCCTCACAATTGGTAAGTTAAAATGGAGCTAGCCTGAAGTCAGTGGAGACTCTGTCTTGGGAAGCCTGGACCAGGACTGACTCAGATGCCCGTCATCCTTTGTTGTAAATTCCTCTGTTTCAAATAATTAAATTTCATTGTGTGAGGCATGGCATCTCTCTTTCTCTAGCACTCTATTTCTGTTCCTCAGTGTACCTACATCAAGGCAACACACCTATGTTAAATATTGGCACTCCCCAGGACAACCTGCTGCCTCTCCATTGCCTAATAACTGCAAATGTTATATATTTCTCAAATAGAGGAAAAATAATGCAGTGTAGTCATCACAGAAGATCTGCTTTGTTTGAGTTGAGTCAAGGGAGAGTATGTGGGAATTGAGGCCAGAGGAGAGGTCCTGTTTATAGTGGTTCCACCTCGCTGTCTGGAGCCAAATAGCCGCCCACACCAGCAGCATACCTCCCCTGGGCAGGCTGACCTCCCGTTCCCTCCCACACCTCAAACATAAGCAAAGCTGTGTACAGGAACGTTCCATCGTCTGCCAACATATAGTTAGATCACAGTTCGTCCCTTCAAACCCATCAAAGCAGTCATGTTGTATAGGACGTGGGAATTCACCAGACTTGAACTTTAACTGCTCAGTTGTTTCTTTTATTTATTTATTTATTTATTTTCTGTTTTAATTTTATCCTAAGAGAGATATTACAGTCAACAAGATTATGTTTTTACTTGTCTTTAAAGGTCTTTAAAGTTGAACTGCAGGCATAAAAATGGCATAAAACAGAAAAGACTACACAGCACACAAACTGACAGTGCGTGAAACACATCAAAACACTTACAGATTATATTGTCCTCTATGTTAACTCACCTGCACAGCACCTTCATGGAGGAACAGATGGCAGAATGAAAGCTACCGGTGACTGAAAAATCACAGAATACCAAATCAGACTACAGACAGACAGCATTTCTTGGTAGTAGTATCTCACACTGAAGGCTGGAATACCGTGCTGTTCTGGGGCTGGTGGCCCCCAAAGCTCCTGGCTTTCTCGGTGTGCTTATTTGCCTGAGAGTATGCACTAATAAGAACAGCATCAACTGACATGATACAGGCTTCAAGGTGGCTCCTGCTTTATTGCCTGACTGTGAGGCCTTCTTCCAAAGGTCAGAATTGCTAGTTGTGCACTGTAAATCCAGATTCTATGAGTTGAGATGTTGCCCTATAAAAGCTGCCGCTATGAGGTGGCCCTGGATAGTGGGCAGGGGGCAATCCTAACCTTTCCAAGAGCTCCCGTTCAGTGGCCAGGCCTACAGTGATTGGCCCATGACTGGGAGAAGGAGGATTGTGCTGTCCAGTTGTAGCAGTGCACCTCTGCGCCATGGGAGCTGCTAGGGTTTCCCAGCCATTGCACTCTGAGTGAGGAGTAAGGAGAACCTGGGGAACTTGGGGAAGCACCAGTGGAGGGCTGTCTTGTGCATTCATGAAGAACCACAGTGCGCATTGCACATTTTCTCATGAGCTGAACAGACCCACCTTCACCTTCCCCATCCTACAACACCTGAAGGAGCGTGGGACTAAGTTTCCATGCATGGAAGGGACTTTGGACCATGGTTCTGCACCTCTGGGACCACCACTCTCATGTTGTCTGTCCTTACTATGACATGTCTGCTTGCAGCAGAACAAAGTGTTCTTTCAGTACAGGGACAGCTCCAGACAGGTTATGTGACGGCATGGTAGAGTCTACGACCTTACCTTCACCACCCGAGACTCGCACATCGCACCCCAACCAGAGGGAGACACATCTATGTACACTGATATGTGTGACTTTTGCCAAACCCCCCGTTGTCAGAACATGACTTTCCACTATCTTGGGTCTGACTGCAGTGAGGGAGGATGGTCAGCGTCTGCCTCTTGTGCCCAACTAGGCCAGAACAGCCAAACCACGTCTGGATTTTCCTCATGTGCAGGAGCCCTAAGAGTACATCACCATATATGCATTACTGACAGGCCTTTTGGAAAAACCTTCGAAGAAATCACTGACAGTGCCATCACCACTCTGTTGGGCATGATGTGATGCATGCAGCCTGGCAGGGGCTTCATGGTGGCAGAGTTCATTTTCACACACAGATAAATTAATGACTGGGTAGGAACAAAGAGCTCCTTTGCCAGTTTATGGGAAAACCCAGTGTTTGCAGATGCAGAATAGGCCTCATCCCACCTGTTTTCTTTAGTGTGAGAACTAACTGGTCTCTAGAAGAGGAGAACCCCTTGTCCCCCTCTTCTAGAGGGACGTAAGAGGTGGCCTCCTTCCTCACAAGTTCTTACCAGGGGTTGGTAAACTGGAGCATATAGCCTTTTGAAATTAGCCTTGAAATCCATATGTACATGGATAGCAGGCTTTGCCACACTGAGCAGTGCTCTGTAAGCGGGTATGCACATGTCTGTGGAGCATCAGCTGACATAATTTTCAGGCAGCCTTCATCGCCACTGTGTGACACTTTGTGTGTGTGATTGTTCATTCATTACTGCCCATGGGGATGCCGTCTTGCAAGGGCCAGTGCTAGAAACGAAGACTAAAAAAAGACTGAAAAGTGGGAGGTTGATGATATTCTTTATGGTCAGTAATGCACATTTTACGTGCGGATTATGGGATATGGGACCATCCAGCAGCTCCTGTCTGATAAGAGGGAGAAGCTGAGACATGTGCAGCAAAATATCTCTCAGCTTCATTGTCTGCCACGCCATAATCCTGGATGCAGCCACTGTTGTCACCATAGCAAGAGTCAGGACAGCTGTCATGGCCTTCCTGAATTTAAGTTGTTAGATCCGGGAAGAGAGCCCCAGGCTTAGCTGCCACAGTGGAGACAGCTGAGGACAGCAGCGCCATGCTATTCTGAGCTGCATCAATCTGAGTGGCAAACTTGTGCGAACGGTCAGAGAGGTCAGAGTGTTTGTCAGTTTTCCGAATTTGGAAAATGTTGCTTCCTTGAAAGGCTTGAGTGATGCCACAGTCTGCGTCATTTGGCCAGCAGAGACCATGAACCGGTGCAGGTTGTTCTGCATCCATCACAGTGCCCCTCAGATCTGTTGCCTTCCTGGTAACATCTGGCACGTCCAGGAAAGGTCCTTTGGTGGTCGGAATGTCACTGGCAGACTGACACGGACAAGAACGGAGCCGCTCTTGGGACAAGGAACACCGCAGTTTCGGAGCCCCATCCTCGCAATCAGACTCCAAGTCTGTCAATGGGGGAAGAGAAGAGGGCCCTAGATGGAGGGAGCTGAACCATCTGACTTGTGCCAGCTGTCTGAGTCCCTTTCAGGGATGTCTGGGAAGTCGCTTCTAAAGATTAGCTTGTCAGCCTCGTCCTCCAGAGGGACACCACCGCAGTCATCTCAGTTTCCACCACACCTCCTCTCCACCGTGGTCTGGATGAAGGAATTTGTTCACTGCTGCTGCTCCTCCACAGGCAAGTGCGCACAATACTGACAGGTGGACTGTGGAGTTAGAGGTGGTCCGGCATGCTTAGCGCCGAGGCAAGCTTCACAGCGGGGGTGAAGGTCTGCCAGTAGCTGGTGGGTGAAGCACAACTGGACAGCTTCAGAAAGCCTGAACGGCTTCATCTTCCCTTCTGTTCTTCACTTGTTGACTGCTTGAAAATTCGGGAGGTCAGGTCCTGACGGTGTTACTGTACAGGTACAGTGCACAGTGGCAGGAAAGAACATTTTCACAGCTGTGCAAACATGCTCTTGGAGGGCATCATCTATATGTAATAGAACTAGTTTTATCATCATTTCCATTGATTTCAGTTTTTATAAGCACAGTACAGCTAATCTGTGTGCATACAGTATGCCAGCACATCAAAACTGAACGCACTGTGCAGAGAGTGAAAGGAATGGGTGGTTAATAGGGGGACCAGCACGCCATGCTAGCATTACAACATATTAGACATATGCTACACAGCTTCTAACTTTTAATTTCTAACAGTTTTGCTTGGAGAAATTGTTTTCCATATTTTGTATATAGAACCACTGATCAAGTATACATGCCAAAATCAGCGGCTTCACCATCATTTCAACATCGTACAGCGCGTGCCCCATGCACTTTAGTAAAACCAAAAGTCCAACAAAAAGTTAATTAACTAATTGGTAAAACCTGGTATCAAATCTTGAGTATTTCTCCATAACAACTCATGACTTCTGAAGCAGCACTCACGGTTTCCTAAAACAAATGGCTGCATTATATATTATATTTACATAGTTTATCAGAACTATGCGGGTCCTGTTTATTTGACAGTGGCCTGGCAACAAACGCAAGCTACCCCACCAGAATTAACTTCCATGCCCAGCTCCCCACAATGTTAATAGACTCTGATTTAGATGTTGTTAAATTCTAATTTGTGCACAGAAATCCATGACAAGTGACCGCCCACTGTAAACCACAGAAAATAAGAAATATCACACATAAAATAAGTTGTCCTGTTCTAAAATATTTTGTCCACATAATACCCATCAATTATACTAAGAAGCTGACTGAGTGAATACATGTTCAATGCCGTCAGTCGAGAAAACAAGGGGAGGGAGAGATCCCTCTTACAAGATGGGTAGACAATAGATGGAGTCTGCATGCAAGGAATAGCAGATGTAGAATCACCGATATGGAGAAACAGAATGATAAAATTAATTAAATAATGTACGTAAGTATTGAAAGTTTCAGTCAGCACCATCTCTCTGTTACAGTTTTGAGCATCCACAAGCGTCCAGTGGCGGGTCATGCCGACATCAGCTTCCCTATGAAGGGCTGGAGGGGCATGGTGGACTGGGCCCGCAGCTCTGAGGACAGAGTCACCATTCCCAAGAACATTCTGTCAACTGGCAAGCCAGGTGAGAGCTGCAACACACCTTACATCTGCATCCCAACCCCATTCCACTGAGACCAAACACACAGAAGTAACAGTAGTGTATGAAGACGCTCCTTCTCACTACCGTCACTGTGCAAGTTACTGTAACCAGGAAAAAAGTGAAAACAGGTTGTTGTGTGGGCATTAAATTCAAGTAATATTTGACAAAATAATGAGTTTCTTGAATAATTTATGTATTTATTTTGAGCAAAACATGTTCCCCAAATTCTGATTACAGCAGGACTGTCTGCCGTCTGTTTGAGGATTCATTTCAAGAATGTGTGCACTTGATCCTGTGTTTGTGTGTGTGTGTGTGTGTGTGTGTGTGTGTGTTTGGTTGGGAGGGTGCCGTCAAGACAAAAAAGCAGAAATAGGGAACAGCAGTTGATTTATAAAACAGTGTTTACTGCCATTAATCTGCAAAGCACCCGCTCAGACAAATGCATGCAGAGATGGTTGTATTTAATGTTGAAAATAAAACATGCAGGAGAATAACAAAATCATTTTTCATCACCCGCTGTTCAGCATGTGTACAACAAAAAGGCCCATTGTCTTCACTGAGGCTAGAATACGTTTCATAAAATCTTAATACAAAGCCCATTTGCCTCAATACTTTGACGGCACTGAATTGCCAACATGACCATTCCCATAGCTTACATGCACTATTTGTTGCTTACAGACAAAGAGAATTATACAACTCTGTTGTCTTACAGCAGAGAGCTAACTCGAAAAATGTTAATGTTTCCAATATGAGGATTTACTGCTCTTCTCCATTTAATGTCATGGTGAAGTGAATGTCCATGTTCTTTCATCATATAAATCACCAAGTTTCTGGTAACACCCCTCAATCTATTCAATATATAATTATGAAATTATTATTGATTAATCAGAAAAATCTTTGAGGATTGTTGGGCTGAAACCATCATTAGCTGCTGCTTGTGGCCTTACAAATAAATGTACTTACCATGTGTTCCAGGACTAAAAGAAATAATCTCTGCTCATAACACAACAAATATGCTAAACATAACGACAATAGTCTCAGATGTAGTGTGTTGGATTATCATCGAAAAGGTGTTCATATTTGGACGACAGCATGAATGCTGTGTGTGTGTGTACACTCAGTGTCCACTTTATTAGGTACACCTGTACAATCTAATCTAATCCAATTCAACAGTTCTGTCAAATGAGGCCTTTAATGTTCAGTTTTTTTGGGACACAGTCACAGAAGTTATTTAGATTGTATATTTCAGCACTAAAGTCATAGTTGTAGACCGGATTGCATTATATTAAAAGGTGTTTCTGATATTTCAACCCTCCCATGTTTGTAAACAGGGAGGACAAAAAATAGAAACACCTCTCAATATAATGTAGTGCAGTACAACACTACTTTTAAGTTGTCAGTAATAAACAATCAAACATAGCATCAAGAAAAAGAAATTGGTACGTTTTCATCCTGTATGCAGGATGTTCATACTGCATTTGTCATATTTACACAGGCCAGATACTGTATCTATGGAGAGTGAATATACTGCAAAAATGATTTCCCTTATTCAAAGGGTTGCTACTTCATCTAAAAAACACATTTTCTTAATTGTGTTAAGTGGTATCCATACATGCAATTAGTTTTCATTTCCAGGTTTTTACATATATATGTCACCAGTACAGTAGGGATGATTGGAAATTAGTTCATGGAACTCAAATAAATGAATATGACATTTGAAAACATAGAGAGGTTTCATTGGAATACTTTTTACCAAAAAAACAAAAACAAAAGAAAAAGTTTCTTTGAAATCTGTCACAAGTTGCAGTTAATTCTCGTATGAGCAGTTGCAGCAGGTTAAGAAATGTAGGCAAAGGTTTTTCTCCTCAGCCACATCCACCAGCTGGATTCCAAGAGGCCACTTGCATCCACAGTTGAATTTTGGTCACTTGCCAAAGCTTGGGACCATGGGTGGGGTTGGTAATGCAGGTTAACAAGTAAACTGAGATCTTTACCTTGAGGCACAGCTCCCTTTTCATCACAACACTCTGGTCCAACAGGACTACATCAGTCATGCCTATGATGCAGCTGAGTTTCTGAAATGTAAAAAACTTCACATTCATTCGTATTGGAGAAATATCAGAAATCTCAGAGCCATATCTCAAAACCTGAGCAAATGACCAAAACTCTGACATGACCAGAGGTGACAAAATAGGTGTTGTGGTTTGGTGCTTCCCTGGGAAAATGAAAATATGGGGGAATTCAATTGACTCAGCAGTATTATATGACTCATGGCCGGATGTGCTCATGTCCTCTGTCATACCAACTTTAAACATTAGTTAAATTCTATTTGCCTTACTTTTGACCATACTCTAGTGGTCGTGCATCAATAGTAGTAAAAATTATTGGCGGTGAACATTCAAAATCATTGTCAACATTAAGCTTTTCAGCATCGTCTAATATCAATATTCATTGTGGTGAGTGGGGAGGTGTGTGTTTTTGAGTCATGAATTGTGATTAAGAGCAGCACCAGCTGAGCTAGCCTTCTTCACTGCAGCAGGTGCTAGGTACATAGTTTTCAGTAGGTTATTTGTCAGTTTCGGCCGTTAAAGACAGCCCTGTACTGCTAGCATGCTAATGAGGCCGTCACTCCTAATCAGGAGTCAACAGGAGCCAATCAGGAGCAATTAGAGACAATTTCCTCCCCAGCTGGGAGATGTGTCTCCATGGTGGCAATGTCACGGCAGCAGCCAGCCCTCTTTATGCGTACAGCTTGGACGTGCTTACATGGATTAAAACGGCTCTCTGATGCCTTGTTTACACTGATTGATCGCTCCCTTCTCACAACTCTAGAAATGTTGCGAATTTTTTCATAGAATAAAAAAAACAAACAAATGGCGTGCTCTGTAGGCAACAAAAGAACAGCGAGAAATGCATTTGGTCTAATGCCTCTGAACATTAAATTGAACAGTCTGGAAAGACGGCAAGAAAAACGCAATTTGCCTCCTCTTAGCAGCATGCAACAGAACAACATTCAACAAAAATTAAACCCACAGAAAAACAAAAAATAAAAGAATGAGGTTTTTATTTAAAGTAGACGCCATGTTAATAATTTGATAACAATAATTTTCTAGTGGCTGCAGGGCCATAAGGGGCCATTTAGTTGCCAATGCTATGAGGCACGTCATGAAAAATGCAGTTTAACATAATAATCAGTGATCATAACCTTAACTTAAAGGACCACAATGACATGTTTGCGAGCTGTTGCTCCTTAAACTACAAATCATGCATGCTTTAGATTTTTGATGAACATTTTCAAATGCATGCTACACAGTGTTAGATTTGGGCCCATTGCTTTCCCTCAATTTCTCAAAGGTAAGTATGATACTCTATAAGAGCCTTTTAAAGGGGGATTCAGTTGTGTAATCCATCACAGTAAACCTCAGTCTTACATATGTGTCGAATCAATTTCCTTCCTCATAACAGTTGCAAAGCCGATGTTTTAAAGCTTTTTAAACCTAGCATTGTTTACATCCATGTTCAATTGCTCGCAGTCTTCTTCTTTACTGCCTTTGTCGGCACTTTGCAGCATCTCTTGGTGTGTAACCGTCACCTGTTGATCAGTGAAAGAGTGTGAAAGCATTGGGATCATGTCATCACTCTGCATCACGTCATGTGCATGTGCGTCCTTAATTGTCCTTAAATGTGCATGACACAAATGGGGACCCACCCATAGAAAGCCAGCTGATTAGTGTGCTCGAGGTCTAAAACCCAGCAGGGAAAAGTTAAAAATGTTAAGAAGTTAAAAGTGGGACACACTCAGCATGCTCCTCACTAAGCAAGAAGCAGAAGTCACCAAGGACACCTTGCTTCACCAGATGTTGTGTTATATCACATGCTGTTTCCGTGCAAGTGCAGAAAGAATAAAATCCAATAAGCAGGGCCTTATTTTGCATGCATATGTCATGATACAAGTCCAAGTCATTTCGACATAGTGATTTCCATATTTTTAGTTTTAACTTCTCATTCTCTTGCTTAAAGCCTCCATTAAAAGGTAGTGTGAGCGAAATACAGCAAAAGTTTGTGTGCATGATCAAAATAATATCTGAAACAGTAGCAAGATGAAAATTAAATGTGTATGATGTTTACTCCTTTCTCGGCAAATGTGTTCCCGTTAGGAGGTAATGGAGTATATTAGGTAAGCACAAGTGCACACTCGCTGTTAAAGGGTTTTCTAGACCACTTCCTCTCACCACTAACTGGTTGAGAGCAGCCTCCAATATGACAGACCCTCCATGCAAACTGAGGTGTGCTAAAGCAGGAATTAGACTGAGCAGAAGGCATCTCAGAGTTCATGTTTGTGTCATAAAATGTAGTGCTGTCTGCTCATTACATGATTTAAAGCCATGTGAGTAAAGACGCTTATGCACGTGCATATTCACACTCCAACATACATCATACAAACAAATGTACACGGACAGATACTTGGCTATGAGCTGTTTCAGTTTCAGCACACAGACATATGACTTATTGAATCACTGGTTAAAGTCCCTCCAGGCTTGTTCTTGTTGGGCACAGACAATCTGGCTGAGCATATTGGATGGGGCAGCCAAAGAGTGGATGAGCAGGACACATAATACTTCATCCCCCTCGCACACTCATACACACATACACGTCTTGCTCGGTTCCCCCCTGATGCCCATGGGAGCTCAGCTGTTGCCTGGGAGCTACAGCCTCTGCCTGCTGCCTGGCACACCACTACGTGCTCTCGGGCTGCCATGTAGTGTGCTGGAGCAGAAGCGCTGGATGTCTTCAGATGGCCCGGCAGATGGAGTTGTGTTTTTTTTTCGCCTTTGACACCGCAGCCAGAAAGTGAAGTCTTCTCCTCGCCCCAGGCCTGTCTATGCCTTCATGTAGTCCAGCAGTCGAGTTTTGACAAATTTCTTTCGATGCTGGCACTATTCTGTTGTCCCTTAACTGCAGCAGGGGGAGCTCACCCACAGAGAGCTGCAGCCACGTGTGGAGATGCACAAGTATCAGCCAATAGAGTACTGTGTCGTTTGTAATTAGCTCGACTATTTCAGTGGATGGATTCCTGTCTGGGTCAATGGTGCATGTGCTCAGGTGCCGTTCATGCGTCCGTGGCAGAGCATTGGATGGCGCCGAGGGTAAAATGATGTAGACCCAAAAAGCCCTGACTCATTCAAGTTTAAACTAGGGATGAGTCATTATTTTTGAATTTTCAAATTGTTATTAAATTTTATTAAAAAAGAAGAGTTAATGAGACTATTTTCTTGTCTTTAAAAATATTTTTAACCTGCGTGGGTGTGATGTAGTTCAGTGGGTGCTGTGGGAAGCAGATCTCAGGTGTGTAAAAGTGAAGAGTACCTGCATGTTATTCCAGCCAGTGTAAAGTTGATGCCACAGGAAGTGAGTTATAATAGTCGCTGTGCACGTGTCCAGATCAGCTCAAGTTGCAGCCTCCTCATGTAAGAAGGCTGTACTCGCTGCTGCAGAGGAAATAAAGTTCCTGGGTGCATGAGGGTGTGAGGGGACGGCAGAGTCAAAGACCGGTCCAATAGTTCCCAATGAACATTCAGCACTAGTTTGGCCTTAAATGCCCATCCCCAGTTCAAACTGTCACTTCTGCTGCTCTTCTTGACAAAAAACAAAATGTAAAAAATAACTAGATTGATTCACTCTCTGTGATTCAGGTTACTCTTAAGACTCCCCGCCCGCAGGTCACCGCAGTGTTAATTGGTCTGCCTGTCTATGTACACAACTGCTACGTTTAATCTTATACTCATGCCATACATGTTTGGAAAGCTAATATTCTTGTGGCTCAACTGATGCAAACCTTTTCGAGATACAGTCATCATTATCAAATTGAGCCAATTCACGATGAAGTCTCTTGGTAATCCACCAGTCAATAACACACTCACAAAAACGGTCTAGTTACATTGGCAAAGGTCCAGACAGACGTCTGATCCTGGAAAATATTTAGTCGAGATCAATATAATAATCGACGGAAAGATGTTTTATCATGTCAAATTAGCCGGCAGAGGTGCTAATCGTCTATATCTTCTCTGTAATAACTCCAGTAAGCATGCATACATAGGCAATATGGTTTCAAGATGGCCGCTGGGTTCAGACATTTTGATTGACACTTCACTTGACCAGTTAGTATCTATTTCATCTCATCATGGAGCTAATTGCAACTGATTGTGCAGATGACTGGCACTTCATATAGTCCATGCCGTTCTGAAGAACTGCTGCTTCAGTTGGTGATATACAGCAAAATCAAGGAATTCAGTGCAAATAGAGATAATACACAGGGCTTGAAATGATAAATGTAGTAAATGGCCTCAATTAAAAAGATAAATATCCTAAAATGGTACAGATACCCAAAATATGACTATCGATGGCCTAAGATAGATTTGGTTTCCTCTTCATCATCCTGAAGAACGGCTCATTATGTCTGTAACATCAGGCTGTTTACTTGCTGGTCAGTCCATCGGACTCGCTGTGCTCTGTCCAGCATTTCTATCCGAAACAAGATGTCTCCACTGGATCCTAATGTCTTTGCTGCCCCCTAATCTTTCTTGTGCTGACACGATATACTAGTGGGTCCAGCTGAGTTAAACTCCTTAAATTGCACCCCATTTTTCATACTATCGTACTATTTTTTCAGCACTAGCCATTAACTGTTTTCTTTCCATAATGGTCTTGCAATTGTAATGTTGATATTGTACTTTTTGTCTTTTCTGGTGAAGTTTTCACAAAGGATTCAAAGTATATTCCACTGCAAAAGGGACTCACAGGGAGAGGTGCATGCATGCACTAGACATGATGCAGAAGACAGTTAGTGTTGGTGTATTTACGAGTTCAGTACTAGCATTGCATTGTTGACTGTCCTCTTCAGTTTTCATTCTGAATCCTCTTGGGTCACAGTATATTTGGTTGTGCTGTTAACCAGTACTCAAGTTCCCCACTGGTGGCTCAAGCTGTGTTTGCTGACCCTTGCAGTTGATACATGTGGGATTTTAGCCAAGTATGATAAGAATTACAGTCATATTGGATAGTTCTGCATGTCAACATTTAAATCCAGTGCCACATTCAGTGCCAGTGTTTTACTGTACTGTGCCACTTATATAGAAAGATAGAGAGAAAAGGGTGAACATTCTCCAAAACGCTGGACGTTTATACTGCTGTTTTTACTACATTTGGTGTTTGCATGCACAGGTGTGTTCACCCACGTTTGTCAGCATGTATGGTCCACAAGCATGTGAAAAGAATATTTTCATAAATGTGGGTACGGAAGGTAACAAAACACTGGCACTGATTGTAATCTGGGCCCTGTGGAGCTCTGGAACTTGTATTAAAAAAAAAAAAAAAACACTCTTGTACCACCTGAAAGCACCAAATCAAGCAGGAGTGAAACTGTAATGGCTGGAAACGGTGTCTTTATGTTGGATAATGTTGCTGCATGCACACAACAATGATTCTAAAATGTTGTCATCGACCAACAGATAAACACACGTTAGAGCAAGGCAAGAGTCCTTATCTGACCCAATTTAGTTCCAGGGGCCCATATAGGATCAATTATAAACAGTAGTGGTTGTCATTAATGTTGATAATGGTGGTAATATGATATATGATATGATAGTATTTCTTATTTCTGGGGTCAGAACTGGAGGCCCCAAAGAAGGCACTCTTTTCCTTAGTTTCTTTACTCCTCCACTGCTGGAATGAAATTTAGTCAAGCATTGTTTGGTTTTGCTTTGTTTTTCCTCGGGTGAGGACAGTGTCAGACTGTGCTGTTACTGTCGGCCTATCTGGAGATTATGAAAATTAGCAGTGTCAGTTGTGTGTGAATGTGTCTGTGTGCGTGAAAGAGAGAGAGAGAGAGAGAGAGAGAGAGTGTATGTGTGTGTGTGTATGCGTGTGTGTGTGTATGCGTGTGTGTGTGTGTGTGCGACTGTAAAGCATTGTAGGAGACAGCGTTTATAGCTGACTAGTCATGTAGGCCACTTCCAGTGTGAGGAGCTCTTGGGGACTGGAGGAATGGAGGCAGCATGGCTGACCTGCATTCTCCTCTGTAGCAGGCCACAGTACTAACAGAGACTGAACCATGCAGTCTCTCCTCTAACCACTCCTGTCTCTGTGTGCACCTCTGTTTCAGATTCAGACGAGTCCTCGACGTTTGTAACCGGCATCGTTCTGTACAGAAACCTGGGCAGCATTCTGACTCTGCAGAGGTAAGACTACTGACTGCTTTACAGTTGCAATTTAAGGATTAGTAGCTTTGTTGGTTTTTAACCAGGTCTCCCTTTGACTCTGAAACTCCATCAGTAAACTCCATGTCAGGGGATTTTAGAAAGGTGTTTTCAGATAAGGAACCAGGGAATTTGATAAATGAATCAACAAGAATGTAATCCAGTGTATTTGACAGTTTGGTTCAGGGAACCCGTACAGGAATACTTTATAGAACTGTAACACAATTGATCTGACTTTTTGTTCAAGGATTGTTGGCCATTAGTGGTACAGCAGAGGACACCAGGAAAACTTTGAAGTAATATTGCAAAACACATTTTATCTATATCCAAAGATCGACTTCCCAGCTTTTTCTGTAGCTTTCAGTGAATGTGGCTGGCTCAGTTGTCACTAACGGAGCAGAGTATGACAGCTTGGGACAAAACTAGTAGTGTAGGTGGACCTTGAATTAAGATGACTGTGTCACACTACTGCCTTGAACATCAGTAATTACTTTCACATTCAATATGTGGTGATGAAGCAGCTTGAATCATATGGGGACATTCTATATGTCCTCGTGTTTCTAGCCATGCCACTGGCATGGCTCCCAGTCCATCGCTTTTGTCCAACAACTACTGGACAGCTGACGTTCACGGTTCCTGAGGATGAACCTCACTGATGATGCCCACAGCTGCACAGAGCTGCTAGCGTGGCTGCAGACTCTAGCCTTGCTATCAGATCCAAAAATGATTACTGGTTGTGTCCTCAAGTTGATACAGAGTTTAATATATATAGAGAGACAGCAGATAGATGGACAAACAAACAGACAATCCTCAGAACCAAACCAAACAAAATATTTTCTTAGTAATTGCCTTCCAAATCAACCTCTGAGCAATTTAGTGCCCCTATGAGCAGGACAACATTGTTTGTCAGTGCTTTCCCAAACCATTACAAATCACTGATACAAATACGGCCATTAGTGTTGGTGTTTTCTCATCAGCCACCGCTCTGTTTAAAGCCTGATAAGCTGAAAGCAAAAGACAGACTTTGGAGGAAATAATCAAATGCTCATTATTGTTGAGAAAGGAGATGCCAATGTAACCTCTGTGTGAAAGGCAGCCCACCCATCCACTGCGACCTCAGTTACACCTGGTCTGTCTTTGCATGTGAAACACAACAGTCACATTCCACACAGCCACACTTTTCAGTTCAGTAGGCCGCTAGATAGCTTCACATTGTCTGCTGACTTGGCTAAGAATTTCTTCAGTCAAGGACAGTCCCTGAAACTTGACTGAAAGGCAGCATTATCAATCCAGAATGGAGGAGGATGATTAGAGACTCTTGTTGATGGAAAAAAAAAAAACATCCAGTTGGTTTAGCAGTGTGAAAGCGCTTTTGTCAAAGCATACATACCCATACCCATAACATACCCATTGACAACAACGATTGTACAATATCAGAACCCTTACCATGTCCTTTATTAGATCAGCTACACATTGAAATATAGTCACTGATGCTGTGGAACAGTGAAACCATATTCCGGTTCTACTACAAAACCGTCCTGGGTGTTATGGATCATCTTGGCAGACTCAGGGCATTTTGCATCAGTGCTGCAGTGAATGTTTCCAGTTAAGTGAAAACAAGGATTTAATGCAGAAGCAGCAGCACACTTACAGTGGGTGGCCTCATGTATGTCTTTTATCTCCGTGAGTAAAAGGATTTCTTGGAGGAAGTTGCTGTAACTGCTTGCATGATGATTAACATACATTTTAACACAGCAGTGTACGTGTAGCTCTGTGTAATGTGTGTGTGTGTGTACTGGAATGCATGCATGCTTCTGAGAGTAACAGCCTGTTATCTGTGGCTGTGGTTGCGGCGGTAAGGAGCTCTCCATTATGATAATGTGGTAAAAGCACATAATGAACTGGTAACATACGGATGTGAAGCAGACCCTCACTCTCTCCAGTCCTCCCACATATTTGTTCCAAATCTTTGGGTTGCTGGTGCTCTCCAGATTTCTCAGCTCCTCTTCACTCTTTTTTTTTTTCCTTTTCATCCTTGTCTCCTTTTCTGCATTTGATTCCCCCTTCAGGAAAAGGAGATGAGTTTGAGGGAAGAGACTACATGACAGAAATATTTAAGTTGACTGATTATGTTGTGGAATGGTGCGAGGGCGATTGTGCACAGAGGACACAGTGATGGTGTGAGAAGCTGGGAAACGGAGCATGGGCTGTTGAACATGTTTGGCTGGCTGGAAGCTTTCGGTGTCAGTACTTCAAGTCGCAATTCACTTTTTTTCTGATTGTCTCATTCCACATGATTGATAGCACCTATGAAAAGCAGCAATTGCAATGCATACTAAACAGGCAGGGATAATGTAAAATACAATGCCCCCAAATATTTTTTAAGATAAGCTATTGAAAAGCAATGTGGACTGCTTCAGATGCTAGAAAGAGGCCTTAGCGGGTGGGGTTACATGTTTGCTCTGAAGCAGAGCACAAAGATTGTGGTGAGCTCATCAGAGGCAGATCAGTTAGACATTTTATATTTGATTATGCAGTTGAGGCTCATGTGATTTTGTGCTTTATGGTGAAATTTTGGACATACACATATGGTCCCGAAGTGGACAAATCTGGATGACTTTTGTGCTCCCCTGAATTTCCTCTTTTACCACCGAGAGGTGTTTTGACTCAAATGTCCCAACAACTGTTGAATGGATTGCAATGACTTTTGTGGATACTCATGGTGCCAGAGGATGAGTCCTTCTCACCTCAGTGAGAAGGACTCATCCTCTGGCACGCCAAAGTCATCATGTACAATATCCCACTCATCTACAAGATGGATTAGCACAACATTTTCTACAGATATTTATGGTTCCCAAACTGCGCCCAAGTGATTGTGATCGTTTCAACAATTCTTGGTGGGGTTGCATTCAAATTTGGCCTCACACGATGATATGGTGATTACCAGCAAGTCAAATGTTTAACTTTCCTTTAGATTGAACAGTAGATTATAGATATTCATGATTCAGAGACAATAAACCACATTCACATGGATAAGCCTCCGACTTTTCATCCGACCATTTTTTGTTTTATTTTGTTTAGTGCAAATGGATGAACGTGGTGAACACTGTGCCTGCTAAACATCAGCATTGTGCTATTATTTACTTTAATGGTACAGATTAGCCACAGATGTTCTCCTTCTCTCTCTAGGAACAGCACAGTCCTCAACTCCAAGGTTTTGTCAGTGACCATCAAGCCCACCCCCGCTTCCCTCTCTGCTCCAGTTGTAGTTGAGTTCTCTCACCTGTATAACGTAAGTGACTTTTTCCACATAGCAAATTGAGAAATCAAGCTATTGTGATGTTATGTTGTTTTGCTGGTACTCTTTTATGGTGATCATGCGTTTTTTATCTTCATCTAACAGGGCACGACCAACCAGACCTGTATATCCTGGGACGAGAGCGACAGGTAAGACCCACTTCATTGTTGACTTCTCGCACTCTAACCTGCTAATGAGTGGACCTTGATTCATATGACTCTTTGTAAACTGAGCCAAGATATTATTGATTGTATTGTGGGAAATGTAGGGCCCAGCATTTTTGGAGCTGCCCCATACTAGGAAGTCAGCATCAGGACTTTTCAGCCTCTACTGCACATTGTTTTAATTAATTTAACTTTATGGAGTGCAGTATCCTGCCAGTTGCGAATATTCATTATTGTCTATTCATCCATCTGTCTGGCACTTAGATCTAAAGTAAAATACTGTAAGAAACGTGTCCCCACATTTTTTATGAAATGTCCATTTACCTTCCGCAGAGGATGAACCTCAGTGAATTTAAGGACCCTGTTTTCATCCTTTTAGTGCACCATCAAGCCAGATGTTCCACAGAAACCATCAATCATGGGAAGAAATGGCCAGTGATCAGTTTTCAGCTCTTTTATTTATTTATTTATTTATTGTAGGGTTAATAAAGACTATTTGTTCAAATAGTCACATATCAGGTCAACACTCAAGAGTCAAACTGCATTATTCTGGCAAGCTGACACTGAGTGGTCCAGATCTCATTGTCCAATTTTTCAGCAGCATTCTGGCGAACCCTCTAGCCCAGTTCCTGGTACTCAGAGTGGATGTTTTAGAGACACCATGTTCCCCCTGAAAGTTCCATGGCCAGCCACAATGCTTTTCATCTTGACACAGTCAGTGCACTGCTCCCCCATGAAAGGTGCTGAGTGTGTTGGACAGCTCCGGAGCTCTTGTCTGGGGAAACGCTAACCCCGCGCTATCACTGCTACGACACTGATGCAGTATGTGGAAAATTAAAAGTGTCGCTCATAGCTTTCCTCCCCCTCCCAGCCCACACACACACATCAGCGTGTACGATAGAGAGCAGTTCAGAGTCTACAGAGAGAGGGAGAGAGAGAGTGGCGAGAGTGACAGGATAGAAACAGAGTTAAAACATACATATTCAACAGTTCAGTTTTACCGCCTCTGTGGCCAGATTCAAAGCACTGCTCATTTGCTCCTTGCTCTTAAGTGTCCTATGTGTTTAAGACAAGAAAATAGTGTGAGCATGTGAGAGTGTGAGCCCCGAGTAACAGAAAGAGAGACCGAAAAAGAAAGAGGCAAACATTTTGCAGCCTTTGCAGGCAATTTAGGTTTGGACATTTGCATTTAGATGGGTGCGAACATTTGTGTTACAGAGACGAAGAGCAGAACATTCATGGCCTCAGTCAAGGGATTAAAAGAAGTTTGGCTTGGCACATATAGACCTGGAGCAAGACAAAGAGTGAAACACAGAGGCAGAGGTGATTTGGGAAAATAAAGAAAAATTGAAAGATATTAATAAGGTGGCTGGCCCTAACAATGAAATAGTATAAATGTAGCTTCAAAGTGACGGTTGAGACAGTTCCCTCAGTCATCCACACTTTTTGCTACCAGCAGTCTTATAAGAAATTCTGAACTACCATAAACTCTTAAATAGAGGCTTTATTCACTTCAAGTGCAGACAGAACCAGGCCTTTATTAAAGGCTTATATTAAAAGATGACTGTTTCTTTCATGAAATAATTGCAGTTGGTTCTGCTTTGCTGTTATCTCAGAACCCATCAGCCAATGTCTGATGCCGATTTAGCTTCTGGGGGCAACGGCCAGTGTTTCGGCCTTCTGGTGCAGCCAGTGGATATCTGGATATCTGGATAACAGGTATCTGGGCCAAGTCGCCCTTTTCTGTGCTGTGGTCATTGTTAACTGCCTGATTAGAAACTTTAGCAACTTATTTTTGTTCCAGATGGCATTCGGCTAATCTCTATAAACTCATATCGGCACATAAATGCAGATAAATTTTTAAAAAAGATGACAAAAATGAAATCATTATCAGGTAATAGCCGATGGGTTCTGAGATTACATTTTGGCCAATGAGTTCCACCTCTTTTCCTCTTTACATGGACCATGCAACCAGAGCCTGCTCAAACATGGTTGGTCAATACTACTTCAACTATAAAGATGCTACAAATGAAACCAGAATGCTTCCACCAAAATCTTGCCCCTTGTCTCCTAGGAAATTTTCATTTGACTTTTAATGGCAGCCGGAGCCAATCAATCCCTCATATTCAAACATAAATTCTTATTCAGTTTAACAAATATTATATTATATCATATTATATTAAGTAGAATAATATAGGCCCTTTCTCAATCACTGAGAGTAAAAGCCAGGAGGTATTCAGCAGATTCACAGATAAAAACCTAATGTGAAATAAACAATAAATATACTAAGGTTTTATATTTAAGTGCACACGGACAAACAACCAAAGCAAAACACAACAGGCTGCAGACGTTGCAGTGGGAGGTGTGAGCCTGCTGTTGATGTGGAGACAGGCCACAGGTCTGACTCCACTGACAGCTATGAATACTAGGGATAAGAGAGCCACATGACACATGTGTAGTATGATACTGAAAAAGTGAAATACCCCAGTGCATGCGCTACTGACAATGATGGCTCTGCCTTCTACAAGCAGCCAAAACCTGTCTGTTAAACCATTAGCCAAGTAGTGTTGAGTCAGATATTAGTTTCATCGGCCAGCTCAGATTAAGTCCTGTCAGACTGTGTTGTGGGCATCATCTCTTTGAGCTCTGATTACTGTGTCAAATCTTCCCATTGACTGCTCTGGCAGGCACTAATTTGTGATTGGTACTCTGGAAAATTCCTGTGCCACAAATTGCATTGTGTTACTGTAAAAACCAGCAATGTTATGAAATATATATCATTTCATGTCTTTATACAGATGTTTGAATGTGGTAATGTTGATATGATATGAAATTATAACATAAAACGTAGTTAATGTAAATGGCCTTCTACTGCGGGATGAAACGTTATTACAAGCACACAATTAATGAACAACGCCAGGAGAAGTCTTACCTGCTTTGTGAACCAATGACCTGGTGGCACAAAAGGTATAATCCCTTCCCTTGCTGGCAGCAAACATTAACAGCATGTTAAAACGAGCTAGTTGAGGAAATCGGCCGTCATATCGCCTCGTGCTTTGGGAGATAAAGATGACACTTTTCACTGTTTTCTGCCATATTATGGACTGACCAATGAATCAAGTGGAAAAAGACGAAGCGTGATTGTTCCCTGCTCTTAATTTAATTTTTTGGAGAAGTGATTAGAATTCAATAGCTGACATTCAGAGCAGTAGATTGGAACTAAAGTCACCAAATCTTTCCCAAATATTTTTTACCCAGCCCTTATTTGTTTGGGCCATATTATTGAAGGCTTGGTCATTGTTTAAATACCAACTCCAATCTGACAATTTACGGTATCTACAAATTCAAAACCATGCTCGAAGCAGTTTTAATGAAAATGTTCTGGAAATTTTATGTCTTTTTGATGATGTTGACCTTGGTCACCTCTGGGACGTCACCACCATCAACAAGCATGGGAAACAGCATTATAGGAGAGACAATGACAAAAACATAGCAGCAACTAAGAGTCTAATCTCTCTGAGTATGGGTGTGGAATTGGGGGTTGGGGCTTGGTGGAGACGTGTTCTATGCAAAATTAAAATCCATCATGGACAACAGCTATGATTAATGAGTTAATATTTAGCAGAGAAATTGGAATCTGAGGAGGCGTCCTTGTCATGTTGATAAGAGCTGTGAAACAGCCTGGGCCTTCACTTGCACCACGCTTTAATCTCCCGAAATCAATAACAAGAACATCAGCAGCTTCTTTCTGTCTCTCTCACTCTCACTCACACTGACATTATTACTTTGTTTTGTTTACAGTATGTCTTGCCTGATGTACTATAAATACTTGAACTGAATGTGATTTGGCATCAGACTGCTGTTGCCCTGAACAGCGGGAGTGCAGTCTAGGAGAGTATCTGTCATTTCCAGCACTTTCCCAGGAATACACGTGTTTGGTAGATTGTCCTGTTGGGCAACTTTCCCATTAGGCTTCTTCGTAGTTCAGTTTAAAGAGATTTCATCTAAATCTTTGGGGCATTTTATGCCTCTATTGGAGGGAAGAGAGGGATGGGGAACAACATGCAGATATAGGTCCTCTGCAGCACAGTTCATGGTCAGTCTCCAGGGACCCCTTCACTCTTAACAATTAAACACTCTGTTTTAAATCATATGAAGAGAAGGTGGTGCGCAATGAGATGCTACACAGCTAAAAATGAGTGGATAGTGATATCCTTTTCTTTAATGTACCTTGTTATTGTGAAGTCACATGTTGGTGTGCTGTAGTCTTTCAAGCCACACTTTTTTGCTGTTGAAAAATGTTTTTCGTCAGTAATATTTGGAAATTAGCCCTGAATGATTTTGACCAAAAAACTATTACAACTATAAAAAGTCTATGGATTATTAATTCACTTCCTCTCATACGCTGCTGTCAGTGCTGCTTGCCCTGCAACATCACAGAAATTCTGTCAGTAGTCAGAGCAGGCCAGCTCCTTTAAAAACTTAACATTTAGCTGGATCTGTGCACATAACAGAGCATGAGTAGACCTTTTATGACTTCAGTCACTGCAGAGCAGGTCAGAAGATCTTTTCCGACTGAATCAGAGGAGAGAGGTATTTGTGTGTAGGCCAGACATTGTTTACCAGACTGCAGTCACTGACCAGCCTCGTTTCTGATCGTACAAATCAAGCTGGCTGTCTCAGCTAGTTTACAGGGTTAGAGCTGATGTTGAGGAGCAGCTCATCAAAGATGCTGGAGCTGACCACAGAGGACTTTCCATCAATTAATGCAATACAATTATAGACGAGGAAGTGAAGTTTGGTGGGCAGGGGGCATGTTTGCTTACAAGTACTTCTGAATCGAAAGCAGCTGCATTACAGGAAACAGACTGCACACGTTCAGCAGTATTTATATTCAGAGAATCCTAATCCATTCACTAATCAACTCAGCATCTGTTTCAGTTACAGAACACTGATAACTGTTACCCTACCTCTGACAGAACATCACGTGTCAGAGTTTTGATTTCTGAAACTGTTGCCTTCAGTGTCCAGTCACAATCCAACTGCATCAGCTTGCCTAGTCATGCACTTTACTGATGCGTCCTCTCATTTGAAAAGATGGCATGGCAGATCCACCTGTATTACAGCTGTGAGCGATATCAAAAACAGTTAATAGTTGTGAAAACAGTTCTTTCTGCTCAGACTTAGCTCTGTGTGTCCGCTTGGCTTGGTTAAGCAGAATTCTCTGCCCCCCACAGTGACAAAATAAGCGAGACTCTGGGGTCTATTACATCCTTTGCCCCCGACTCCTCTGCTACATTTTTACATGTTGCTGGGATTTAGGGTTCTAGCTGAATGTGAGGGTCTAGTGAGCCTTTAATTCTCCATTGATTTTCTACTTGGGGTGTAAAAACAATAGAATGACATTTTACAGTTGTTATAGCAAACATAATAGCAGAGAGCTGCCTGCAGACACTGAGCAGTATTATCATTTGGACCTGGGTTTGTGTCCACCTGACGAGTGGAAGTGCAATGTTCCCTCTCCTCTCAGCTCTGCTTTGGTCTCCACCATCTCCTGAGAAACACAGCCTGGTTAATTGCTCGATGCTGCAATATGTTCACCAGCTAACAAACCATCTGTATGTTGTTAGTGGTCTCCAACTCGTGCATGCAAATCAATACATTGCACATTTACATCAAATGTTTGTGGGGTTTTTTTGTTTTTTTTTTTGTAGTCAGGGTGCATATCAAACGACAATAAATAAAGCTAATGCCATTTTAATTGACAAATAAGCATTTTTAAAGTTAAATCGGGTATTGGCTGACACATTCAGTCTTTTAATTTTGCTGTATCAGAGATAATCCCTGTTAGTACACATGATCTTGTAACCAACCAGCAAACATCAAGCTGGAGGCCTCCTGCTTATAGCTTTCAACATAACAGCCCATATTTATATATTTCCTCTGCGCTGGCAGACTGCTTTTCATCCATGTGGCCTGTTCTTGGCAGAGAACATTCTTCCATGCAGGGCTGCTGGACCAGCACCTAAATTATCCAATTAGACGGTGGGGCAGGACTGTCTGCAGGCTACTGTGTGGCTCACAGCGAGGCCTAATCACGTCAGCCATACAGAGAAACTGCACTGAGTCCTAATATATTGGATTTCTGTTAGAGGTGATGTGCTAATGTCAGCACTGAGTCACCTCATGGGCTAACACATACACACACACATACACCCACACACACCAGACAAACACAAAACCAAGCAGAGTCTGGGCTCTATGTTTCTGTCTATGAAGTTATGAGGCCACTGGATGTGTGAGGGTGTGACTGCTAAATGCTCTCGCTAATTCTTTTTGTTGTTGAGGGTGTTGTAATTAAAGGAGAAGCCTGACTAAATGAAACATAACAAATGCAGTCTTCCACATATGTCATAAGGGGGTTCCCTGAATGGTTTGATTGCTTGAATCAGGTGCTATGGCCTTCACAGTCAAACCAGCAGAACACCGATGGGAAATTCTGGAGTGGCAGCATCCTCCACCACCATCATCCAAACACTAAATGAGGACGTATGTTGTTCATCCCTCCAGTAGCGCTCCACACACTGAGAGAATGTATGACAAAGAGCTGTGGAGCTGTTCTGGAGGCTCATGGCAGAACTATAGCACACTAAAACACTTCATTTTTGGTTTTCCTTCAATTTGGCACCCCACTGTATTTAATCAGGATTTTAAACCAGATCTCTCAGGTTCGGTGTGGAGGTCACCCTTCATGTTCGCTGCGTTTGGCTCCATGGTGTTCCAGTTGTGCCACGGCTCGTCACGCTTCTGTTGTGAATGTCTTCAAATAGTCTGCTGCTCAGCTGCCACATTTTCAGAACTGTTTAGCATTGTTTTGCACACCATCTTTTGTGTTTGAATTCCTTCAACAGCAAATATTTACACAGGCTGTAATGCTTTACTTTATGGATCTGTTTTTACTAATCTTCATAATAAGTTCTTCATTATTTCACACAAACTAGTCTGGCATTATATGCTGAATGAAGAGTCAATAACAAGTGAAACAAATAATTACAGATATATTTTATTTAAGTTGTCTATAAATATAGCCATTTATATGCATTGACAGATTCACTTCACCTGTCAGAAAGCTGAATTGGTCCAGCAAAGATAGAGCTGGGGAGTGAAGATAATAAGTCACTCTGCTCATGCTTTCTGTTGACATTGGCACACTGACTGGAATGGCAGCAGAGTGTCTCCGGCAGTCGTAATGGAGCCACAACGTGACACAACTGTGCTCTTTGGGGGTGAAATTGGACTTGATGTGTCATATGATGCAGAAATATAAGCCTGCACTCTGTGGGTGGTCATGGTAAAATTGAACCAGTGAAAGGCAGAGATGAGCCTTCAGGTCATGTTTTGACAATCAACAAGTGGCGACTGCTCACCTCATATATCAATGCTGTGTCACACAACTTTAGAATTTAATAAACTACACCGCCATAAGAAATCCAGGCACAAACTGCCCCATTAAAGAAAGAAAATGGGAAAATGATAATTACACATCAGCGAGTGCTGGGTAAAGGATATGTCATCATCACAGTGATGGTATTGATATTATATAATCGGTACAGCGTACTTCCAGAAATCGTTGCAGTTTAGGTCCTGACAACCTCCCGGGATGCCAATTATACTCTAAAGTTAGAGAAAAAATGAGACAGCCTTTTATAGGTCTATAGGCCTATACAACAACAACAGTTACATTAAGAAAGAAAACAGTGATTTGTTGCTTTATCCTATATTTGAATAGACTATGTAAGGTTATGTTGAGTCTATAGATTTCTCTGAGCTTTCAAAAAAGCAGCATGATGATTGACATTTCGAGTGCTTGCTATTGTCAGTGCCTGACAAATTAATTTGGATTCCGTGGCCGGAGTACAAGTTTGAGTCAAAACCAGCGTGCTGCTCAATCAAGTCAATGTAAATTCAAGTCAATCAAGTGGATGTAAATGTGTGCGAGGAGAACTGAAGTCTGTCGCCTGTTGCTGCCTGTTGTTAATTCATAACACTCGGTTGCCTTTTCATCAGTTTGACTTGTTTGCTTAATTTCTCTGTGCACTCAAGCGGAGTGACGTGAGGCCAGTCTGTGTGAGGAGTCCAGTCAAATGGAGCTGTTGAGAAGTGTCAAATTACCAAACCCTACAGCTGCTTCCATTCACCAACAAAAACATCTACCCCTTTACACCACTGACCTTCTGTGAACAAGGTGAAAAGTGTTTTTTGTGCATTGCTGTGTAGCTTTCAATCAGAACAGAACAGTAGCATAGCCACAAATATGAATTCAGATGGGTCTGTGGTGTATAATGTCTGCAGATCAGTCATAACAGTTTACTCTTATTTGAGATATCATTAAAACATTCTGAGTATTTGCCTTCCATCAGTTTTACACATTGTATTGATAGCAGGTTACTAGTTTTGTTTACTGTTGCTTAGTAACATGTAATCATTTCAAGAAATGTGGTGTCAGAGGCAAGCTGCAACATTATTTCTTCACTATTTTCATTATTTCTTCGCCCAGTAACATCATTGCACAAGTGTTGCATAAAATGAAGCTGCGGTGACTGTAGTGGTCTCTTCAGTGAACATGCAGCTACATCACATCAGACTTTCTAATAGCAAGGGTTGCCACACCCGGTTTTTTTAGGTGAAGCTACATGCTATTTGCATGCTCCTACATGGCTAAAACAAACAAAATGACAACATGCCACATTCATGTGTTCAGCATCATTTATCCAACAGCATAGCAAAGTGTGAGTGATCACATTCACAATCCAAAAACATGTATGTAAGATACATTCAGCATCAGCACACAGCATCACAATGCAAGATGGCAGGGTTTGGTCTCGAGAAATGAACAAATTTAATCAAATCTCCAATCTCTGTCAGCTCCTTTTCAAATGGAAGAAAGATAAACTGTTCAGAGCCTGCGAGCATAGTTGCCCTGTTGCTCCTTCTGATCCGGTTAACAGTGGAAAACAAGCGCTCAACTGTGCAGCTTGTTTATCAGAGGAGTAATCAGTGCCCGAAGTGAACAACTAATGTTTGGAAAAATGTGTTTGGGACTGAAGTCGGCAACCTGGATTAGTCAGGGACAAGAATGACCCCCAATTACTTTTCTTTTTATCTGTTCTACAAGTTCAGGGCCTTCAGTGGAGAGCCCAAAACGGCCACTTGGTGACTGAAGTTCCTCCATCTGGCCAAATGAGTCCAACATCGGCACCTTCATCATTCCACACAAATCGCTTTCGAAACAGTTTCTCAGTTCCATATGCTGTTTGTCCAGAATAGCAGTCCACAATATGTGGATCCTGGCTGCGCTGAATGGGTGCAGATCGTCAAACTGTTGATGTGACATGAGAGTCACTGAACCTGGGAGGCAGTTTCCTTTTAGGACAGGTTGCAAAATCCCAGTTTGGAATATCATTCTTTCTCATCACTTCCTTTCTAAGCCTAATGATTATCTCAAAATCACGCTCTGAGTTGCTGGAGCAGTTGATACTGGGTTAGGGGAGACCGAACCTTGTGCTGGGGCAGCGGCTGGTGAGGTTAGATTTTGGGTTAGAGGAGCTGGAGGGTGGAGCTGCGTCCCCAGTGTTGGCGTCCGAGTTTTCCCTCTTTCCTGACTGCCGTTGTCTCCTCCTCTTTCCCGATGCATGGCCTCTTAGAAAACTTGTCCAGAGAGCTTTGTTTTGACACCTGTGCCCTTTCAATTAAATCTCCAGGCCTACACTAGCTAGCTGCCGTGTCACTGAATGCCAATTTAAGAGCATAAAGGCAGCACCAACGCCACTCTGCTCTCATCTGATCTTTGAATTTACATTACAAGTGATAAGTCTCTCTGTCCATTAGATTTTTTTTTTCCAATTAATTTCAAAACTGTAAGAAATAAATCTACGATTTTATTTTATTGTTTCTTATTTGATTATGCTGGCTGTGCCACAGTGCTACAGAAGCCCAGTCCACAAGGAACAGAGAATCAAAAAAGAATAAATGCTTGGAGTGACAGACACAAATATACTCACATTCAGTCAAAATTAAGAGCTACTAAGTCAAAGTCAAATTCATTTTTATCAAAAGCTGTTATTTTTCCAAATTCCAAAAATGTTTTGCTCAGTAAAAACTACACAATTTTGTAGTTATTTGGCATTTTTAAGTCAAAATCTCATACTTTTGACTTTTTAAAGTCAAACTTGACTAATACTAAGATACAAAGTTATATTATCATATGATAATTTAATGTGGATTAATACCTCATATGACTTATCTTTAATTATACCCAACTTTGCATCATCATTTTCGTGGGGAGTAATGAGGACCTTATCAGATAAACGGCATTAGCAGCCATTGAACTTGAATTGGGGGTATGGAGGTTTCTAAAACCTCTTCCTCAAGTGCTCCATGCAGCAAGCAGAAATTAAGATTCCTCTTTAATTGTAGATGTGTCATAGCACAGGTGTAATTAATATTAACATTAATGGTGGTTCCATTCCATTCAAATGTCTCAGGGAGCCATCTCAGAGAACAGAATGCAGCCATTACTAATGTTATTAATTACACCTGCGCTTTTTTCTACTACCATGTGATCTATTGTCAGCTGTCAGCAGGTGTGATTGATTGTTACCATGGAAACGCAGCTCTCCTGGAGGGCATATGCACTGTACGTATTCAGGCTTTGTCTTCAGTTAAATGCACTTACACAAAAACTAACAATGTCCTCAATGAATGGACCGGCGTACCGCGGCTGTAGCACGCCATCCCCAGCATCATCAGCACCAGTGCCGCCCGTCACTTTTTCAATAAGTTTATCATAAGGCAGTATAATAAAACACTGATAATAATTCTTGGCAATAGCGATTTATAAATTACTGTAGTCATTATTTTATCCTTATAATCACTTACTTATTATTATTATTATTATTATAATAATTATTATTATTATTATTATTATTATTAATAATAATAATAATAATAATAATAATAATAATAAATGGACGTAAAAGAAAACGACTGAAAAGAAGATAATAAGAGTGGCTGTGTGAGGCTGACAGCAGTGTGTCGGTAGATGTGTCCAGGCAGAGAGCTGCAGCACGCCGCCTCACAGCCTCCTCATCACCGCGCTCACTTCGCTCGGTGCGCCCTCGCCTGCATCCGGCGGAGATGTAAAGTGGATTAAAAAGCCGGTGGAACGCGGTGGGATTTGAACCGCTGTCTTTTGCTTTTGCCGGGGCTGCCTATATTCACCGCATTGCTTCTCTCTCTCTCTCTGTGTGTGTGTGTCTGCCCGTGTGTGTGTGTGTGCGTGTGTGTGTGTTTTCCTCCCGTGCAGCTCCTCTCTGCTGGGATCCTGGTCTGCCAGGGGCTGCAAAGCCGTGCTAGTCGACTCATTCAGAACCAAATGCGTGTGTGACAGACTGTCCACCTTCGCCATTTTAGCACGGCTAAATCCCGAAATGGTAAGTCCGACAACCTTGACTTCGTTGATGTTAAAGGTATCGGAGACGGTGTGTGTGTTTTTGTGGGGTTTAATGTGAATGTATTAGCTGTTCTTTTTTTTTTTTTTTTCTTTTTGCAAAGGGCGTCATTGTCATTACATATCAACAGATCCTCCCTCTCCCCCCACCTTCCCTCTCTCTGTCTGGACATGCCAAGACCATACTGCAAAACGTTATTATAGTGTGGCCAGATTTTATTTTTTATTTATTTATTTATTTATTTAGGGGGAGGGGGGGCTTAATTCACGGTGCACCTATAAGCAGACTGGCTGTTTCTGTGCTCCAAGAAGAAAAGCACACAGGAAGGGCAGCAGTGTGCTAACCTGTGCATTAAGATGGTGGTGATGACTGTCAGGTTTCCATACAGGACAGGCTGAGTTGGATCATGTCACAGCTAATGATCATACCTGCATGCCCTCCCCCCCTTCACCGTGCCTATTCCAACAGTTATTGTTGTTTCACATTAGCATATGTTAATATATTCGACTGTCAGTGGTGTCTCCATGGTCACCAGGCCCCGTGCATGGAGATGGTGCTGCAATAATCTGACAAAAGGCACATTTCAATACGACTCGCAGCTACAGTGGGCTACAGAACACAGCTCCCTTACAGTGTGGCTGCAGCTGGACGCAGAGAGCCAGCAGTGTGTCTGATAGTGAGATGTCTGCTTAAATCACAGCACTATCCCACTGACTCAAATGTGCCCTAGTTTCTTTGGGGAAAGGGCAGTGTCTTTGTGGGGAATTTTCATTCAGTGCGATTAGTTATTATTAGACTGGAAATTGCCTGGGAAGCAGTTTGTTCACTAGTTGCCCTGGTAACAGCATGAGCACCGAGGCTTTCTTAAAGACATAGGAGGCAGCGTGCTGTTCATCCTGCTGCCTGCACGGCCTAGAAGGGAGGCTAGGCCAGGGAAACGGTGGATTACACAGATGAAACAGCTAGGCTTTACCACCTTGAGTTTAGCACATTTGCTTCTTTTTGATAAAGATAGTTGTGGTTTTGATTGAAGCAGAGTAGCAAGAGGAAGAGATGTGAGAGGAGGTGCAGCCCACTTTGATGGCTTCAGCATCCGACATGCCGGTCCTCATGCTGACAGGCTGCAGTGGTGTGCTCCATTTGTGCTTTGTGTTCTCACTGCTGAAATGATTGGTTCGTCAATTAATTGGTCGACTGACAGAGAGTTGGTCAAAGTCAATTTAAAGGAATAGTTCAACATCTAAAGTAAAAGCTGGAGTCAGGTTAGCCTGACATAGTGTTTAGGTTGGAAGCAGGGGGAAACAGTTGGCCTGGCTCTGTGCAAAGTTCCAATAATATGTGTACCAGCTAAAGCTCACTTATAGTCAGCTTCACCAGCATCACTGAGAGCAGCAGGAGCATGACATGCTGCAAGTATGGACTATATTTCTCAATCAACCACTGAATTGTTTGGTCTATGAGGACCCATTAATATTAATAATAATAGTTAATTAATTTTCTCAAATTGATTATTTGGTCAATAAAAGTCAGTAAATAGCAAAGAAATGTTTCCTAAAGATCAGGGTTACATCAGATTCCTTGATTTGTCTGACCAGCAGTTCAAACCCCAAAGATATTCAATATCTGATCACATAAGACCATATAAAGGCAGCTAATTATGACATGTGAGAAGCTTTGAATGTTTGACATTTATGCTTCAAAATGATTTAAATTAAAAATGATCAAAATAGTTTCCTAATACTCTGTTTATCAGACAACTGATTAGTGGAATAAATGTTTCAGCTCTAGTTTTACTAAATTATCAATATGATGGGGGTCATTAGGAGCCCCCTGATGGATTAGTCTGGGCCTGCTTCTGAAGAATTTTAGACTAGGAAAGACTCCAGAGAATGAGGGCATGTTTCACTGCCCTTCATATTAAATTTTATCAGCTGACTTTTAGCCGTGCCAGTGGCATGGCTCTAGGGATAGCAGTGTTGGTCTTTTTGATGATCTGTCAGTCCACCACTTTGGTCCAGGCAGTCCAGAAATATCTCAACACATATTGGATGGGTTGCCAGACAAGCAGACATTCCTGGTTCCCAGAGGATGACTTCCACAGATTTTTGTGATCCCCTGGTTTTTCATGTGGGGTCACCAGCAGGTCAAAGTTGTCACTTGTCCTTTAAATAAATCAGGATCCACTGGATGGATTGGCACAGTAGTTTGTATAGACACTGACAGCATTTGTGATCTCATATCTTTGGCGACATTTGCAATTTTGAATGAAATGTCTTGACAACAATTAGATGGATTGCCATGCTTGGTACAACTATTTGTGATACCCTGTAGGACTGTCAAAAAACTTAGAGTACTTAAACTTACAAAAAATGATAGTTTTCAAATATGCATTTTGACCTTCTGTCCATAAGAGGGAAAACCAAGACAACAAGACACATACTACTTGTATATTATTTCAACATGAACACATCTTTTCAAAGATCTACGTACCTACACATTAAAAAAAAAACATTATAATATTAAAATAATGTCCGATACCACGTTGTTGAATTATCGCTCTTGTCATCTTGACCTACATTTCATTTTCAGTCAATGAAAGTGATGATGTGTGCAGAGCTTCCAGTTGGTCATTTGGTGGAGAGAGAGGGAGGACTTCAGAGAAGCAGTGGGGGAAACGGCACGTGGAACATTTTGATATTAGTTCATTATAAGCTGATCACTGGACAGTGGATACAGCGGTTTGGTGACTCCTGTCCATCATGCACAGTAGTGCTGCTTTTTTCCACAACTGAATATACATTTTCACAACTGAATATCTTGATTTAAAGAAAAAGAATAAATATTAAAAATGAGAATATTCATTGACAACCCTAATACCCTGTAGATGAATTATAATATGCAGCCTTTTGACTTATTCTGTAGGTCAAAATTTCAAATTGCCCCATAGCTTAGTTAGCAAATCTTAGCATGCTAGCATGCTAAACTAAGTTGAGCATCAGCTTGTTAGCATTGACACCGTGAGCATGTTAGCAGCTATCTTAAAGCACTGCTGTAACCATAGTAGTACAGCTTCACAGAGCTGCTAGCACGGCTGTGGATTTTAGTCTTGTTCAGGTGGGTAAATATGTGAAATATGAACAGCAGCCAATAATTATTACTCAGCCAGTAATGGGGTGTCTGCAGTTTGCAGTTGTTCCTGCAGCCTGCATCCACCTGTGCAGCCGACAGCGCTGTGAACAGGCTGTCGGCTGCCTGGAGGCTTCGTGCAACCTGAGGGAAGCTAAATTTTGGTGGCTCCTTTTTCCAGAAATGGAGGAAAAGGCAACTCCTCTCCTTCCACATTCTGCCGTCCCCTTTCCCCACATCCTATTATTATGTGAGACAGCCATGGTTGCCATGCTAATTATTCCGACTGCAACACATAGTAGCTTCTAAATGGTCCAGCCGCTCTGTCTGCAGCTAGCCTCCTACAGCTCCAGCATGATAAACACCCCAACCTCCTTTTTCCTCTCTGTCTTCCCCCTCGCTCCTCTCGTCCTCCTGTTCCTCTCTTCTCTACCCCTTCGTCATTTCATCACACCATTTTTCACGCTCTGATGCTGCATTATATTTTAGCTCTCCTTCTCTTCCTCTGCTTACTCCATCATTTGCTCTCTTGCTGCCACCTCTTATGTCCATTTTGCTCAGTCCAACTTCAATGGAGGCGTTTAGAAGGAAAAACAGAAAAAAAATGCACTGCAGTCAAAGGCAACAGCCCCAAAACCTGAGCCCAGTGTGTGTTGAGGGGGGCAAAGGATGAAGGAATGTGCTTGTGCTTGTATCATTTTGGATGTTGTAAGCCTGCGTAAGCCTTTTCTTCAGTTTGAATGTGCTGTCAGGAGCCTGTCAATGCAGCGACAAGCCTTTTTGGCCAATTAGCCCACAATCGTAGAGTAACAAATAAGAAAAGAGGACTGGCTGAGGTCTGCGGGGCTTCGGGCCACCTGACTGTCAGCATACTCAAATTCCAGAGAATATATTTGTGTTTGATCTATGAAAGGGCACCAAAATATTAATGGAAGTCACGCTTAGACAACTGGAGCTGCCCTGTGAGGCTCTGCTGAAAAGTAAAATCATTTCCAATGGGAGTAGAAATGTACGTTTACATCAAAATAGAATATTACTTGATTTCAGAGGCAAAGCAGAGTTTTGTAGAAGAGAAGTCTCAGCGATGTGGCCTCAATGCTGTATTCAGAGTCTGCAATTTAAGATGGCCAACTCAAAACAACAGTTTATGAGTGGAGTGAAATGTGCTTATTCATGTTCCTGCTGAGTGTTGAAGGAGGAGATTGATGCCACTTTCATGTCTGCACTGCAGCCTGGCTTAAGACTGCCCAAAAGGTATCAAGATCCACCTGCCAGCAGATCTAAAGCTCTTTAATTAACACATTATGCTTCCTTTACCTAATCCAAACTGAAGTGTATGAAGTGTATGGGGGTTAGGTGTGGGACTCTGGGGGTGTCCAGGAAGCTGCATTCAGTCACTGTGCTGTGCTCCCGTCCATAAAAAAACCCAAAACAGCTCCTGCACGTAATTCCCCCAAAAACCACTAATGAAATAAACAAGATACACTTGTGTTCCCCCCTGCTTCCAGTTGTTATGATAAGCTAGGCTAATCGTGTTCTGACTCCAGCTACATACTTAATGTGCAATCATGAGATTGACCCGTTCTGCAGTGGCAGGAAGTATAATTAGCCCTTTAGTCCTCAGATAAGTTCACTATGAATACCAAAATGTGAGTTCTTTCTCTTTTTTTGTCATTGACTCCTCCAGATGTGGGTTTATCTCAACTCTGAATATGGCTCATTCTGAGTTGTTGACTGACTGATCAATCAATTAATGGGCTAATCATTTCAGCTCTAATATCAGAGAACCTTCAGTGAGTCAGGCAGCTCAGAGTTCATCATTAAGCAGAGATTTGTATACTTTCTCCAGCATTAATCACTCTTACGTGATAGACAACAACCTCCACTTATTTGGAAGTATGACTTTTCTTTGATTAGTTATTGGATCAGTAGTTTTCTCATCCGGCCGTATCCATTTTCAGATCCATTCTGTGTAATTGATGCCAGTGCGACTTGTTTAAGCAGTCATATTTGTTTGCCATAAACGTTGGCACAGCTTCATCTGATAGATTTCTGGAGGAATTGGCATCCCGTGGACCTCCTCAGCTGCGGTAGCTGGAGCGTCTCTGCCTCTGCTCATGTGGAATAATGCAGTCTGGTCACTTTATTTTGGACGGCAGTGCTCTCGTTTGGACACAGTGTGAGACCTCCAGCCGAGCTCTGTCATTGGCTGAGGCGGAAGTAAAAGTTTGTCTGTCTCAGCAGACGCCTTTCCATTCCACTGCACTCGTAATCTTTATCTCCCCCTTTTGCTTTTAGAGAAGGAACTCACTGCAGTGCAGATTAATCAGAGGGATTTAATTAACTTGGCCCCGGCGCACACATCAAACCTGGAGACAAGACAGGCTATAAACTCAGCCAATTATCTCCTGCTTGAAGGGGGGTGTCGGGGGTGGAACTCCCTCATGTACTGGTCCCCTCATGTCCACCCACCCTCCACCCCACCACCAGCTGCAAAGCTTATTTCATTAAACTGTCCCCTCACTTCACCTTAACGCCCCTCATCTGGCACAGCAGCGTTGGGGTTAGACTGGTGACCTTTCCTCCAGTGTCAGCCTCAGGTTACAATTTTAATCTGCGACACTTTGGTTTATAACCAAATACCTGCAAAGCCAACGACATCCCTATCACCTCCAGCTGTATGCTGTTTAGTGCTAATTGGCAAATTTTAGCATGCTAATACACTACACACACACATAGTAAACACACCTGGTAGACATCAATATGATAGCATTATCACTGTTAGCATGGTAGCATGCTGAAATGAGAATTGTGTCCATTGTGCAGCAGGAAGGGCCAGCGTAACTTTTCAGTTTCATTTGTGAGTTATTATGGGTTGAACATCAGGAACAAGTGGAGCAAGGGTCGAACCTAAACTGTACTCAATTAATTTTCTCCCAGCAGGTGGAAGTCACTCTTTATTTACTGTTGCCAGGGCTGAACGGTGTTATAATGATGAAAGAGAGTAACTACAGAGCTGGAGGAAAACCGTCTTTGATATTGGTACTGTCTTGTAATGTTATTTGGGATAGAGATGAGCAGAAGAGTGACTTTATGCTGACTGTAAAGGACTGTAAAGGTTTTGATTTCAGCAGACTGTGTAGCATTCACAGCCGTTCGACTGAGTTGATGTCAGGTGGACAAACACACGTAGCATCATATATTAGCAAGTTCACACTTTTTCAATCAAGCAGTCCGTTGTAGATCTCTTGGTTTATCTTACTAACTAGCACAGACTGTCTCTACCTTATGTCCTGAGTGCAATAGAGCAAGTGTTGTTTTGCCTCCTTAAGACACAGATTTGTTTTTATTATTAAACTAAAAAAAAACAAGATCAAAATATATGAAATGAAATGTTATTTGGGATATCGTCTAAAGTTGTTAATAGTTGTTAAAGGTTCAATTTACATTATTCAAGTGTAGAAGAATAAAATCTGCGCAAGCATTCAGTGCTGTTTTGACTACTTTTTCATCAGTACCTAAAAAGCAGCGCATGCACATGGACGTGCAGGTGAATGTATTTGATTGTCACTGGTTTGTCAGGTGCTTGGTGAGATGGGGTGCTTGGTTTCATTTCTCCAACATGCTCTACATGTACCTTGTTCATTGCTCTATGATTTGCACACTACATTGATTTTCTGCGATTGATTGTTTATTAATTAATTCTGAGGAAGTTTTTCTTCTCTTCTCTGAAAAGGCCTTTATTTGGATAAAGGACTATACAAATACTATAAACAACTGGAACTTATAAATGTATGTCTTGTAAAGAAGGAAATTAGTTGAAAAGTAGAGAAAAGATTATTATTTTTTATTATTGTGCCCATATTTAGAGATCAATACTGCAAACTGGATTGTTACAAGCAGCACAGGCATAAACGCACAGCCTTACACAGCAGCCATGCACCCCGCTGCAGCTACTGCTGCCATGTTACAGCGTAGCCATGGCAACCAAGACAATGTCTGCTGTAGCTTGGGGATGGTGTTTGGCTGTCAGTTTTTATGATAGGACAGAATGTCACTCCTATAACATGTGCATGTTTGTTACATGAAAGCATGCACCAGTGGGTGTGTGTGTGTATGCGTTTCTGCTGATTTGCAGTATCGTGGTTTATTCATGAATCACCTTGAAGTCACCTTGCTTTGCAATGGAGGCCCAAAAAAGCAGTCAGCCTACTGACTTCTCTCCAGCTGTAGATACCAGATACCTGCATGTACATTGTGTGTGTGTGTGTGTGTGTGCTCACAGTATTCCTCAGATAATTTTCTGAGAAATACTGTGAGCCTGTCACTGAAAGCTATAGCAGTGAAATTCTCTAAGCTCTCTGAGGCAGTGCTGGCCTTCCTCTGGTGTGTGTCAGGGTGTGTGAAGTCACTCTGCTAACCTTTACAACTCCACTCACCACCATAAACACTCTTCTGTACAGCCGGCCAGCTGCGGCCATCCACTTGCACTCACTGGCTCCGGTCATCTATCTGTGAGTCAAATCATCAGGCTGAAGCTGAAGTGTCAGTGCTCATCTTATATCCTGCTTCACTGTCCGCAGAACGACACCTGCTGGAGGTCTAAGCTGTCAACACATAGTGAGCTACTGACCACACCTATCAAATGCTGGCTGTGGTCAGAGGTGCAGCACCTTTGAAACTTTAAAACAGAGAAGTCAGTGAAACACATGACTCTTAACGTCCTGGGACACACTTTGAGCATCTTAAAAACAAGTCATGGACCCACCTCTACTCTGAAATGATTGTAAATTAGACCCACCTGATTCCACCTGGTATTGATCTGTGGTCTGTAACTGGATATGTTATACAGAAAATGATGTGATCATGAGGCCTTTGCATTTAAACCTGGCATTCAATAAGTACTTTTGCCTGCATTATGATCGGACTCATTATGTAAAAAATGTTGCTGTTACATGAGCTCTGTACTATACTCAAATATATTATTAATCTGTCAATCTTAAAAACTGGTGGGTATGTGATTTTTTTTTCCATTATTCTTGTTATTGATGGCCCAATGACATAAAAAATACCAAAAATATTTTTTACATTGTTTTTTTTCTTGGAGCGAACATTAAAGGTTTAAAATTATGATATCATGTGCTATTAGTTCTTGCTTTTTGTAATCTATAGATATACTGTATAGGGCTGGGTATCGATTCAAATCTCAAAAATCGATTCGATTCGGGTTAGTGTTATTAAAACAGTTTTTGAGCCGTTTCCTGATTGTCTAGTAGTGCAACATATTAATAGTTTTATATTGACATTTGGCAGCAAATTAATGAAGCATTGGCAGTTAATGATGGTTATAAGACTAGGGAATATGGCAAGGACCAATCCCCCTCCCAGAATGTTGATGATGACATGATGTACGGCAGAATTACTGATACATTATTAAAAATATGACATTAAGAATTCACCCAAAAGATGTTGCTGTTAAATACAAATGTACCTTTAATTTGGCCATTTTGTCCACAAACAGCTGTGAAGTAATTCATCAAAATGTATAAAAAATAAAGAGATTCAGTCAATGTAAACAAAGTGCTGCTGCTTACAGGCTAAGTGATCAAACTAATGTGAACAACATCAGAGGTAGTAGGGTTCCTTTGAAAACATAAGTGTCTCACAGTTTTTCTTCAGAGTAAATCTCACTGTAAATCTTTCCAAGTATGAAATGCGAACATGTAAACTGGACATTTTAAACGTGAACTGTAAACTGTCTAAAAGTCACATCAAAGCTTTATTGCGTATTGGTTAACCAATATTGGTTAATTATGGCTATCGTAGTCAGGGGGGGGGCGTGGCCGAAGTAACAGCGGTAAATGTGTAAAGGTCATTCCACTCTCTCCGTGCCGTCATGCTTTTATTGGCGTGTGCTGTCAGCTGTCAACCTGAATAATAAAAGGACTGTTTCACTGAACAATGAAAAAATATGAATATATGCTAAATAATAGGCAATTAAAATATTAATCAAACATGGTTAATGCACTTTGGTCCTGAACTGCAGCGCACAGGGTCTGCACATCCGCGCTGTGCGCCGTCACCTGCATCTTTACGCAGGATAAACTGTCATCTGTGAGCGCGCGCGGTGTGTTTGTTTCAAAACAAACAAACTACAAAAAAAATACATTTTGCTCATTAATTATTTTCAGGAGCTGCATCAGAGGGATGAAAGAGCCGCGTTGCGCCTTATAATCCGGTGCGCCTTATAATGCGGAAAATACGTATATAAATGTATAAAAAAAAAAAAAAAACGATCTTTGGACGCGAGAATCGATTCTGTGCTTTAGTAACTCAATGCAGTCTGTCACTACCGAACTAGGACTTGAACCCAAATGCACAACTCAGAAGACAAAGTGCAAAACAAACAAAAGTAACAAAATAAATCGCTCTTTACAGAGGAAGACACAAACTACTCTAATAACTAAAGATCGCTCTCAAGGAGGAAAACAAAAATCACTCTTACGAGGAAAATGACTGTGACAGGAAAAGACAAGGCAAAGTATCAAAATAAAGCAAGGCAAGACAATGGTATTTAACTGGACAAAGTAACAAAGAAATACAAAACCTGGTACGGCGTAGGTTCAGACTGCACAAGACAAGACGAACTGGCACGGGACAAAGGGAAACGCAGACTATATATACACATGAGGTAATGGGGAACAGGTGGAAACAATCAGGGCGGGGTAGACAATCAGACAGACGGGAAGACACCAGGAAGTCAAGGGCCTGAAACGAGAGGAGAGTTAGGTTTCACAATAAAACAGGAAGTCACAAGACAACATGGACACAGGGCAAAAACATAACTTAACACAACTTCTTGGACATGACACAGTCTCTCATTCAGTATTCCTTTCATGTTGTTGTTGAGATAGACGGTCCATACAAGACACCAGCATCCACTGTAGCTATTAGAAGCTGAGACTTTCTAACCTTTGAGTTAAAGAATGGTTGCCGTATGAGCACAGAAAAAAAACTACAGCTCCCATGAAAATGTAGTGGTAGTGGTGGTGGAGCAGCATTGGTACTCGCATCATCATAAGTTGGATTTATCCGTATGCATAAAACTCACCGACGCTCTCTTCTAATGTCATTTTTCGTTTTTGTATCCGTGCTTTCTGCTGTATGTAGGTTTGTAGAGTGTTCAGTCCTCTCTGTCCTGCTGTTGTTACATTATGTCTGAGCTTAGTGTGACCTCAGATGAACTGCCTCCAGGTGTTTAACCTGGGCTAATAGTACACAATGGTACAGATTTAGTCGATTGTCCTTAACTAAACCTATGAAGCAATGCACACTGCTGAGAAAGGCTCGGTTCCACGGCTGGATTTTTATTGGTCTCATTTCTGGAACAGAAGTCAGTAGATCCCTTTTGACTTGGTCTCTATAAAACGCCACAGGAACCATGCACCAGCATTGACATGTGTTTTTCTTGGTCCAGTTAGAATATTTAGATGCAGAGTGGATGTTAAAACCAGGTGGCAATGGGGTGTTGACATGTTTTACGAACCAGCTGAATCAGTTTCAGCATGGGGAGGTTGATTTCTGGTTGCAGCCTTGAAGTGAACACATTTTTCTTGTTGATTTGTTTTTGGTAAATTTTCCCACATCAGTGTCAGGATGACTGCTATGAATCAGCAAAGGTTTAGATTCTGTTAAACATCGCTGAGATGAACAAGTAAGTGTTTTTGCAGTTTGACGAAAACTGTTTTCTTAAGCCTGGGCTGCATTGTCTGAGAACTTTAGCTTACAAAAGTCGGTGTCAGAGAGACTGAAGTGATGGTAAGGAAAATACAGTCCGCTGCGTTTGAACCATGAATGACCCAGTTAGGAGGTGAGCTCTGAGCAAATCGAGCCAGCAGGGGATTTCTCTGATTTTGTATTCATCTTCTGCCAGCTCCTGTCAAAGTCTGCGCACACCACAGATCTGCAAGACCCCACCAAAGTGTCTCTCCGACTTTGTTTGCAGTGATGGTTCTGAGCTTTTTCCACAACAGTATTTCTATTGCTCATGCTGTAAACATGGACTCTGTGTCACATGTCTAAAAAGGTGAAATTTTAAGCTGAGGTTAACATGCTCTGTTAGGAGAACTTAATCATGATTGCATCAAAAATAAGGTTTGGAGAGATGACCACAGCACCTTTTCACGTTCTGTGTTCCTTTCCTTTTTCTTTTTCAGAACATGGATAAGACGCAGCTCCCGTCTGTGACGCTGATCGTGGGCTGTGGAGTGTCTTCACTGACATTGTTGCTACTCATCATCATCTACGTGTCTGTCTGGAGGTGAGATAAAGCGTCCTGCTCAGGAAACTTGCCGCATTTGGCTGTGATTCATTTAAGGTGGAAATGTTAGATCATCAGTTCAACAGGTGCAAGGGTGGATACTGTACACATCTGTCAGATAACTTGAAACACTGGATGGGAGATTACTCTGCTAGCCTGTGCTTGAAGAGAAGTTTCTGTATAAAACATATCGATAATTTAAGCATCCCTTCATGTGTAACTTGGTTCCTCCTGACTCCTGTGACTCGTCCTTTCTTCAAATGGAAATTGAGCATTCATGTGAGGGAAATGGGAATCAAAGTAAACAGCATGCTGCTGTTTAAATAGTTAACCTCTTGAGAATGCCCTTGAGCAAGCAGACCTGTCCTTTTCTGCAATGCAATGCCAAGCTGCACAAGAAAGGTTAAAATAGTTCATAAACGTTGTGAATGCTATAACACTGGGTCACCACTCCTTTCAAAGGTGCCACATCTTTAGGAACACATAATGGCTGACTAGCATTACACTTGAATCTAGCAGGCTGCTGAGCCCAGCAGCATTTCCCTACATGATGACAAAGAGCTATGTGATAGAACGAGACAGTATGGGGTGCAGAAATATGCCTCAGATTGGTCGTACTTGTCCACCAGATAAAGTACTGACATTCAAGCCATCTTCATTTTAAACTTGCTTTTGCAGACAGAATGCAGTTGACTGCATTTGGGCTACTCGCTGACATACGTCTAATTCACGTGGCCTGGTAGCCTGCTTCTAGACCTCAGAATCACTCACATCTCCTCTTTATTCAGCAACTCAAATCAGAATGATGTTGCTGACATGTTGTTGACATTAGTGGCATTGAATGTGCTTTAATCCATGTGCTCCTTATGTATCCTGACCACTGAACACATCTTGACTCTCATCATTGCTGGTAAATTCATGAAAACTCATCAGACCTGTGCTCCAAGGAACGGTACGACCTGCCAGCCGTATCGTGACTTCTACTTCTGGCTGTATGACATGCTCGGTGTGTTCTGCATGCATAGATTGATAAAAATTAAATTGTGAAACAATCTGCGATGCAGTCGGTGTGTGATGGACTTGGGGACATCATGTTCCAACGTAGCTTGTTAGCTACCTTGCTACTTCCATGAAAAGTAGCAAACGAAAAATGGCCACAAAAACGGCGACAAGCTTGAATGACGTGGATGCAGGTGCAGCTCCTAAATCAGTGAAAAACATTAGCCAAACTGCTGGAGGTGAATCATCACTGAAAAGGACGGATACACCTTGATACTGATTGATTAGAGCAACTTAGAACCACAGGTGTGAGCCAATAGGAAGAGAGCAGAGTCCCCAGATGTGAGATGGGTCACCTTTTCTGCCATTAAAGCACATAGAAAACTACTTTCATGGTTGGTCTTTTTGGTCAGAATGCAAGCTTGACAGTATCCTCTATGTAACCCAATCAGCTAAGTGGAATAAAGTGTCAAATGTGTAAGTATTTCTGGGCAGACAAAACCAGTTTTATTGTTAACAGACAAAGCACTTTATAATTTTTACTCATTCACACGTGCCCAGTGACCAAGCTGCAATGCCCAGTGGGTGCAACCCGCTATACCTCCTGAGCCACTGCGGCCCAACAAGGATAGCTTTTTACCTCCCAAATAACAGCACAATGACACGAGAGACAGGAGACCGATTTTAAATTTGGTTCTATAAAAGAAGACTGATGAAAGTGACACATCTCACACATGGGGGCCCTAAAGGAAATTATGCAATTATGCATGGGGTCCCTACTCTCTTCCCATTGGCTGGCAGACCCAGAGACCCTAGATGTGTGGTCCACAGTGGGGCCCTCATCAATTGTCAGTGTGAGCCCTTACCCATGTGAATGGTGTCTGATGCTAACGTAGCTTGCAACATGGCTAAAGTTATTGTAAGTCATGCACAATGTGTGGCTTCAAAGAAGAGCACCTGAAAAAGTTTGTCAGACAAAATCCAGGGTTTGCTATAATCAAATCATTCACAGCATATGTATGATTGGCTGTAGCTCTGTTGTCCTAGATTCAACCGTAAGGATTTAGTGAAAACCACAATCAAAGTTTTTTCTGTCATTTCCCTGCAGGTACATTCGGTCTGAGCGCTCCGTCATCCTCATTAACTTCTGCCTCTCCATCATCTCCTCCAATGCCCTTATTCTCATTGGACAGACACAAACACAAAATAAGGTAAGGACTAATTCCAAGACCAATGTAGTTGTTTATCTATATCAGCATTTACTTGACATGTGATCACAGCGATGCAGTTTGTCTGATCATTAAGAATCATCTTGTGTATTTATTTTCTGTGTCTTGTCCCTGTCTCTTCCTCTTGTTTCAGGTCTTGTGCACCCTGATTGCTGCCTTTCTTCATTTCTTCTTCCTGTCCTCGTTCTGCTGGGTCCTGACCGAGGCGTGGCAGTCGTACATGGCAGTGACAGGCCGCCTCAGGAATCGCATCATTCGCAAGCGTTTCCTGTGTCTCGGCTGGGGTGGGCCCTCTGTCTGCTGTCCGTCATGTCCTTCACCTGATCTTTCTCTTTTTTTTCTGCGTTAATGTCCATTTTTATTTTCCTCCCAGGTCTCCCTGCACTAGTAGTTGCAATCTCAGTGGGATTCACCAAGGCAAAGGGATATGGAACACCAAGCTAGTAAGCATGCTCCCCTATCGGTCCACAATTGTGTACACCATCACCTCTTTAAGTATTTATGCAGGGATATTACAGGGATTTATGTGTGCAGCATAATTAACCTCTCTCTCTGTCTCTGTCTCATCTATCTTTTACCATCCTCATCCTTGTCATGCATATGTTCCTTTACCTTTCACCTCATTCTGTGCCTCCTCTTTACAACACTTCATGTTTCCTCCCTCTTCCTTGTCTCATTCCTCATCCATTTCTTCTCATCTTATCTTTCTGCATCTGTGTTTTCCTGCCTCTCTCTTGTAGCTGCTGGCTGTCTCTGGAAGGAGGTCTTCTCTATGCATTTGTTGGACCTGCCGCAGCTGTTGTCTTGGTATTTCCTATTTCTTCTTTAGTCCGGCTGTGTTAGTTATGCCTTTAAAATCTCTGCACTAATTCAAATGTAGGCCAATAGCAATAACTCCCATCATGTGTTTTCATACATTCACTTTAAAAAAGCATATTTAGTCTGCATATATCCATGCATCCATGATTTCAAATAGTAATAATGTTAAAGTAGTAATACAGTGTGCTATGATTAAAAATAAATAGTACAATATATATTAATAGAAATGGAGGATAAAAAACGTTAAATGGGAAAATTAAACAGTCAGCAGGAATTAAGTTAAAAAAAAAAAAGACAGTAAAACAATGGTGGCCTCAGAGTTAGTGGACTTTAAAACATTCAACATTAAAGGTGCTTGCATTGCATTATGTTAGCTATCATTGTTACTTATGATGGAATTGTGTGTTGTTGTGTAGTGATATAATTATAAAGCAATTTATCTAAGAACAATAGGCCACAACCAAGTTAATAACCTACACCTCCTTTTCCTAGTTTACTTTATCCTCTCTGCTCCGTCCTTTCCTTCTGTGTCTTCTCCTGTATATCCTCCTTTCCATCCCTGGTGTTTCTTTCCTTGTCAAATTGCTCCTTTACCTTCGTGCCTCCTGCTTTTCCTTGTGAACTCCCTCTTCCTTTACCTTATTTGGCCCACTATCTTTTCTTATTTACTTCTACCTTTGCTTCCCTGCCTCCACCTTTCCTTGCTTACTTCTTCCTTTCCTTCCCACCACCTCTTCTTTTTCCTTATTTACCTCCTCTTTTCCTTCTTACCTCTTTCATGCCTCCACATTTCCTTGCTTGCATCTTCCTTTCCTTGTTGGCTTCCTCCTTCCTGCCTTTTCTTTTATCCTATTTATCCCCTTTTTCCTTCCCTCTTTCTTCCTTGCCTCCTGCCTTTCCCTTCTTGTTATACTTATATGTCTTAACCATGTCAGACAGATAGGACGGGGCAAAGCCATTCAGTGATTTCAAAACCAGTAAGAGAATTCTAAAATGAATCTGTGACAGACCGGTGATCAGTGTAAAGATTTAAAGATTGGAGTAACGTGGACTCTCTGTCTGGTTTTCATTAGAACATGTGCTGCTGCGTTCTGTATGAGCTGTAACTGACCAATAGCTTTCTGAGACACACCAGACAGAAGAGCGTTACAGTCGTCCAGCCTGCTAGAGATAAAAGCTTGTATTAACTTTTCTATGTTTGCCTGGGAGAGAAACGGTCACACTCTGGCAATATTCCTTAAATGATAGAATGACGAGTTTCTAATGCGGTGTTCAAAATTTAGGTCTGAGTGAATGATAACATAGAGATTTTGACCTGTTCCTTGATGTTTAGTGTAAGTACATTTGTTGTTCACACAGTTTCTCTCTCTCAGCTTTTGCTCCAATAACAAAGATCTCAGTTTTGTCTTGATTTAGCTGTAAGAAGTTCTGAGTCATCTAAAAACTGATGTCTGAGATGCATGTGAATAAGTTGCTGATAAAACTTCAGTCATTTGAGCTTACAGACAAATACAACTTGGTATCATCTGCATAATAATGGAAGTGATGTTATGATAATGTTAAGATAATATTGCCAAGTGGTAACATATAGAGACTGAAAACAATTGGGCCTAACACAGAGCCCTGGGGGATGCCACAGGTCTGTTTCATTGGAGGAGTGGTCATCCATGGCCACATAGAACTGTCGACCTGTTAGACAAGACCTGAACCATTTAAAGAACTGAGTCAGAGAGACCAACCCAGTGCTCAGGTCTGTCCAGCAGAATATTTGAATCTACAGCATTGAATGCAGCACTATTCTATAAGATCTATAGGTAATTTAAGCATCCTGTATTTCTGTTCACAACACAGACAACCATCATTTAATCTATTTTGGCATAGCCATGAAAAATACTCGCTTCTTGTTTGTTAAAACCAAGTTTTAGGACACATCCAACATAATTCCAATACACTTGATCACTGTTAAAATCACCATTCAAGCTATAAGAAACCCCAGGTTTGTACCAGTATAGAAAATAATAGACTCTGCAGCAGTTATTCCAGTTATATTCCTGATGTCCTGAGGTTAGGGTTCCACTTTCTTACAGCTGCTATTTAAATTAGAACAAGGACAGTCTTGCTTTAACAATAAAAATCATATAGAGACAGATTCAGAAATAAATGGTCACCACCTACATCTGAGGTAGCCTAAATCACAGACATAAACCCTGCCAGCACACTCTGCAGTGACACTGTGTCCTTGTTTCATCCCTCAAATCCAGTAGCTCCAGTTTCAGTGATTCACTTTCCAGTGCATCTTTCCTACCTTTCCACTTCTAGGTGGAAAGTCAGTAGTTTGGGTGTCCTTTTTACACAAGCTGCTTCATTAATAAAGCGCTACTGCTCCAGTTGGCACCCATACTAGAGCCCGGCCCAGTCTGAAAAGCATCAGAGTGAATTGTACAAGAGATTTTTATAGACAGTGAATCCTCAAAGCAGTAATATTATAGGAATTATTACAGTCAGTGATATCCCCTTCCCTCCACTTTTGATTTCACACAGCTCATATTTTATGTATGATTTTTTTTCAGCCCACTGTCGATATTCAAAAAATATAATTATATGCTAGCAATTCATCCTTTCAGCTATTTTTAGCGCTCATCTTTCATTGGGTGTCTGATAGTTTTTGTCACTATTTAAGATGGTACAGTCTTGTACAGTGCAGAGCCTACAGTAAGTACAGCTAGTGTGTGTGTGATGACATTTATGAGCATGCTGCTATCATCATCATCGTCATTAGAGTAGAGCTGCATGTTCTGAAGTATTGAAACTGTTTTTGCTCTGCTTTAATCCTCTGCCTCTTCTCTTTGTCAGGTTAACATGGTTATTGGGATTCTCGTTTTTAACAAACTGGTGTCCAAAGACGGCATTACTGATATGAAACTAAAGGAGAGGGCGGGGTATGCCTTATACCACACATCCATTTTACACAGTGACCTATAACCAGCCTGATGGCTCAGCCAGGGGGAGGGGCTAGCACAGTATGGGTTCTTTGCCTGAAATTATCTTTGGCCACCGTTTCAGACTTCAGGCAAATTGTTTGAAGATGACACTTCATTTTTAACACCAGGAAGATGAGGACAAGAACAAAAGAAAAGATTGAGAAAAGCAACAGAATTAATCAAAAATAAGATAAGAGACCAAAAGAAAAAGTGATTTTTCCCATATAGCTAAGACTATGATCAATGTTTCTGACTTAGAGCTAAATGGAGGATAGAGGAATGTTAGAAAAAACAAGAAAGATGTGGGGAAGGCTGTCTGGTTATTGGTCCTGCACAGACTGAGCAAGATGATGACTCATCTCATTGCTTTCTTTAAGTTTCAAATGTGTCACATTTTCCTCCAGCTGCTCTTTGTTTGTAGGTGTTGCTATTGATGTAAATTTCTGTAAATCCATCCGTGTCTTTTTTCTCCTGTTTGGTTGTTTCTAGTAGAGGGAAGCAGGGCTTTTAAACAGTAAGACCCCACTAAAACATAAATCCAGTTTCCCACAACTTTGGTTTGATTTTCGTAGCTCTGTCCATCAGTTCTGTTGGTAACATTGGACTCAACAAAGTAGCTGAGATTGCAGAACATAATGACAATGCTAAAAAACTGTATTAGGTAAACACAGTGTTACCATTCCCAATAAAACCAATGGCCAGAGCTACACAAATAGAAACCAAGTTGTAAGAAACCAGAGATTTCCTGTAAAATCTTAGCTCTTACTGCTAAGCTGCTATTTTGTGAATCATTGTCATTATGGAGGTAAGAGAAAGGGTGAACTGGACAAACCCGTTGCTGCTTTAAGGAACGGGCCTGTTATTAGCCTTTTATAAAAGTCGCACTCCAGCATTTTGGTAAATACACCGGATTGCATAGAGTCTTATCTCGAACTCTAGGTTCACTACAGAGATAGGTCCAGAATTTGTTTGGCCTAGATTAACACAAACTTTTAAATCAAGAGAAACTGTCAAAAGTCCAAATGATGCATGTCAAAATACCCGCACCCATTGTTTTCCATGCGAAACCACATACCTGCAGTGATGTGATGCACATTATTGCATGTTTTTACACGTGATACTTATTCGTCCTATCTCCCATTTTTAATGTGCATCAGTGTTCCCAAAAAAGTTGGCTACAAGCATCAGCTGTCATGTCAAATGATGACATTTTATGGGTGACAGTTGTTTGTTTCAATTGAGGGTGAGCCCCATATTAATACTGTGGGGCCACCATCATGTGGGCTCAACACCTGTAGGGATAGGTATAGTGTTCTGGTTTGTTGCGAGTCGGGCAACAAGTTAAGGCATTGGCCACCGTATACAATATATTGAATCTTAACTGCCCAAACTATTTCAAATTTGAATTATAAATGGTCCAGGATATCATGGTTTTGCTGTAGTTAGCCTTGAAATGATTTCTTGACGAACAACCACTGTGCTTAATGGCTGCACACAGCATCTTAAGAGTCCTTTTTGTGTGGTTTAAGAAATGTCTTAACTCTAGTATGAGCCAAAACCAGGTGAATCTTGGATATACGTGTATGACAAGCTTTGTTGCGAACAGAATGTAATATGTTTTATGTATAATGTGACGTCCTCATGGCCTCTGACCTACATTCTGATCTAGGATCTGGATAGTGGCTCATTATGAGAAATGGTCAACACCTGAGTTGGTGTGAATGCTCTGTTATAATTAGAGCTTTGAGCATTCACTTTGGTTATTTATATTTATGGGTCATCTTACATTTACACTCATTTACACACCCATCAGTTATGTTTGTAATGTGTGGGTGTGTGTAAATGAGAGAAAATGTAAGATGACACATAAATAATTATCAAATTATCATGCAGCATTCACACCAATTTAGGTGTTGACCATCGCTCATGATGAGCCACTTCCCAGATCCCAGACAACCAATCAGAAATTACTTCAGAGGCCATTTTTTTATTTTGACTGAGGTTGTTTCCTGCTGTATTACATTACTCTAAACACTTCTCAGAAGCTGTGTCAGTCACCTTATCTGACTGTTTGTTTACCAGCAAACCAGCATATTTTCCAAAATGTTGGAGTGAACCCCCCCCTCCCAAAAAACCCAAAACTATGTTTTTAGTCAATATGAATTGTTATTAACTGATGGTGACTTGGGTCTAAATATGTCATTGGGCTTTTGTTATCAGCTTTCAAACAGCCAGAGAGCACATATGGGCCCTGCTCCCCTTTACCCTGCAGGCTGTTCTGTCTCCATTGGCATTGTTGGTGCATTCAAATGTTATTTTCTTTCTCTCTCTGGAAATGTTTGCTTTCTTCAATGATCTCTCTGTTCTACTGTACTTGTTTTTGCTGTCTGAAATGTCATGTTTGCGTTTGCACAGAATCCCCTCTCTCTCACTCAGGGCTCTCCAATCAGGAACACATCAGTCTCAGAAGCCCCCTTCCATGTCATCAGTGATTGGGTAAAAAATACCTGCCCATCCCACCTTCTTCTTAATGTATGGCTACCAGCCCTGCCCATCACCAAACCTGCTGAATGCTCTAGCAAGCACCTCTGATTGGCTTTCTATTACTTCCTGCCTATTTACCTCACTATTTCACGATTGACCTTGCAATTTATGCTACCTCCTGTTTGCTGGATAGAACATAACACATTACTGCCTCATGTTCTGACAATTTCTTTAGTGCTTTTAGATAAGCTGTGGCTGTTCAACAATAACACATGCTAGTTGCAGTGCAATGATATTAATATTTTCCATTTACGTGAATGGTGTGGGCATGTGTGTGTGCAAGGTTCGTGTGGTCACGACAGGATTGCCTGTGTATTCTGCGTGTTATTGAGTAATTCATAGAAATGTAGATTGTTTAACATTAAGAGCTGGTCAGATTGATGCTTGAATTTTGATAGCTCTCCTGAAGTCTGAATGTCACCTCAGACTGTTTCCCCTTGGTCTGATTCATTTAATAATTTGTCACGAACCAAGCTCGACTAGAATTCTTCTCAAGTGTCATTATTAGTGGTGGAACTTGAATAAGTGAACCGATTTAATCACTTCAGCATCACGTGAGGAGGAAGTTCATTCCTGACGCTGGGAACAGTATGTCGGAGAAAAGAATATCTACTCAAGGTCCACTTACTACACACAACTCTCAGTCTTCATCAGTGAGTTAAACTCTTCCCAGTGGATGCTGTGACTGGTTTTGGTGTTGATGTTGTCTGTAGCGTTCATTCAGACTCTGGTCCAGGGTCCTTGCCATTTTACTGGTCTCTGCAGTTATCACATGCGATACATACATACAGGCTACTTTAATGTTAGACCTGAAAGTTAGTCATCATAAGCATATTCCAGCAATTAGGACGAGGGATAATGTTCTGACAGCACAGCAAGCTAGTCACCTGGCTGATGAAGTGCTTCCGCTATTTCTCACCAACATTTGTCTTTTTTGACTCGGTCATGGTTCTCCGTCACACAGGCAGGCAGGGGTGTTGTTGCCACAGCTCAATGAAATTTTCCTCTGTTTCGTTGTCCCACCTGACAGCAGCAACCTCAACATCCCTCCTCCTCTTGGCCATGGTTACCTGACTGTGCTCCGGAGAGAGACGCTGCACAACAGGCCATTTAGCATGTCAGACTCCATGCCCGATTGTCGTTCACAATCAGCCATGACATTGGTAATTGGTCGGCCATGACCATCGTCTCAGAATCGCTCACTGGGATCCTTCTGGACCAAAACTGGTCTTAGCATTGCTGAGAAGTAGTGCAATCTAGCAACCAGGAGCTTGCAGGCAACCAGAGAAAGCTCAAGGACAAAATTCACATCCGATGACGAGACCATATTTGAAAAAAATATAAATCAATACACAGCACGTCTACTTGATATGACATGACCAACGTTCAACATTTCATGTGGTGAACTCAGAAAGTTACTAAGTGGGCCTTGAGTTGACATTATTTTGTCACATTTTGAGTCAAGGTGAGCACTTTTGTGAGCATTTATATCGTTAAACACTGTCAAACATATGCCACCTCTGTGACTCTTCAACCATCTGCTTGAGCTGCCACCTGTTTGACTCTGAGCTGTATGTCCATCCTCGGCTCTATGAATGAACGCAGCACACCTTTGGAATAGTGTGGCACATCTGAACTAGCTCAGCCTCAGCCAGCGCAGGCTTTTTGGGAAGATGTGTTCACTTGCTTTCCTCTCATTCCTCACAGCTGATGCTGTTGAGGAGAGAGATCCCGAGTCATCCACACATGGGATCAATCCTCCAGTGCATTATGAGTCTACCTCTGGGGTCTCCTCCCAGTCAGACTTACCTGGCACACCTCCACAGGGAGGCTTCCAGAGGCATCCTGATCTGATGCCCAACCATCTCAACTGGCTCTTTTCAATATGACAGAGCAGCTGTTCCCCTCCCACCTCCTTTCAGATATCTGATCTCCTCAGCTTATCTCTGATGGTGAGCCCCCTGTACGAACTGGCACATTTGGGGAAATACAATATGTGCTGGTTGGGTCCCTCACAGGGGCGGTAGGGTGGTGCAGTGGTTAGCACTTCACAGTAAGAAGGTTCTGGGTTTGTGTGGATTTCACACGTTTTCCCCGTGTCTGCATGGGTTCCCTCCAGGCGCTCTGACTTCCTCTCACAGTCTAAACACATGCAGGTTAATTGGTGACTCTAAATTGCCTGTAGATGTGAATGTAAGTGTGAATGGACATTTCTCTCTATGTTTTAGCCCGGTGATGAATTGGTGACCTGTCCAGGATGTGCCCGACCACAGGCCCTGCAAAGGATTAGAGGTTATAGATATGCATGTATAGATGGAGTGGTCCCCTAAGATAAACTAGGGAAAATTCAAAAGCTTTTGTCAAGTCTTATTTATTTAGATAGTACATTTATTCTAAAGTAAGCTCAAGGTGCTTCACACAACAAATATAAACAAAAGACAATTATTGAAATGCATATAAAGGAAAAAATGCTGTTCAGCTTCGATAGGGATCTTGTTTCACCTGAAATAAGGTAATGGGGGCCAAAACTACTGGGGAATATGACAGACAAGCAGCCGATAGGTTTGCCCACCGCAGCAGGGCCCAACCCTGTGATAGGCATAGGGTTCTGCTGCACTGCCATCCGAACAATAGGCTAGTGTATATGTTAAAAGAGTACACCATCGATTCAGCATTGCACTCCTGTAGCATTGTTGGACAGTTTAAAAAGACCGTATCAAAATCCAGTGCTAGAATGGGCTTTTTTTTTTTCAATGCAGCTGGACAGGAAAAATTGAGTGTGCAGGCTGCTGGTAATGACTAGAGGTCTGGTGAACTTGGTAACTCCATTCTCCATATTTTTGTTTTTTTCATTTTCAAATTTTTAGTCTTCAGTCCCAACCAATGCTGACTCAAATCACTAAAGGCAATTTATCAGATTTTCGCTCCAGAGGAGCTTTTCACATTCATGTATTCAGTAATACTCCCCAAGAGCGCTAAACAGACTCTGATGTGGCAAAGCGGTGAAGTTCCCCTTTCAATGTTAAATACTCATGCAAGTGCAAATTTAAAAGAAATGATGAACACGTAACACTGTTTATTAAATCAAGCCTATCATTAGTAAATACTGGCTCTGCCTTATTTGGTCAGTGCACATCCAGATCAAGAAACATTAGACATAACTAACTCATCAGCTTATTTGTACGTTGATCAACTCTGTATTTTCAAATCATTACGTTTTTGTGAGATCCACCACTCACAGTGGACTCTTTTCCCTCACATACTGCACACAGTAGGCAATCACAGTCTCTCTCAGGCGTTTTCAAGGGTTGTGATCACATTTGAGAATGCAAATACAAATTGCAGATGCTGCATATGGAGGCTGCCCAGGCTTGTTGGTTTATCTGAAAGTGATCTGACTGGTGTGAACTGATGTGATTAGGCTGTCTGTAGTTTTCTCTGTTGTAGGGGAAAAAAGAAAGAAGAAGGTCTATTGTCTTCAATTACTATTTTCATTTGTTTCCCTTTTGGTCACCACTCTCTACCCACTTCCCTCTAGTGAATGTTCTCAAGGTTCCAATGCAGGACATGTTTAATGAAGCTAATTAATTTGTGCGGCATCTAATTAAGAGCACAGCAGCATCTGCACCAGGCAGGTCTGCTCACACCTCAGAGACAGGCCTTGGTGCTGAGTCTCCTTTCCCCCCAAAATTAGAGGTTAATTTAGTGAGAAAATTAGAACAGACAGGAGAGCCATAATTCCAACCAGCAATGGAGTTTGTTTCCTCCTTAACGCTTCCTTAAATGCTTTCAGTCATCAAGCCTGTGTATTTACAGGTTGTAGTAGTAGGTTAATCAAACATTAAGCGTTCAGATGAAAAAGCTTTATATAGCTTTAGTTGCAGCGTTCCCTTTGATGCAAAGCTTTGGAACATCTTGAAAAGTGCACAGATGAAGGTTTGTGTACTCAGGGAGTAGATTGTACCAGATCACTTTGATGTTTGTTCCCGTTAGATATTTATGTATTTAGCTTTGTGCATCTCACCCCGCCCGGCCAACCACCCACCTTACCCCTCTCAACCCTTAAGTCCAGGGAAACGGTGTTGTATTTCAAAAAGTCTTGATTGCTTTTTAATATCACTGCCTACAGCCTACATTTAGCAGCTGTATTGCCCTTTTACTTGGAATTGAATTTCTTCCATTATGTGATTTTTAATCCAGACGTCCAGGGGCTACAAAAATCGATTCCCTCAGCTCTTCAGCTTTAATTGTTGTTTAGCAGGAGGCCATATGGTAACAGATTAGTTTGTTATTACTTGTCAATATCTCCAGCGTTGTAGTCAATCTTTGTCTTGCAACGACAGTAGAGAGATACACAGAATTATAAGTGGACTCCTGCTTTGTGGATTTTTCGGAGCTTTGGGTGTTGGAAGGAAAATGAAGTGATGTTATTTCTCAGTGTACCTGGAAGTCATGTGTTGTTTTCTTATTGGATGCATAGTGTTGGGAACACATTTAGAAAGTTAATACCCTTTCTATCCTTCTGTGAACTCATTAATGATTATTCGGTGATCATCACTCGATCCATTTTGCCGTTTTGTCTCATTTTTGTGAGGAGCTGCAGAGAGGCAGACAACGTGGCACCACACTGAGATAGTTCTAGCTCTGATGCTATAATGCATGCTTCAGCAATGTAGAAAATCAATATTACACATCAGGTTTCAGTGTCAGTCCCATATATACATACAACAGTGTCTTAACTTGAGACTGACATTCAGGAGACATAGAGGGTGAAGATGCACAGTGACAAACAGGCACTGAATAGAGCTGTATAGCTGGGAGAGCTACTACTGTAGTTCCAAAGCTGTTTGTAAGTTTCAGTTTAATTAGACTAGTAATTAGGCTGTCTTCCAGATAATTCAGTGATAGTACAGGTTTATGTTATGGTCGTTGGTTTTAATTATTTCCACATAGTTTCAGAGAAATTTTCTGTTTTGGTTGTCACAATTGGAAATAAAACACTGCACCACAGTTGCTGAATTAATTTTAAATTCACCCAGAATTCAAGGGACTATTTCAAGATGATGAAGATGAGGTTTCATTGATGTTTCATCTTCAGCTTTCACACAGTGTTAGCTGGTGGCCCCCTCCCCTTAAAGAAAAACTGTAGTTTCTTACAACTTTGGTCTAGTTTTGTTGCTCTTGCTATTTTCTTTCTGTTATGATAACATTGTACTCAGCAAAGCATTTGTTGAGCTGTGGTGGTGACATTGCTAAGAGTAAGTCTGATGGGGTGAGAACCAGGAGCGGTCAACAAGCCTCCAGGTTAGTGAGGCTTATTTACAAGAGGGAAGAAAAGCCGACTGTAAATTGTGTAGATTCTGTCTGATTGTCTGAACACTTTGTCCCAACTGTTTCCTGCTCTGTTGGAGCTGTTTTTAGTGATGCCACCATGTTCCAAGATCTCAAGAATTACTTTAATAAGTGTTATCATGACCATAGAATCAATAGCTCGGAGTATAAAGTTTTTATGACTTTTCATCAAAGAGCTGGACATTTTAGTGTCACAACTGCTCGCCTTTTATTCTGATAATTGTCGATGTGGTAAATGTAAAATGAGCGGGACTCAGCTCCATGGGAGAGGGAATACTACGTTAAGTGAAGACAGTTTATTACTGACTTGCTCTTCATAATTGAACACCTGTAATATACTGAATGTATTGATGTTGTATATTCTTTCATCACAGGTGAGGCAGGATTTTTCCTTTGTGAATGCTGACCGTGATGACCAATGGAGCCAAGTGCTTGCACATGTGTGTGTGTCTGTGGTGTCATGAGATTGGAGGTTTGCGATGTGTCTGTGTGTGTGTAAAGCTTTGCATTAGTGGTTGGCAGTGCTTGTAATAAGCAGTTAGGACAGACTGAGATGACCAGGGCTGAGGCACATCCAGCACATCATCATAATCAGGGAAGCAGGGATGTAAATCCACAACAGACATTTGAAATGCATGAAATGAGATATTTAGATGAAACCTTTTTGTATTGCAAGTGAATGATTGTATGGGTGAAATACTAAGAGTGCAGAGAGGAGTCGCAGTTCCTTCAGGTCATCACACCAGTCATTTGTGAAGAGAATCAGACATCACGTCTAACATGAACTGTCCTCCAATGGCTACGCCTCGGCCCCACCTCCCCCGCCCCCAGAGTCTCACACACACACACACACACGGTAAACCCAAACACGCACACAAACCTCCGAGCTGGACTGTAGCCCTGAGAGAGAGATTGTGCGAGAACACTGTGACTCACAGTCTGCGTGACTGTTTGTGCGTGCTCGTGCATGCACGCGCATCAGTGTGAGTCTGTGTGTAGGTGCATTTGTATCTGTTTGTGTATGTTACAGCGTGTTAATTTGACTTTGCAGTCAGATGACAGTGCCACTGTACAATATGACGCTCAAATGTGCCAAGTGCGGAGTTATCTCTTCGGCTGACGTTTCCACCACAGCTACCAGTAACGCCATGTTAGTCCCGCTAATTATTTTTCCTTAACTCTTCTTACCTCTGTCCTCTCCTCTACTGTATGCCTCCCTTCCTCTCTCTCACTCGATTGGTTCTCTTTCCTTTATCCCTCTGTCATTTTTCTTCTCCCTGACGCCCTGGCAGGGAGGATTTCACTCAATATGAACGGCTCCTGAAAACAAACTGTGTTAACTGTATACATGTTAATTATTATGTATATGTGATTGATGATTGAATGAGTGTGTGTGTGTGTTTGCGTGTGTGTGTCTGCGTGTGTGCATGTGTGTGTGTGTCGCTAAAGAGATCATCAGAGTCACAAAGTTGATTAGAACAAATGTCAAGAAGGCCATGGCTATGTATGCAGAGAGGACAGCCACACACTTTTCTTGTCTCAGTTTGTGTGTGTGTGTGTGTGTGTCTTGCTGTGATCTATGAGTGCCCAGATGGATCATTTCCATTTTTATCAACCTGGGCCTTGATTTTCCATGTTTCGCCATTGTGCTAATAGAATCTGATCATAACTCTGGAAGTTCACTGTGGAGTGATCTGCCTCTGTTTTGCAGGGAGTGTTGGGCTCTGCTGCAATCCACACACGCACACACACACCCCGAATAGCATCTCTACGTTTTAAATAGCTGTGACCGAACAATTAATACACATCACTTCACTTCATAGTCTGTGATGTGACATTGCTGACACACTTCACACACATCAGACATGTTTATTTTTCTGGCTAGTGGCTGCGACTACTTGAAGGAGTAAAATGTGTTAAAAATAAACAAAAATATGTGTAACAAATTGACTCACCCACATAGCACTGCAGCAATATTTGACACTAGGGGTGGGCAATATGACAATATCGACCTTGATTCTGTCACTTTTACTGCCAACCCGATTTAACGCCCCTGTATTTATTTCCTATCTACAAGGTCTCTTTTGAAAGTACATGGGTAGATCTAAATACAGTAGGCAACTCTTTTATATATTCTGATCAGCTGCAGTCTCATCATGGTCATATGACTTTTATTCCCCAGTCTCATCACATCCCAGTCATTTTCACTCCTGTGTGTTCATTATCTCTAAAGTTGACTATATGTCTCTTCCAAAATATAATGGCCCTCTCAATTTAATAGCCAACATTTGTAAATATTCAATGAATAATATTTATCCTGGTCCCATCATGGTCCCCAGGCTTTCCAATCACATGTCAACCTCAATTTTAATACAAGATTTATTTAGTATTGCATCGACTGTTTTTCTGTCTGGCCTGGCCATTGTCAAGCCACTACATGTTATCACTCTAATTTTAATGCTTGTGTTGACGTGTTCCACTAGTTCGTAATACCAGGTGAAGATGGTGGAGTCTGCAAAAAATTATAGTGAATTACCACTAAAAGGCTGACAGACTGCAGTTTGTATTCACTGAAAATACCAAAGATATGAACATGATTAGTTTTCCCTTCGTTTTAATAGCAGATTGAATATCATGTGGGTGTTAGTGGGTGAGTGAGTGTGTTGTAATCACTTTTTGGTGTAACTTAGTGTTTCCTGTCTGCAGTGGATGGGACTGAAAAACAGCACTCCCTGCACATGGAGAAGGTCAAATTATTTTGGTCAGAAACACTTAATGTGGAAAACAAGGTCCAGACTATCTTTTAGGTAGGATTCAGCCACTCAGCCCTTTTGAAGGCAGTACTGGTATGTTGTGCCAGTGTTTAACATCTTTAACTCAATTTCAACAGTTTCATACGGTAACTATTGTTATTGTTAGTGTGTCCTCGAGAGTGGTACTTTGGGCAGGGTGGAAAAGCTTCCAAAACAGGATTCACATAATGAGACACATTAAACTTCAAATGAAAGTATCAGCAATCCATTCACTGTATCGATCTAGCCCTATTTAGCACCAGAGGTGGAAAGTAACTAAGTACTTTTAGTGAAGTTGTGTAGAGTTTTCATACTGCTACTGTGTTTAGGGTTTTCCATTTGTTAGACATGTTTAAGTTTTTACATTAACACACTTATCAGTTTCACATTTTACTTTGTAGTATACCATTTGAATCCAAACAGATTATTAGCTTTAGAAATGTTTTGTACTGAGTATTTGAACAAGACAGTTTGAAAAATACACAATGTTTTCTAATGATGAAAATTCCTTAAAAATTGTAAAAGCAAGTGATTGGCTTCAAAAGCATCTTTATCAACAAATGTTTGGATAAAATCCATTTTCTGTCTTGTCAACAGTAATACTATCTCGATAAATGATGTAGTAATCAGTAAATAATGAAAATTGATTATTTCCCCCCATTAAATTGCTATTTGTGCGTGATGTATAGTGATTGTGTCATCATGGCTTGATTAGTAATGTCATGCAGGAAACACATGCTCACCTGCCTCTTACATTAGTCATGATTACTATTTGGATGTTGAAATTTGTGTTTTCCTACACCTTAATGTGACAAGAATGCATCGTACGAGCCATGCGTCCTTTCAGCTTATCTGTCCATTTTAAAGAGTACAACAGCAGCAGTGAATCATGCTGCCAGATAACAATCAGCTACAACAATAACAACAGCACAATAGCACCATAAATGTTCAAATCGTGGTTAGAATCGAGAAAAAAACAGGGCTTTATGTGAAACGGATTTATTAGAGACATTGTTTGTCTTGTACTTATAGTACATTTGTCTTGTTGAAAACAGACAAAAGCACAAATTCTAACTTTGTCAAACACAAACTGTCTGTTTTAAACAGACTACTGTTCTCTCTCACTTGCAGTTTTTGTTCGGTGTTAATTTCAACACTTCCTGCACAGATTTTAAACATGAAAAAGCATTCTGGCAGCTTAAGGCCATAATTCATCTCTTTCTGGGCTTAATGTGAAACACCTGCATGAAGTATCATTGACAGAAGCTTAACACCAATCGAGAAAAACTGCAAAGTGGCAGGAATTGGAAATAGTGAGTGAGAAGAGTATTTGTTCAGAAGAGCTGCAGGAGCAGCATATTGGTTGACATAGTTCATGTTGTTTGGATAGAATTTGTGCTGTGGAAATGTATCATGTGACACATTATTATTATCGTTGTTGTTGTATAGAATATAATGGAGTCTACTTATATATTATTCTATAATTTTTCCACCTCTGAAATACACTCTAAGTAAATCAGTGTTTAACCTATTGAATTTTAAAAAGTTAATTTCATGACACTCTCACTGAGAGTAAGGGTCGTTCTTGTTTCTTCCTGATGTGCACATGAGAACAAATGAATGAGTCAGAAAAAAACAAGAACAGCAAAGTGGGAGCAAAAATATGGACAGTGGGAATGACACTTCTCCAGATCCTCTCTCTCTCTCTGTCCTCTCCGCTCTGCCTCTTCTGTTTGTCTTTGCATTCTGTTTCAGCCTCATTACACTTGTTTTTTCCCCACTGCTCACCCTCGCTCCTCCCTCTCTTTCCTGTGGCACTAGATCCTCTATGGTTTGACTGAGCCATCTTAAACATACATGCATGTAATATATGTGAATTTTGAACATATATATCTGCAGATAATGGATGTATGTTTTTGTTCGTGATAGTAACATAATTGTTGTGATGTTATGTATTTATGCATGGGTAGAGTCGAAGGCTGCTAACACTATGCTAACAGCGTGGACAGTTATCAAGGACAAGTAGGAGATTGGTTTAGCATTACATTCTCTACCTTTTTTGATGTTCCCAAGGAAAAGAAATCCAGTTTATCTCTCGGAGTTGTTTTGTATGGAAGCCTGCCTTAGATGTCAGAAAATTGAAGCTAATGACAAATATGAAATGTCCTTCAGCATAATTTTCAGAAAGCGTAGTCTTGTCCTCTGTGTCCTGTTGACTCGTGTTGTTTTTGACTGTGGCTCCCCTCCCACCCTGCAGGGCATCACTATGGAGCTCCTGTGTGGTTTTGCCCCTCCTGGCCCTCACATGGATGTCGGCCGTCCTCGCCATCACCGACCGGCGCTCTGCACTATTTCAGATCCTCTTTGCTGTCTTTGATTCATTGGAAGGCTTCGTTATTGTCATGGTACACTGCATCCTGCGCAGAGAGGTATCTCCATGACCACTGGCTTGATATATGGAATTCTTCCTGGTTTTATTTGTGGCTATAAAAGCATGTTAATCTCCCCCTGTATTATATATATTATATACATTGTTGTGGAATTCAATTCAAAATGTTTCCATACAAAACAGCGCAGTGTTGGTCAGTTCTACAATATGCATCTTGACAGCGGCTAAATTCAATTATTTACCAGCAGCCTGTGAATTGCTATGATGGTATGTCAGCTGGTTTGTCCAGCGTCCAGTCAGCACTTTGGTCCAGTGAAAGATATCTTCACAACTGCTGGACAAACTGAATGAAATGAAATTTAGTGTAAATGCACAGGTTCCTCGGAGGATGATTCCATTGATGACCCCCAGAGTTTTCGATTAGCACTACCATCAGCCCAAATTACCTCTTGATGAGTACAGTCATGGTGGTCACGGCCCGTGGTGAGCACCATGATCTCATGAACTCAAGTCCTTAGAGAGCGCATCTTAATGTTTTTTGGCAAACCCCTGATCTTTCCAGTAGCCAAATATTTCAGCCATATGTGTATGCCATATGTCAAAATCATATTGGCTGACTGGCCTTATATTACTGAGCACATTCATGCTTCCCAGACAGTGGACCCTTAATGTTGTGTCAACTCACCTCTACAGGTTTAAATGTGAACATAGCTCACATAACTATCTAATGTGCATATGACAATGAGTTTCATGATCCCCAAGACTCTTTGCCTGTCGTGCATTAAGATTTATTTTAGCCCAGACTTTTACTGAAATGCACAAATGCGTTTTACCTTTCTACAGCACTAATTCCATCTGCACAATAACAGAATCATGCCACCCTCACCACTTAGCTGCTGAGTTTATTTTGTACCAGAAACAATACTCATTCACTAAAAGATTCTAATCACATCTACGTTGACATTCTTTTTATTAATGCTAAGCTACTGGCAGTCAACACTTCCTGCAGCTGTTTCACATTAAAACCCTGCCATGAAAGGGGAAGATTACGCCCCTGAGCCACTAGAAGGCTTTTAATGTGGAGCATCTTTGCGTTCGATATCATTAACACCATACCCCAACTCTAATTTCATTCAGTCCTACGTTGTACTTTGCAGTTCTTTTATTCAGAGGTTGATTCTAAATGATTTTGGTGACCCACAAGCATCACCATAAGCTCAGACTTTCCCTTGAGCAACATGGTCATAATGGTCCATCGTCCATGACCTTGTATCCTTGTATTGGATGGGAGTGCACGGGCACAGATGGCCATTACATTCCTTGAGCACATTCGGGCTCCCAATGGGATGAACCATTTTGATTCAAATGACCCCATGACCTTTGACTGTGTAGTGTTGCCATCCGGACTAACAAGGCCAGACTTTAAAGCCTAACTACTTGTAAGTCTCCAAGTCGAGCAAAATCTGTTGTTTGTCAAGCTAATACTATCATTTTCTGTATTTTGGTGTGGTGTGATGAACATGGCAGCATTTAAGGGCAGCTGTAGACTTTTCATTATTTAAGGCCACTCTCTCAGTATTTGTGAACCAATGTGTTTATCCTAAAAGTACTAAGATCACGATCTGTGCTCTCTTGCTTTGCTACAGGTTCAGGAGGCAGTAAAGTGCCGTGTAGTGGACCGCCAGGAGGACGCTAATGGAGATTCAGGGGGGTCTTTCCAGAATGGCCATGCTCAGCTCATGGTATGAATATCCATATGTTTGTTTTTTCACCTTAAATAAATTGAGGCAGTGTGTGCACGTTTAATATCAAATTTACTGTTTTCTGTCCTCAGACTGACTTTGAGAAAGATGTGGATATGGCTTGCAGATCAGGTAAGCTTCAGGTTGAGTATGTCTGATTTTGTGGACTGCTTTGGGGACTGCTGTTTAAAAGCTACAGATGTCTCTTTGTGCCTCCTGTCTGTATTTTGACGGCTTCAAATTCCTGAGCCTTGTCGCAACAGATGTGAGGCATGTTCCCCCTCAGTTTTGCACTTGTGTCTTACAATCAACACCACATCAGCCTCCCTTTGCCAAAGAGCTGTTTTGACGAGGGATACAGCACATTACGGCTGCATAGTGCAGTTTAGCCCAGACTGATGGGAGTGGGATGAACGTGTGCTGAGCAGCTATATGCAGATAAATAGGGCTGTCTGAGTCTCTCCTACACTGCCGCTGTATAATTAAGTCCCTCCCAACAGTGCCGCATCAGATACTGGCTCTGCTCTGATATCTGCTGGGAGTGAAAAATCTGATTATCTCTTGAGACAGGATATCAAGAAAAGCATCTGGAGCAGAAAAGCTATTGAGACACAGACAAGGCCAATGGAAAAAAGGCAGAAAAGAACAGAGAGACGATTGTTTTTTTCATTGCATATGTCAAGTATCACGGAGAGCGATTGCAAGGTATTTATTTTATTATCTGATGTTGCTTACCTGGACATGGGATATGCATGCTGCCAAAAGTCAAGAGTTGCTATAGTGAAATGAGGTGAGGCCAGGTGGTCAAGACAGGTCTGATGTCAGCTGTGTGCTCTGTGAGATATTGTAAGCAACAGGAGAGGGGAGATCTGTTGCATCAGAGGGTTTTGGCTGAAGTGGGTGTTTGAAGGGTGATAAAACATTTTGATTGCTTTGTTTATTTTGTTACAATGATAAAATTGACTTGTCAGTGCTGTCTGAAGAACAGTGTTGATGATAATGGTGACACTGTTTCTATGTTTCCTCAAAGCATTTTTGCCACATCTGAAATACAACATCTTTATACCAGTGTATCATCTTTTTTTAAAATCATTTTAGGCTGTCCAATAGCTAAACCAGTGTTTACTTGTAAAATTTTTCATTTTAAATTATATGTAGTGATTCCTACCTGGAGAGTATGATGGTACTAATTCAACTAGATTTGAGTTTTAGTAGAAGGTTGCTTCAGCATCTGTCCAACCCACGCTTAGATTATTGACTTAGGGAAGCTGGCAGCTGCTTAGGGCCCCAGATTCCAGAGGCTCCAAAAATCTAAAGTTTCCTGGGTGAGAATTTGCATCACAAAAATAAAAGTTTCAACTAGTTAATTGCAGCATCTTTCATTATCAGAGACCACGTATTGTTGAGCAGTATCAAAATCTAGTTTTATACAATGCATATTAGTAATGTATTTGTGTTGAATTTGTTAACTCGAGAACAACACAATACACAAGAGTGAGAGGTGGGGTGGAGGTCAATAAGAACCCAAAGCTTGTTTTTGCCTCCAGTGAGTCTAAGCAGATAACTCTGGAAGCGATCCAACTCTTCATCTCAGACTTGTTCTTTGTCTGTCTGTTGCCTCCAGGCACTATGAAGCGCTCATCTCTCCAGGGGGAAGAGAAAGCCTCCTCTGGCACCCTCACCCTTCAAAAGGGTTCTAACTTTAACACCATGCCGGCCAGCATGGCCAAGGTTCACCTGCAGAATGTGGCCGACTACACCAGCCACACTCTGACGCTGCGCAGGGAGAAAGGAGCCACTAAGGGAATCAGCACCGAGCTGCCGGGCGCCAAATCCATCTACATCTGCGACGGCGAGCTCTTCAAGCAGCTGGATGGAGAGCTGCCCCGTGGGAACGGCGAGGGCAGCAGCTCTGAGGGCGCTGGCAAAGGCCCAGGGTACGTCATTCTACCCACCAACAACACAGGCACCCAGAAGCCGTCGAAGGGGAAAGAGGAGCAGACAGCCAAGTACAACATTAGCATCGAGCAGCTGCCACAGACCAGGCTCATCCACCTGGCTAACCCTGTCAGCGGGGAGCCGGTGCCTAGCTTTGGACTGAAGAGCCTGCCTGCTGACCAGATCAGTGTGTCATGCTCTGACAGAGACTCACCTGCACACAACCTGCAGAATATGCCCAGAGACTCCCAGGTGGCCAACAGCATGTGTGAGGGGGGAGATTCTGGAAACTCTGGTGTGATGTCCAAGAGTGAGACCGTATCCACACTGTCCATGAGCTCATTGGAGGTAAGTCCACTAATATGATCCACATATTCTTGTCACAGTAATGCATTATCAGCCTCATGCTTCATACATAAAATGAAATATGCATGTAAAGTTGTGCTTTGCTTATCTGTTTTCTTGATAAATTCAGGGTAATATACATTTCCACAGCACTGTTCCCTTTGGAACAACAGTGCCAGACTTACCATTCTGCTGATCTCAATTTCTCTTTTTAACAGAAATACTGTTCTCACTTAGTAATTAATTGCAATGGGCTGCTAAGTCTCTGTCAATAAAACTCAACATTCCCTGCACAGATATTACACATTAAAAACCATTCAGCACCTCACAGGGCATAATCCCTTTGTTTCCTTGAAGCCTTTCAATGTGAAACGTCTACAGGAAGTGGTGAGTTTCATTCACACAGCATCGAAAAAACATCAAAGCAGAAGCGATCACAATAAATGGTAACACTCTCAATGAAGTCCGCATCTGTAGTGCATTATGGGGGCTTTCAAGGTGAACTTTTAATGCATTCATGATGCTTTACAACTTTACTCATAAACACACATAATGCTTCCTGAACTACACCAACGCTCATGAAACATTATAGATGTGACTTATAATTAATTATACCTTCAAGTCTTATGGATGCTCTTGATGATTTTTGAACCTAAGGTTGACTGATGGGACTATATTAACTACCTGTACTCCCTCTACACACCTCATCAATTAACTGTAGTAAGGACTCATAGTATGCAATAATAGTCCATGCAGTGTCATAAACTATGAGTTTTTGTGTTAAGTAAAGTGATAGTACATATCGATGCATCTATATTAATACATGCTTCATCATAACGTTTCATCGTTTGAAAAGATCTTATAGGTTTTATACCTTAAGTTTCTATTTCTAAAGGAGACAAATTTTACTTGTATTTCTCCATGTAGATGCAGCCTAGATTCTTTAAAATGCATGAAAATGCTTTACACTTACTTACTTACACTTACCACCAAAAATGAAATATTATGATGAAGCATGCATTATTATAGGTGTATCAATATGTACTACTATCATTTTACTTAACAAAAACATCATGATTTATGACACTGCCTGGACTATTATAGCATACTATGAGTATGTAACTCATACTAGTTGATAGATGAGGTGTGTATAGGTAGTCATAATGTATTATGAGCCCCATCAGTCAACCTCTAGTTTATTACTAGTCATCTATAAGACACTTGAAGTTAGAATTCATTAGAAGTCACAAATATAATGGTTCATGACTTGTCATGACTGTTGATACTAGAGAGAGCATCACATGCGTTTATAAGTGGAGTCATAAAGCATTATGAATGCATTATAATTCACAATGAATGCCTCCATAACACACTGTAGAGGCTGTCTTCATAGAAAGCAGTATTTCTTTGAAACAGAAACTCAGAGTAGCAGAGTGTGAGTATGACATGACTGACATGACTGTTGCTGTACTGATTGAATTAATGATGTGGAAATGTTGCTGAATTTACCATGAGAGCCATGTTCTTTGTGTTGAACATCACTTTTCTCATAAAATCTCTTTATTATCACTCTCTCAATACAGGGACAATAGAGTTTAACTCTAAATCACCATCAGCTGTGTTTGTTTTCTTATCCATATATCAATGTGAATGGTGCCACATATCATGATAGTTTACTGTGTTGTTGATCATCTATTATTTTGCATGGACTACAACCACTCAGGCAGTAAATTATAGTAACAAGTGATGTTGTATAGTCTTTTTCCAGAATCATCTGTTTGGCATGTATTGAGCTGTATTTTACCAACACAGCATTAGAGCACTCTCCATAGATAAGAAATGATAAATAGAGATAATCAACTGGGGAGCCACTCATTAATAAACTGAATATTAATTCATAAGAATAAATAAAAGGATCATTAATTAGGTCTCCCCAGGGAAGCACTCTGCTAAATTTCTTGCATACTGAGGTCATTCCCCTCTGATGCTAAAAATAGGGCAACAAGCCCCCTTATTTCATTCATAACAAACTGCATCATGCATCACTGCATCACTGCTGCATCACAAAACCTATCCCAGTATATTCTGGCCCCATGTATGAACAGCATCTTTAAAAAGGTTAGTTTTCACTCAGCTGCTGGCGCAGACAACAGTGACAGGATGAGAGGACACAGTGATCAGCACACAGCGGCCTGGACATCTGCCTGCTGGTGTCTTTTCACTTCGGGGCAAAATACACTTCCATAATGCCGTGCGAGGCGGCAGCTGCCACAGCAACCAGGCAGCCTGAAGGTCAGGTTTTCCTTCACCACTCCGTGATGGAGGACTCAAAGGTCATTCGGTCACAATCTGTTAACTACAAACTTGTGCCAGCAGGGTCAGAAAGACCAGCAGCAAACCTTCCTTTCCTCCCTCATGACTCCCTGCTCTCCTCTGGGTCCCAGAAACACTCTTTCTTGACTGGCTGATGTGAAGATACACAATGAAACAGTTAACAGGCACTTGAGCATTTGTCTGCTCACAAGGCACACAATATCAAGACACATCTTTAATCTCCCTGTCTCATCTCCCCCCAGAGACGAAAATCACGCTATGCAGAGCTTGACTTTGAGGTAATTTTAGTCTCTTTGATTCCTACAGAGTTTTTTAGACTTAGACCAAAAAGACTGAAATGTCTCTTAGTTAACTATTCAGACCTCTAGATGTTTGCATACATTCATCAGATTTATTCAAAGTTTGGGTGTGACTGTAGTGTTGAGATCGAGACATTAAATGTGAAGGGGGTAAAGTAGGATTGATGGGAGCCTGTGCTGTTTACCTTATACGTAACGTGCAATGTTCCTGTGTAGAAGATAATGCACACCCGGAAACGCCACCAGGACATGTTTCAGGACCTGAACAGGAAGATTCACAGTGCAGACAAGGATAGAGAATCTCCACCTGTTGATGCCAAAGCTGCCAAAAGATGGAGTGTGTCCTCGGCCAGCAGCGACAAGACCAACATGAGTGTAAAGAGTTCAACTTTATTCTGTTCTGCCCCACCCCTCCCCTACATCTAATGTTGTTCGCCTGTGCTCTTATCATTAGTACAAATCACCACACTTGGGTGGAGTTGCCTGTTTAATTGTAAATGCAGCCATTTTTTATCTGCTTACAGTATCAGTGCCAGAGGGATTAGCAGTGGGGGCATCAAGGGGCAACTACAGATCTAGTCAAGTACACATTTTCACTCCAAATGTGACAAATATTTGAAGCTTCTCGCAATCATAAAACTTTGTAGAGTTTGTTGCAAGACTAGGCATCATGAATGCCAGTCATACTATGAAGCCCTTGTTGGTGAGCTGGCAGCCGAGGCTCTAACTCAGTACAGGCTAAAGTTCAGCGACCAAAGTGGAGGCCATAATGTTGAGAGGGTGAGTGAGTAAATTCCTTTTAAAACCTTCCCTTAATGATATCTTCAGTGCTCCTCAACATAGAAATGCAGTTCTCCAGAATAATTCAACTATGGCCATTATTTTAAGATATTTCAACTTACGTTGGTTTGGTGAATACCTGTAAATATTTCAACACCCTATAACCTCTGTGACCGTCGCTACAGAGACAAAGCCAGCCGAGTGAATCAGACAATTGAAGAATCTGCACTTTCAAACACAGTTCCTCATCTAACTGATGATAAAAAGGTTCAGCCCACGGTAGCCTCGAAAAGCAACTAATATCGTCTGTGCAGAAATATACAGGGCAGTATCCACCACTGTTGTCTTTACAGCTAATAATGTGTTGAGATTCAAGACATCATTATCATCTATGTACATTTGGGTTGTTTTGTTCTTGGAAAGGCTGTCTCGCTAAATAATGACTCGTGTAGTTCTTTCCTCATTAAACAAAGGGAAAGTAGGGCAGGACAGGATTGGCTGGGAACTAGTCTCTAAACGAAATCACTGACAGCAGGTACAAAAGGGAGTCCATGTTGGCTTTGTAGCTGCAGTCATTCCATGGCAGTAGATGATTTACATTTCCTTCTGCTGCAACAGCCCTTGATCTCCATTTGTTTCACAGCTTTGGAGTCAGGTCTTCTCTGGCAAGTCCAACTTCACAGATCAAAGATGCAGCTATTTGACACTGATAGCTTCAGCGCCCGTTCGTATAGGTGACCCTGCAGAATCACACAACATTCTGCCGCAATGATCGTACAAGATCAGTATCACCAGTATGGGTACAAGATGTGTTTTGAGGATGTGCCTCAGCCACAATCATATTTGCATCCTAATCCTTGTTAATATTTCTGTCTTATCTAGCTTTTTGTGCATATACCCACTTTGGACTGAATCAGCAAGTTTACGTCCCTTTAATAGAGTTTATCAAAAGAGGTTTTAAAGGAAAAGTGTGACATCTCAGAAAATGTGTGTTTTCACTTTCTTGCCAAGGGTTAGATGAGAACTCTTATGTCTGTGTGGTAAGTCTGGAGCTGAGCAAGGAGGTGTAGGAGGCATTAAGACTGGCACAGGGGAAAGTTAGTCACTGTGGCCAGATGTTGTTTGGTAAGAAATAATTCCAGCTCATAACTTCATGTAAAATCAAAGAAATTATCGTTTTCACCTGTCTGTTTGAACGAGATCGAGAATGTGTTAATTACTGAGCTTTAGAGGTGTTGGTAACTTTAGACAAAGCCAGGCTGTTTTCCCTTGTGTCCAGTCTGTCTGCCAGTCTAAGATAATAACCACTGCTCCAGCTCAACACTTAACACAGACATAAGAGTGCAGTGATCTCCTCATTAAGCTCTTGGCAAGAAACCAAATCATCTTATTTCTGGAAATGCCAAACTGTTCCTTTAAGAAATGAAGGAATTCACTAAGGCAGACTTATAAAAGGCAGTGTGAGGTAATGCAGGTTCACCGGAAGAACTATGTAACTATATAACCTCTGAAATACATCACAGATTTGATCACGATCTCAGGAAACAAACTTTTTCCTTCTGTCTTCTTCCCATAAGGACAAGCAACAGACTCCAAGTAAGAGGGCATGGGAGGGCATAAGGAAGACCCACTCCCCCCCGTCCTGGGTGAGGAAGGACCTGGAGACAGTGGCGGCCTCCCCTCTGGAGCTGCAGACGGTGGAGTGGGAGAAAACCAGCGCCACCATTCCTCTGGTGGGCCAGGAGATCATGGACCTGCAGACGGAGGTGTGACCCAAATTCTGGCCTCACACCTGCAACTTCCTTTTTTTTTCCAATGCTCTCAGACAAACAAGCAGACACACCACACACACTGCCCTGCTCTGTACTTCTACTCAAAGGCTGGATGAGCTCACTGCGAGAACGTGAGGGCGAGGAGGAGAGAGAAGCATCAAAATATCACAAAATTAAAGAGAGAACGGGAACATGGTGTCTCCTTCTGTGTTGTTTCATTTGATGTTTGGATAGTGTTTTTGTCTGCAAGACACTGGTCATCTTCTTGTATATGGTCTCGGATACCACGCTGGCTCACATGGGAGACAGATTGCCAAAGTAGCAGATTCAGCTACTATATGTGCATCATATAGTCATGTAATAAACCGCATAGAAAAGGTAATCATGCAATGTTTACCCCTGAATTAAATGAATACGATGTAATAATCATGATTATGTCTCTTTTTTTTTCACTGTTAAGAGTATTGTTGCGTCACTGTTCTGCTCTCTCTTTCTCCTGATGAACGCTGATGTCGTACACGGCGGGAAATGCCCCTGGACTTTTTTTCTTTAACATCAATCTCAAAAGTGAAAACAAACAAGGGTTTGAGGAGGCAGACTGCCAAACATACACCCACGTGCCCCCCAGTGCCGCTCCCTCCCCCTACAATTCACCCCGACCCCGTTGGCTCCACCACTTTATCCCCTGTGACCCTGCTGGGGCAAGATCGGCCCCGCAGTGACAAGCTAAGAGGGGGGTGGTAAAAATCGAAGAGCCAAAATGGCACGTTGCCTTCTCATTGACGGACACCTCAGAGACGCCAGAGGGCGGGCCTGCAGGCTTTGCCCTCTAATCGGCCCTCAACCTCATTGCCGCCCACAGAGGGACAACATGGACGTCAGTGCGTCAGTGAGCCACGTTCAACAAACACATGATGTTTGGGTTAGTTTCTCAATGTACAAGCAGGCTTGATACAGTAAATGCAAAATATGATGGTGTTTCAAAGATGCTAAGGAAAAAGGTACCTGTGTGTGTATGTACGTGTGTGTTAAGTAATGAGAGAAGAGTGACCAGATCTATAAATATATATATAGTATGATGATTGAAGGTGATGATATATCCAAGGCAGAGGTCATCAGAAGGATGGTGGTTGCACACAGAGAAAGCACAAGGCTCATTTGGAGTCCTGATGTACAGCATTGTAATTATTTCAACAGAGTTCTACAGAATGGATTTTAGCCTATAAATATCTTTCTTACTGTGCTTGGGGATAGTTGTTATCATTATTATTAATATGAACATGATTATTCTGATACTGATCCTCCCATTCCCTCCCCCTGTCCTTTCAAGGTACTGGACTATACGAGTGTTCTGTATCGCAATGTAACAGTGTGTGTTTTGATATCACCGCCAGTCACTCCCACAGATCTGTATTTGTCGAAACCCTGACCTCGGACCTCTGACCCCCTGATCTGCACCCCACCCTGCCATGCACACGCCTCCCACCACTCCCCTTTTTAATTTACTGGGGTCGCCTCTTTGTTAATGTACAGTTTTCAGAGCACAAAATGAATGTGTCTTATTTCTAATAAAAGCATATAAGCATATAATAAAACAACATCAGTCCTCTTGTTTTCTCACATCTAATCACGCATAAAGTGATTCCTCATGAAAGATGCAGCCTGTTGTTAGAGAGGTGTATTTCCAATATTAAACTATGTTAATATTAAGTGACTCTGTCACTTTTGCTGAACAGTTGCACTGTGGCTGTAAATAGCAAATACAGGATAATGGTTTTATTTCTGTGATAAAACTCTTTAATGTGTATCTATACTACTGTTCATATAATGTAGTGTCACGGTAGAGCAAGACAAGAACATGACAAGAGTCATACAGTGAGTTTGCTGACTCAGTAAGGTCAGTCACACGGCAGTATGGTTTATCTGATATCAGCGGTTTGGTATCGTTCCTACATCATAATTAATATTGCTCCAGGACCATCATGTCAACTTACTAAAAACTGACAAAATCTGCACAAGGAACTGTTGTATTGTTCACTTCTTATTTTTGGACTTAGCTCATTTATTGTCCCCAGAGTGGAAAAAGCTTTGACACTGAAACAGCATGGTTGGTCCTGGAGCAACATAAATATGATGTTGTAGAAACAACACAAACATACCAGATAATACCAGCAGTATGTAGCTGAAGTCTGACATGAACCACCATAAGATGGACATACCAGACCAAATAAGACTATAACAGTAAAACACCATTCAATTCAAAGAGTTTATTGAATTGAGCAAGGATGCTTTTATTGCTTTTGAATTCAACTTTTCTTTTAGGTGCATTAAAATTTGGGAATAGCACTTATTTACAATACCACTATTACGTCAGTGCTCCAAGTATGGTTCCAGAGCCAGCGGGTCATTAACGTAACTTCACTAAAGAATGAAAGCAGGATCAGCCTGGCAATGTGTTGACTTCCAACAATGCCCCGACCAGCACCTCTAAGCTGATGAATGAGCAACTTTATGAACGCTCATTCATCGACTATAAAGTCATCTCTTTTTTTAGTCAATACACAAACAAAAATACAACAACGACACAAGTACTTCTGGTTTCTGGAACATTACCCAAATAAAAACAATGTTTTATTTTGTCATTGAGTTGCATTACATATTTATTGAAAGGCGTCTATGGGAAACTTGATGTCATACTGAGACATTTGGACTCTTCACAATTACAATTTTATCACACACTCATCCTGCACTTTCAGTTCAGAGCTTTTCAGGTCCAGATTTTACCAAAAGTTTGCTCAAATGCTGCAACATGACAGGCAGCTGTTTTTGCATCTACCATTCACTTTGTACCCAACTGATAAAACTACATTTCATGAATGTAGGCCGACAGCATCTGGACACACATATCAGGGTTGCTGTTTGAAGCTTCAGGTGCCAGTTGCCTGCACCTCTTCATCTAACCAGTTCAGTTATTGTAACAACATCTTTCTTCATCCTTTCCCTCAACAGAGTTTCAAACTGACCACTAAGTGCTGAAGATGAAGACTATTATTTATCAAGCAACAGTTAATGATGAGTTAGTTTTGTTGTCATTGCACAAACAGTGGTGTATATTAACGCAGGAGCTATCTTTAGTAGAAGTATTAGAGACACATTGCAGTAGCGTAACTGAACTCCAAACCACAGAGACACAAATCTAAATCTGTGCCTGTCTGGGTCTCATGAAAACACATGTTGAGCCAGTTGTCATCTGTTGTTTCTGTGACAGTGACACAGCTCTGTGGAGGAGAGCAGGGCTGTGATGTCACAGGACGCAGCACTTCTCTCCCTGTGCAACTGCAGCTGAAATACTAATGAGCCTCACACCACAGGTACACCTTACAGTACTGTGATACTGATGTTTCAGACGCATTTCAACAACAACACTAAATGCAAGATGAGAAAAACAGTGAATAATGTGGTAAAGCCTTGGCTTCGCTGCACTGGCAGAGTTGGAATTGCATGGCTGTGCTTACACTCCTCTGGCCATGTGTACGATTAGGACTGGGTGTGTATAACTGTGTCTGTAATAGCCTCAGTATTGCTCCCCATCCCTCAGCCGAAAACCAATCCGGACAACAAGATGGTGGGTGAGTGCTAATAAAGATTTAAGCTGCCATAAATTGTCAGGCAAATGAAAGCTAGATTTCAATAATACATCACTGATACTGAGCTGCAGTTTGCGTAAGCGTCACTGTACAAGCATAAATTGGTCAGATTATTTAGTGTGTACACACTGCCTACACTGAATGTACAGAGGATGTATTCTGATGATGAAGGTGATAAATCACTCAGTGGCAGTGATATTCTTTAACGGAAAAACAAAACTAGATCATGTGACAGCTTCATTGCAATCAATACATTGATTAATCGACCAACTGAAATGATCTGAGTCTGGTGAGATGTGGTTCCTCTGGGCTGGACAGCAAGCTGCTGTTGGCAAATTATAAAATGTATCATACTTAATAAATGAGTCAATGATCTTAAGAATAAATTATAATTTAGAATGAGAAATATGCACTGTAATAACTGACCTGTATCATTGCCTGAAAGCATCTTAATTATGTTGCCACAATATGAGTACAACTATTTTACAATTTAGCTATATTCTAACATCAGCTGTATTAACATGCACTGACTGTAATATTACACAATAATTGGAATAATAGCCCAATCAGAATAAAAATGGCACATGTAACCACCTCAATTGGAAGAGAGTAGCCCGATCCCACCCAATCAGAAGGAACTTTTTAACGTGGCGTAATTTGATCATCTGTTCAACAGGACAGTATCAATGGCTAATAACCATGCTTTCCCATGTGGCGGTGACATTAGGTGACATGAATGAGTTTCCAGGAGGAACAGAAACATGATGATTGTATAACACGACAACACATACCGTGAGTAAGACCTTTTACTCATCACCTGGAGTTGTACATAAGTTGATCATCAACCCCATGAAAGAATTAGAAGAACAATTACGTGTCAGACCTTTATAATCTGTCTGCCTGTTGCTGATTTGAAATTGATGTTACTTGGTACAGGGCTGCAGCTGGTAAAATACATACAAAAGTTGAAATTTTGTCCACATAATTAGAGCTTTGTCAAAGGGCTGTATGCCGAATCTCCAAAGATTTTGTGGTGAATCACAGGTCATCATTTGTCCAACTGTTACAGTATATATACTGACAAGCAAAGAAACATTAAATTATGATACTTTTAAAGGGTGTTTGGTAAAGCAGCTATGGCTCCCCAAAGAATAGAACACACCACTTCCATTCCTGTGCCTTATCGGCCCATGTATGCAGTGACAACACCTCTTATGATATTATAAACCACCTATAAAAGTTGAAATATCTTTTCTTTGTCAATAAGATGGATTGACCCTTCACAGCAGGAGGAACTAGTTTCTTTCTATGACTGTACATGGCAGTCATATATATATATATATATATATATATATAGATAACATAACAACACACACACACACACACACACGCACACACACACACCACACACACACACACATATATATATATATATAACTTGTATTGTGTGTTTGATTGATTACACCTGTATCACACATTAAGACAGCTTTGGACACTACATTGAAGGATTTTAGAAAGATGATATGCAGCTCCCACTGAAGTGAAAGCTACTATTCATGTGCTGAGAAATGAACAAAGTTTGACCTTTGAGATTTCACAGCACTTTGTTTGGAACAGTAACGCCTGTCATGACGGTCGTGTCCAACACACCCACAAATTCTCTTACCACTCATGAACTCCTGACTCATGGTGTAATAACTGTTTGAACTGTGATGACTTCACTTGGTTTTCTTCACTTCAGAGGCTCATGTTAGGCCACGGTGCCTTCAGTGGAGTGGTGATGTAGCATGAGGAAAAAGTGGCCCGTAACGTCATTAGTATCCATCCAGACACATTAACCTCACGTCATTAATTAGACCATCAGCAGGCATTAGCCTCCACTTGTGCCTCGCCCTACAAAGGCCTGACAATGGCCATTAATGGACTAGCACTCTGATGACATTTCCTGACACTTGTCGCTGATCTCTTCAGATAGCTGACGCATTACTGTGGCTGCAGGCAGTGGAGGAGACAGAGCGGGATGCTGATGACCAGCAGCAGCTGCGCAGTCCACCAAGCTGAACCTTCACACAGGCTGCCTCTATCTCAATACCAAATGAGCTTTTCAAAGGGGCTGATGTGCTTTGTGACTCTATCAACCTCTGTAACATGGTTTCTCCAGATCCTAATTATTGGTGTTTTATATAGATATACAACATTTATTTGAGAGCCATAGGAGTTAGATGTGTTGTTTCCTGGGGTGGCTAACATAGCTGCTGATAAAGTTTGTGAAAAACAAATAAAAAAGGCCTATAGCTTAGAAAAAGCCACCTGCGGAAACCATAACCATAATCAAATCCAAAAGCCACGTGTGCCAGTCAGAAGACTAAAATAAAGCCATTACCAGTAACTACCTGCAACTAGACGTTCAACTGGGTCTCGTCCAAAACTAGCGAAGTTGGTGGGGGGATCTGCATCGTGGGAGTGTTGGATGAGTGATTGTGTAGCAGTGACCATCGAGTCTGACTCCTCTGTTCCTCACTATAGTACAGAGAAAATGTACATTTATGTATAAACATATAAAAAGTCCTGTTAACAACTTTAGTGGCAGCACCATTTTATCGACCATTCCAAAGAATGTCCTAATGTAAGCAAAAGAGATAACTCTGTTGTCACAAGCCAGAAACACTGTTTTCCCCGTCTACCCCATCTTATCTTCACCCTGGAAGGAGTTTTCCAAAAGCTACCATTGTCAGTGACCTAAAAGTGCATTTGTGTGTTGACAAGGCCAGCAGTGTACTGTACATGTGGACCAGGCATCAGTTGTTTGCTTGATTTTTTCTGTCTGCCTGATGCTAACCTTATAGGACAGGCCCAAGTCTTTCTTCAAGCAACACTCATGCATTCAAATGTACAATGAAAGAGTTTTGGGTTTAGTTGTCCCTTCTGTCCACGCTGGCCGTGAAGGAACCGCTTTGTGACATCAACCATCACCGTGTCTTTGGACTCGCGTTGTGAGGAGAATGCTTCATGATCAGCATGGACCGGACCAATGCACATCCAATCCAGCATCCAGAAACATTTTCAGTGTAAATACTGGCAAGTGAGTTATGTATAAATACAGACCTGAAAAATGTTTACCATGTTAACTTCTCTTTGCTAGAGTCACACTTTTTGTTGCTGGTTTTTAAACTACAACTGTTACAGACAGCCAATATAACGTTCTGACTGTTAGCAAACACACATGCCAGATGTCTGCTGAAGAAACACGCAGGATCAGAAAGCTGCAGTGATATAGGCTGGATGTAATTCATGAGTAGCTGCGTAAATACAGAATTTAATAAGTAAAATTATTTAGCAGCTGGAGGGAAACTTCAAAAGAAATTCAACAACATGCACAGCAGTGAGTCACTTACTAACATCTGTTTGTGTTCATTCCCTGAAAATCTGAACTAAATGCTGTTTTCCATCCAAAGCATCAGTTTGTATCCTCCTCAAACTGCAATTACACCATCAGACAGCTGTCACACAGCAACGCGACACAGCCAGACATACAGTTCCAGAACAGATCCTGACAAACTGTTGTTTGATAAGTGTGAGCGGATATACTTGACCTGAACATGTGCTTACAGACTGAGCTGCTTACTAGTTTCGAGGGAGCAGTTATTAAAATTCAGGGCTTTAGCCATCTGATTTAAGTGGGAAAGACATGAGACACCTCTGAGTCATCTTGTTTGTTTGGTCCTCACAATCTGTAGCTTAACAAATCAGTCACTCATTAAAGTGAACTAAGTGGAACTTCCAAACACCAGCTCATTCTGTCTTTGGTATCTCTCATGAGTTCAATACTGAAAAACATGCAGCTGGGTTTATCAATGTATATGAATACAATACACATAATATTGTATGTGAACACCTGATCCACACGTTTTTGTGTTCTTTTGATCTGGGTCTGTTTTTCCTGAGGCCCCTTAGTTCCGATAAAGAGAAATCTGAATGCAACAACATAAATGGAAACTGTAGTTAATAATGCGCCTTGATCTTTGTGTCAGAAGTTTGTGTTTGTCCCTTCCCTGTTTCAACATGATAATCCCTTTGTTCACAAAGACAGCTCCATAAGGAAAGGGTTTTCTGTCTGCACAGAGCCCGGACCCCAACCCCACCCAACACCTTTGAGGTGACTTGGAATGCTGACTACGAGCTAGGCTTTCTCACCCAGCTAATGCTCCTCTGCAAAATCTGATGGAAAACCTGAAACAAGTAGATGAGATGTCCATTAATTCTATCAACATGGATGGAATGAATACTTGGCCACATATTAGGCCACGTAGTCCAAGTGCTTAAATATACATATACATGTATACCAATTTGATACAATAAACCAGTGTGTAAAGAAAAAGAGCCTATGTTCTGTGTTCTGTGGATGCATATACTTGCTTAGTTTTCTTGGAGGAATTAAAGTCTCTGTGCTGAAAAGTGTGCAGATACAAAATAAAAAAATAAAATCTCTGACCATCCTCGTCATACACACGCACACACACGCACACGCACACATATTCCTGTGGCCTTACAGAAATATTTTCACATTTAGAGATGTGAGCTAGCTAATGTGAGCAGACAGCCAACAGAAACATCAACTGCAGAGGTAAACGTGTCACCAACTTTATTAAAGCCGCTCTGCTTGTTTTGGCTTGAGAACGAGGATTTTAGGCTTCAGAGCTTAAATGTGTTGTGACACCGCTGCACACTGACTCGCTCACAGCACTGTCCTCCATTAGACTGTCTGGAGATTTAATACATGTAAGAAAGAACCCTCATGACATTTGAGTGTATTATCCAATAGCTATGTAGAGGTAGCGATGTGTGTATGTAACAATGAAGAGGTTTCAGAAAGCCTTTTTTTGTTTGTTTCTTTCAAATAATTCTGATTCATTAAATGTACATTCTGAAACAGCATACTGTGCCTTGGGAAACTGTGCTGCTAACCATAATGTGTAATATACTACTCCCATGTCCCAGAGCAGCCATAGAGAGAACAAAAAATATCAAGGCCAGTTTTTACTACACAGAGCGCTCGAAAAGCTATTGTGTGTGCACTATACAATTTGTCCCTATATTTTTATTCATTTGTGAGCACAAAATGAGCGTATATACAGAGAGAGATGGTTTTTCCAACTTCCACACGATGAACACCTGGTCTGCTCTGATTGGTCAGTTCACACAGGCCAGAGCAGGCACCACTCATCAAGCTCTGCGCGTGTTTTTAGCTCCTAACATGAATATCACCACAATAGCCAGTCAGTTAACCAGTCACCACCACGCATCTTCAAGCATGATTCTGATCTGTATTACCTTCAGTGGGCCACTAATGTTAATGCTGCAGCTTTGTAACAGTCTTTGTGTGGTCTGAACAAGGTAGCCGCTGGGTGCTAATCAAAGTTACACAATGTTGCCAAACGAATGATTCCTGCAATTTTACCTTTTCTTTTTCACACGTACCTATATTGCTACCTTCATAGTGTTTCTTTCAAGAAAATTTACATACAGCAGCAACACACACACACATACCAGCAAGGATCATGGAGCAGAACAGGCTTTGAATAACAATGCAGCTAATGCTATGAGAGCTAGCACGGCAGGATGAACACAAAAAAGCAACATGAAAAAACAGCTACCTGTGGATTTAACTTCCACACAGTTTCTTTTCAGCGTCCCTGGATGTTATAAAATGAGTCCATCATCGGCTTGGACCATTATTTTGGGGAGATTTCACATTTTTATAAAAAATAAAGCAAATCCAAAAGTTGATGGGAGTAGATGAAGACTTTTGTGTTGGTTCTTGCTGCCAACAACAGAGCAGTTTCATATTTAAGTTAGCTCTTAGCTTTGTACTGGCCCTCAAAGCTGTCTGAACTACAAAGATTAGCACACACAGGAGTTTTCCAATCCTTGTGGGAAATTTCCATCATTTTTCCATCAAAAAAGTCATTATACTGCGTCTACCCTCAGATGGTGGGAGTAGATGAAGACTTTGTGTTGGTTCTTGCAGCCAGTGGCAGAGAAATAGGCTGCTTTGCTCATAATACTTAGCACATCTTCATATAGCAACAGCAGACAGCGATGTGGGCAGAATGGTCACCGTCACCAAAGATTTGTGAAATACACTGTGTCAACACCGGACACATGTCTTCTGAGTTTTCCAGACTCACTAGTGCATGATGGAATAAATGCACGACACACCAGCCTTCACTGTTCATGTAACCCTGCAGTTTATACCTATAGCTGCAACCAGAAGTGTATTTCTAAGCTTCAGATCTAGTTTCTTCCATTGTGTGACTACGTTGATTCTGACCGGAAGCTGACACTGATGACAGCCTGAACCTTCTTCTTCTGCTGACGTCCTGCTTTCATTATAAAGCTGATGCCAACCCTATGGTGAGACAAGAATGTTAGTATTGGACTATTCTGCAAAACTCTGGATTATGTTTAGTGACAATGCTTTCAGAATTCTTTATATTTGCAATATCTACAGTATGACTCAGGTTAGACAAAGATCACGGTAACAGTTCAACTGCTACCATGGCATATTTTAATCAATAACTGTGAGTTGTGACAGGACATGACCTTCAGCTTCCTGCATGAAAGTCAGATGTTCTACTCGTTCATCCACCACGCAGACCTCGACACACTAACTTTCAGCCTCACTACATTAAGTACAGACTACGTTCAGCTTTGGCACTGGGTATTGGCATTCCATGTAAATCCTGAGATGTGGAATTATCCCTAATGGATGTAATCAGGATACTTGGCATGCTGTGCATACGCGTTGTGTACATAAATTCTGTGACAGCTGTATTGATCAAAACTGAAGCGCATCAGCTATGTCGTAAATGATGAGACAACTTGCACATCTTTCCCCCTGGATGCATCTACATTGTAGTTTCAGTGGGTATTTCTGAAAAAAAAAAAAAAAAAAAAAAAAAGACACGCAGCTCAGCTTATGTTATCTTATATTATGTGATGTTTTGCCCATTTCTGTATGAGCTTCTGTTACCAAATAGTGCCTCTTTATCTCTTTCTGGTCTTTACATTAAAAGTAAGAACTTCCTCCCAAGGCAGAACCCCTCTAAAACAGCTCATCACTTTACAAAGTTTGCAGAGAAATAGACCTACCTCAGGCATCTTAGAGCAAAAACTACAAGAAAACTACAAGCCAAGTTTATATTCTAGATGTTTTTTTCTACAGGCTAACTTACTTGAATTTGGATTTGCAGATGTACTTCTCATATACAGGTGGGGTGAAAAACCAGCAGTTGAGGACGCCAGTTGTTTGCCTCTTTAGGGGTCAAGTATAGTCGAGAACCCCTGCTCTAGATAACATCTTGAGACAGTTCTGGACCTCACAGTAGCCAGGAATTTTATACAGATGATTTTTTTTCAGCCATTTAGCAGTAATTGTGATGGAGCCAGTTATCCCAGAGCCCGTGTTGTTATTTATTCGACAGACGTATTTCCGTCACTATTAATTTGCCACATCTGAAAGCAGGCCTGCTGCAGCTGGACGGGGACAGACAGTGAAAACAATGACCGGAGGCAGCATATTGCATGTTAAAGGAAGAATTAAATGAGCATAAGCCCCCTGGCTTTATGTCCTAGGTCATCTGTTAATTTTTCATGGGTGCCTCACTAATTCATGAGGACATCTGTTTTTGCAGCTTCTATTTTATGAGTCCCATGTTCGTCAGTTATGAGCGACTCCAGCTGCAAACTGATTAGATGGGACTTCTGATGGAAACTGGAGCAAAGGAGAACTTTGCACAACACAACATAAACACACAGACACATGCTGTCTTATCTTGGCCTGTTACTACAAATTGCAAAACTAAAAGTTTAAGCCCAACCAGTGCTCCCTAAAGGCTGTAGAATTCAACAGCCTGCTAAAATAGAAAACAAATAACATACTGATAATCTTACCATTACTACAGCCTTACCAGTAATGGAGCAAAACAGATAAAATTTGTCCTTAGGGTGGTGCTACAGAAAAGGTCATGGGGTCATGGTCGGGTTTCATCCTTGGAAACGGGATTCCCGGGAATGCCCATTAAGACAATTTCCGATTTCCTCAGAAATATAATTATGAGAAAACCCTTTTTTAAAAAAAAAAAAACATTTGGAGCATATTGAAATATATCTAGAAAAATATGTAAACCTACAACTTTCCCAAAACATCTGCAACAGCTGTGTGGAACACACTGAAAGCAACGGCGAAAAGCTTTATCTCTGTTGGGATCCTTTCCATAACGCTGTCAGACCCTTATAATAACAATCTGAGCCCGTCAATGTCAAAAACAAGCACTTTCAGTGGACGTACATTGATGGTGTAGCCTGTTTCGCAGCTGCTGGCTACAGCCTGTCACTCAATACCATACCTGGGATTTCAAAATAAGGGAAATTTTCTAGCACCCCACCCTCGGCCTTCCCATTGCCCTTCCCACTGTCCTCATACCCCTTACATTTAGACAAGGGGACACACAGTGAATCCTAAAATCACCACTAGACAACCACTTCCTTTAAAGTATCACAGCATCAAGGATTGGATTAACTAGTTCGTCCATTAAGTGACTAAAGCCAGGTGGTCAGAATCAGATACCTGGTTGAAAGTGAAATGCTGTGAACATCCCTGCATTATATAAATGGAAACACCAAAGGGCAAAAAAAATTCAGCACTTAGTTTATTTTGGTATTACTTGAAGGACATCACTACACATTGTGCTTCAGCTGTGATTTGGAGAGAGGCTACGGGCAAGGGATATTACTGGTAAAGAGGTTAACCTTCTTTAAGCTTCCTCCCACAAACTTTTAGACTTTTGTCAGGTACTCCATCCATCAATAACCTAACCCTGTAGTTGCAATGAACATAAAATGTTCACTGAAGGTTAAAAAAAAAGTTGTCACTTAACCGATTCTGGAGTTTTGCCCAATGGTGATATTCTTCACTGGCTTTATTCGTCTTGGTCAGTTTATACAGTATATAGTTGTACCCCCTTCTAACTGAGGGGAACAAAATGTAACAAAATTACACAGCCAAACATGAGCTTGGGATGTTACTGTTCATGGTCAACACCTTATGCCATCATCCCAAAAAATAAGCATTTTCTGGCAACTGACAGAAAGCAGTAAACATAAATCCAGTGTTGAAAATCTATATAAGATGTACCAGATGCTATATATTTCTATCTTGTTCTACCATGACAGCCGTTCCGCCCTGAAAAGAGAGAAATAAAATCTGGTGGAGTTATTGCCACTTTTGGCATGAAAATACTCAAATTTGTACACACAAAAAAATCTAACTATCAGCCATCTGCTGTTATAGTCCCATACTGGTCTAACCCTATAAGACACACACACACCCTACACACACCCACAAACTTGTACACTGACACCCTTATCCATGTCCAGGGTGACGTTGTGGCTAGGTTATTATAGCAAGAGAAGATAAGGTGGTCAGACAGGCTGGATGCAGGCCTGTGCTATAATAGCCATGAGCTTATCTCTGCAACAATGCTTCCAATGACAGAGAACAGCTCGAACCAGGAGCAGACCTGCTGCCATTGTTCCCTTTTATTTCTTCAACACCAGCTGCTTTAATCCCCAATGACTGCAAATATGTCCTCCCATGAGGTGTAGGAGGAAACTACATCTTCTTCCTAATAATGCTGAGCACTTCTGCTGTGTGTGAGTGTATGTTGATGTGTTTGTTGTGGTTCTCCTTATTGTCTACCAGTGTTAATAAGAGGGAGGCTTAATAATGCAATGTAGAGACACTGGCTGTGTTCACTCCACATGAGAAGACTAATTACTGTAAATCTAATCTGCAGGAGAGGCCTATATCCAATTACATGGAAATAAAAGCTCAGTGTGTTTCTGCCGTGCTGTTAGTCTGATAGTGCATGAACGGACATATATATGCGCTCATCTCTCGCTCTGTTTCTCTCAGTATATTCCTCTGTATGCATTTCTCCCCAGGCAGAATCCTGTGCAGGACCTACGTGTGTGTCATCAAACGGAATCAATAAGATACAGCTGGAAATCGTAGATTCTGTCTTTGCCGATATGATCCAGCTGACAATCCTCTACCATCCTCTAGATTCAAACAAAGGAAATGGTGAAAAGAGGAAAATCGGAGGGAGAAAGAAGGCTGAGAGTGTAGCCCAAGGTCAAGCTCCAAAAGACAACACAATCACATCCTGCATGAGCCATTATCATAGCTCAGCGAAATCTGTATTTTTTATGTATATATCTGTAACTCGATGATACACATGCAAAGAACAAATGGAGTACTGCCAGTGATCTCATGGAAGCAACAATGAACACTTGAACTGATGCAGTGTCAGTGATGTGGAGGTTCTCGGGTCAAAAAGCACTGTGGGATAGACATGAAGAACTCATCATCATTATGAATATCTGCCATTATTGCTACTTAGGTGCCCTTTTCTAAAGAGAAAATTATAGTAGTGTAAGCTCTGTATGTATTCCATAAAGTGTAGCTGATGTGCACATCCTCAAAAACTTAACTGGTCTGAAATCATCTACCTGCTGTATATCTACCTGTATATCTATCTATCTATATCATATATCTGCTGTATAGATCTTTTTCCCACCTGGAGAGCACTGAGAGCACGGTGAGGGTCATGTATTTTGACTTCGCCAGTGCTTTCAACACGATCCAGCCCTCACTGCTGAGGGGGAAGCTGGAAGGAGCTGGAGTAGACTGTCACCTGGCTGCATGCACCATCGACTACCTCACTAACAGACCACAGTATGTGACTGTGTGTCAGATGTGGCAGTTTGCAGCACCTTTCCTCCTTTCCTCTTCACCCTCTCACATCTACACTTCAGACAAAACACAACCAGCTGCCACCTCCAGAAATACTTCGATGATACAGCCATTGCTGGATGTGTATCACAGGGGAAGGAAATGGAATACATCTGCTGAGAAGATTGAGGTCCTTTGGTGTATGTAGGACACTATTAAAAACATGTTATGACTCTGTGGTTGCATCTGCAACATTCAATGCAGTGGTCTGCTGGGGCTGTGGAAGCTCTGAGAGGGACAGAAAGTGACTGAACAGACTGGTCAGGAGAGCTGGCTCTGTCCTGGACTGCCCTCTGGACACCACTGAGGATGTAGGCGAAAGGAGGATGTTAGCCAAGATGACATCTATCATTGACAACCCCTCCCACCCCCTGCATGACACTGTGGTGACCCCCAGCAGCTCCTTCAGTAACAAACTGCTGAATATACTGTGCAAAAAGGCAAGCTACTGCAGGTCCTTCATTCCAACAGCCGTCGGGTTATTCAACTCAGACATTGTATAATGTAGTGCTGTGTCCACACACATACTGTTTTTCTCTGCACTACTGTAAAAATCCATCAATCTCATAGATGCTATAACCTGTCAATATTACATTCCCCTTTTCCTTAAGTACTACACGTTTGCAATAGAGCAAATACTGAACTTAACTTATCCATAACAACCCTGAGCAATTTTACACTCCTTGTACAATTGTGTCTCTGGTAATGTCATAAATGCGTCAGAGGCTATAGCTGCATTGAGCCATCAGATTGAATTGCACCCCCACACTCTCCTGTTCTCATTTTAGGGGATTTCAACAACTGCAGACTAAAAAAGACACTGCCAACTCACCAACAGTATGCTACATGCACCACCAGGGGTGACAGAACAATCAACCTCTGTTATGGGAGTATTAAGAAAGCATAAAGAGCATACAAAAAAAAAACACCTCTTCATAATGCAGACCATAACGTTTCTAATCTGGTCCCTGCCTACCACACAAAACTTCAGAGAGAGGGTGTGAGTAAGAAGCTGGTGAAAAAGTGGCATGACAATGTGACTGAGACTATACAAGGCTGCTTTGATTGTACAGACTGGGAGGAGTTAACCGAGGGGCACAGCCATTATGTCCCCATAATAACGGTGAAGGTATTCTCCAACAACAAGCCCTGGATCACAAAAGCTCTGAAAACAACTCTGAATGAAAAGAAAATTGCATTCAACTCAGGAAACAGAGTTGAGTCCAAAATCATCCAAAACAGGGTTAGAAAAAAAAAGCAGCAAAGAGAGGGTACAACAAGAGAGTTGAGACTCTTTTGGGAAGGTAAAGCCAGGGATGCCTGACGAGGTGTCAGAATGCTGGCTGGCCTCCCCAACAACAACTCAGCATCATCAAATATCTGGACTAAAGACTGTCAACATGGCAGAGGGCCTTAATCACGTCTACTCTAGGTTTGACCACTTTAACTGTTCACAGGAGAGGGGGGAGCTAATAGATGAGCTCATTCCAATGTTACCCACCTCTCGGAGCTGAGGCAGGGGGAGGTTGAACTCATGCTGAAGCGTATGAAACCAAACAAAGCACAAGGACCTGACCTGATCTGTGACCAGTTGCTGAAGGCCTGCTGCAGCCAGCAGGCTGATGTCTTCTGTCATCTCTTCAACCGCTCTCTGTCAGAACATTCAATCTCCTCATTCCGAAAGTCTTCAGTCATCTGTCGTGTCGCCAAAAAGAGCAACCTTACCTATGACAATGACTACAGGCCTGTGGCATTAACATCTCTCATCATTCTTTCCCAGCTTCAGGAGGAAGTCAGTATGCATGCTGAAGTTGACTGTATAGTCGTACATTTTATACAAAAGTACTATATATATATATATATATATATATATATATATATATATATATATATATATATATATATATATATATATATATATATATGAGCTGCTGAGGACCCCACGGTGTCATGCAGAGGGTGGGAGGGGTTGTCAATGATAGATGTCACCTTGGCTACCATCCTCTCAGCCAGCCAGCTCTCTTGACCAGTTTGTTAAATCTTTTCCTGTCCCTCTTGGAGCTTCCACAGCCCCAGCAGACCACTGCATAGATTGTTGTCAGTGTTGTAACTGAAGTCCGATGTGTAGAGGGTGAAGAGAAAAGGAGAGAGCACAGTACCCTGTGGAGCCCCCATACTGCAAACTGCCACATGCAACACACAGTCGCGAAGCCTCACATACTGTGGTCTGTTGGTGAGGTAGTTGATGGTCCATGCAGTCAGGTGACAGTCTACTCCCCCTCAGCAGTGATGGTTGGGTTGTGTTGAAAGCACTGGAGAAGTCAAAAAACATGACCCTCACAGTGCTCCCAGTGCTCTCCAGGTCGGAGAGAGATCAATGGAGGAGGTAGATGACTGCGTCTTCCACAGCAATGCCTGGTTAGTATGTGAACGGAGGTGGTAAAGTATATTCCTCTCCAGGGTCGTCGTCAGGTGAGAAGTTAAGGCTACCTAGAGGCAAATTTGTTCAAAAACAGATTCAGCTCATTTGCCCATTCCCAGTCTCCAGATTTTGGGCCCCTGCCGTTGTCACCGCTGTGGCCTGAGATGGTTTTCCGGCCCCTCAGAGGGGCAGGGGGGGTCTTTGGTAGCTAGAAAACAACAACAGAGCTCAGTGTGGAAATGCGTTCCTCTTACTACAGACAGGCACTGTTGTCATGCCATCGTTTTCAAGTTGGCATCTAAAAAAAACCAGACAAAGCGAGAAACGGATCAGATTCTGGACGGCGCCGCTAAAATCAGGAGTGCATGTGCAGCGCCGACGGTGCTCCTATAGCTCTCCTTGCCTCTCCTCATCTCCTTCTTCAGCTCCCTCTGTATCCTCCTCAGTTTAGTTCTGTCCTAAGATCTGGAAACCCTCTTCTTCTCATTCAGTAGGGCTTTCAGGACAGGGGACATGCAGGGTTTATTGTTTGGGAAACACTGTATCTTCCTGGTACACAGTTTTGTCCACACAGTTTAAGTAGTCCCTAATGCATGTTGTCACACTACTGTCCTTCCCGTGAGGACTGCACAACATTTCCCAGTCAGTGGTGTGAAAGCATTCCTTTGTGCTATACTGGACTCCTCTGACCATCTTCTCACCTACGTACCTTAGGGTTGGCAGTTGTTAATTCACCATAGGTATGTAGGCATGGAGCAGATGAGCCAGACCGTGACCAGATCAACCCAGTGGGGGAAGGGTGAAGTGTCCTTTGTGTTTGCATACAGTAAGTGTAGTGTTTTATTGTCTCTTGTGTGGCATTTGACATACTGGGTGAAGGTGGGGAGAGTTGAAGACAGGGAAGCGTTATTGAAATATCCAGAGAGGAGGAGGACCTGGGGGTTCAGTGTCTGCAGCTGTGGAACAACAGTGTGTAGGAGCTTGCATTCGGCTTGCATACACAGTTATCGCAATGACGTGCGAGAACTCCCTGGAAAGGTAATATGGCTGAATGCTAACAGCTAGCAGCTCTATGTCTCTTGTGCAGTGCTGCTCCTTCACCCTGATGTGTCCTGGGTTACACCATCTGTTGTTTACAAACATTAATATGCCCCCACCCTTCCTCTTACCGCTCTCTGTCACTCTCCTGTCCGCTCTCAGAAAATGAAATCCATCTATATTGTGTCTTTCAAAGTTGTCTTTTAAGTTGCCTGCTCTTCAAATGTGTATTGCTTTTAGGTTTGTGTGGACACCTCAGAAGTTCCACTCTTCAGCAAATTCTACGTGGGAAACCTCTCAGCCTCTGTTGAGACAATTTGTAAGTCAGCATGTTCACCCAGCCCCAGTTTATGCCTCTCATATATTCCAAAAATATATTCAAATCATACAGCTGAGCATGGAAAATATGTACCTAGCAGCAGCAATCCATCATCCACTCAGAATCTACTAACTTTATTGGGATTAGAAAATTGATTGTCAAAAATACAGGGTCAAAACCCTTTCTTTTGTTTTATCATGCAGTGGATCCAGATGGACAGACGGGTCTTTGAGGATTCTGGAAACACCAACAAAAGATCTGTAAGTGTTGCTTCTTTTTGTTGACTGATTTAACATTCGGCAACACCAGTATGGTGTCGTCATATTCATCACCTGACCCTAAAGAGCCATGTGAAGGATTAAAAGAGCCTTTGGATTTGCACATTAACCCCCCAGCCTCGGTTCCACCTCTCCAGCTTCCAGCCTTTCTGCACACAGGTAACAGCAAAAGTCAGCTGTGAGAAGAATTGTGTGTTTGGGGGATTTTTTCCCCAGTATTAAAGTGTTTATGACATTAGCCGCCACCAACAGCTGCTAAACCTGCCACTGATCCAACAAACAAACCCTGATTTACAGCCTGTCACTCCAGCGCTCTGACTGAGAAATGTTCCCAGCAGAGGCTGGACGCAAACCTTTCCACATTGATCTGTGTCTGCCCACAGTCAATGATTAATGTTCCTGTCAGGAATCAACTGACACACACAAGCACACACACACACACACACACACACACACACACACATACACTTACTCAAAGCTTTTCTTTAAAACGTTAAAAGAGCTGGTGCCACTCCAGGGAGCAAAACCAAACTTTTTCTTTCAATAAAAGCAAAGAAAATGGTATACTAATGGCAGCACAGAATGGGCTTCCATCCACACCTGAATCCTGTTTTTTGACTTAGGACTCCTCATCTCAAAGTATGGCCCAAGAGTCTCACTACACTGCAGCTGAAAGCAGAAGTTGCACAGCACAGGCCTGCTCCACAGTCGGCTCTCTTGAATAACTTCTAATGAGTATTATTGCTTGCGTAATTGGAAATCTCATTAAAAATAAATCAACAATAGCGCTTAGCCTTACAATCATAATAGCTCAGCCATCAGTGGCCTGTTCATTCGAGACACGATGGCTGTGAAGAAATAGATAAGTTTGCCAGGCAAAAACAAGCATGTCCCAGTCATGAAAAATGAGCATTCCTCTTTAGCAGGGCATGTCCAGGAAATTATACGAAAATGGTGGCATTGAACACTCCAAATCACGATCGTTTTTCATAACCTCCATGAATAGGTCTGCAATTGATTCAATCAGAGATTAATTAGAATTCATATGAACTCACTTTCAGGTTGTCACTTTTTATAGAGGTCAAAAGATTGCCATTCAAGTGGCACACATTAAAGACAAGAAGTAAACCCTTTCACTAATTACCTGTCTATTGCTCCAATACCGGCCATGTCGCCATCCATACAGATGTTGGCTTCACTGGAGGTTTGGCCTTGGAGAATGAGCTGTGCCAGAAAACCTTTCATAGTAATAATGCTGATTAGAAATCACAGAAACTATATGAGTCACTGGGCTTGTGTGCTGGCTGAGTGAAGATGACTTGTGTTCCCCATAATGATATCCAAACGACCCCACGGCTATTTCCAGCACTTCTCAAGAGCTCTTCTCAAGCTGAGGTCTGAAACGGCAAATTCAAGTGCTCCCTCATTGTCCAGTTTTGACAATTTACCATGAACCGGTATGGTTCTCCAAAGAATATGAGTTTAATCAATGTACATAAATACATAAAGAAAAAAAAAAAGAAAAAAAGTACCACCTACTGATTAATATGGCTGACTTATTGCTTACTTACAGGAACACTTCAGCAATTTAGGACACCCCCTTACTGTATGTTTCTCCTTTTAAGAGTTTATGTCTGTGTCTTAAGTACAGAAGTGGTGTCAGGATCTGGTTAGCCTAGCTTAGCATAAAGACTTGCAGTGTGACTGCAATGATCGTATGCTGGGCACTGAGCACTGCCAAAACATAGGAAACCCACACACAGTAGTGGCAGAATGCATCCCGTTGGATGAAAGACTGAAGCTGCTGTTGCCACTAACATGCTGCTTTCACTACACCACCTGTGTAGACACAGTGTTAGAAGTTTTGGAGGGTGGATTTTGTCACTTTGAGCAGAGCCAGCGTGGCTGTTTCCCCCTGCCTTCACTCTTTATACTAAGGTGGGTTAACCATGCCCTCTCTCCAGCTCTGTATTTACCACACAGGCATGAAACTCCTATTGATACTTTTTTTTATTTCATTTTGGGAAAGAAAGCAAAAGGCCATATATTTCAAAAATGCATAGTATAGTATATCTTTTCCATTACTTAATATTTTCTACATTAAAAATGGAAGAAATTATGTCATGTATGTATGTGAAATGTGTCAGTCATTGTGACTAACCTGCAGAGAATTACCACCCAAGTTCTCTTCAACTAGCTTAGCTCATTTTGGTTTTCTCACCTGCTAACTCCAGCCACAGCAGGCAGCTCTTCAGTGAAAATGATTTAAAAAAAAAATCATCATGCACTTCCTGCCTAATATCAAACAGCAGACACAGTTAGAGACTAGCTGTTGGACATAGTGGAGGAGTTAGCTGCTAAAAAGCCTGATTTTTTTTCTCTCAGGAGTTGGTGGAGACTGAAATAGAGCTAAACTGAGAGTGAATATTGGACTTAAATTTGCCAAATGGACACAGACCTGATTTAAATGATGGTGCTCCACAGATAGGCGAGGGTTTCCTGAAACATTTGCGAGAAAATGTTCACAGTGAGGTCATAATTCAGATGTTGCTGTTTCAGCCTTTTGTGCTGCTCACAAGCTTTAATGTCTCAGATACTGTTTTTCACATACGTACTTCATCATGTAACTAGATATATTAATAACATGTTAATTGGGAAACATGACATGTAGCAGATTTGATGGACATTTCTCTGTTTTCACACTGGGCGGGCACTGACATGAGTGTGGATCCATGTCTGTCCATATGGAACTCTCCTCAGCACTCAGCCTTTATTGCTCCTACAGATGCTCAGTGTAATATGGAACACTGCTGTTTAGATGCTTTTCATCTCCCTGTTTCACTCATCCATCACATCTTTAAAAAAATATAATTTCCTGTATCCATGCCAGGCTGTTGTCTGATACAAAGCACCAGACAGGCAAATCTGGTGGAGATCAGATGGGTGGATTCACATTCACCTTGCAGTAATGTGTTTTTGATAAAATGTCTATCCTATTCTCTATTCATCCATTTCCTTTTTCCCATTCAGGGTCAACAGAGGCTGCATGCAATAGGTGAAAGGCAGAGAAGCCAGTTTCTGGTCTATCATGGGGTGAAGTCTTTAACAAATACTTTCTACTCAGAGTAATTTAAAGTTCTATGTTCACTGCAGCTGCGTGCTTTTGGGCTGGGGAAGGAAACTGGATAAGTAACAGAGATAAAGAGCTTACAGTGGGGGAAATTGAATTTGATGTATTTAAAAGTTCAGGACACTAAAATTTTGCTTAATTCCATCCATCCATCATCCCATGATCCGGGTCGATGGATGGGTCAAGAAAGCATGTGAGTTAGACAGCTGCTGCTCTCCCAAGACGAACCGTCACCTTTGGTAGGGTTTTACCATAGATGACAATCTTCCTGCTAACATTTTGACCACACCCAACCAATTCCCCATGATATATTTAATAACAATTCACGTAGTTTAATTGTCTTCCTGTCTATTGACACAAACACTGCACTCACGTTTATACTCATACTATACACCGTTAAAGCTTAGATTTCATGAATCGATTGTTGTAAGCCATTTCAAGACACAATGACAACAGGAGGCACAATAAACATCAACAGCAGACAAACAACCGTGTTTAAAATGAATACAAAATTAACCGATTACGACTCTCAGTGATCCACAGATCGATAGTACTCAACAAAAATGGTCTGGAAACATCAACAGTAATATCTTTACTGCAGAGGACCTCCCCATCCCCCACGTGTAAAGATCAAGCCAATCTCAGCTGATTTAAAATATGACTGACACTTTGAATAGCCAGTGAAATTTTGCATGCTAATATGCCACTCTAGCTGGTTATTTACAGCTCGGCACCGCAAATCAAGGACTTTAGCAATAATATTGCTATTACACCCGATTTGTGATAAGTGACAAGTGCTAAATATGGTGAATGGCCTCAATATAAAGATATATAGCCAAATAATATATATACGAATTTAATGTCTGGAAAATCAATAAATTTGGTCAGTAAAAAACATGAAACATTGTTGCATTTAATTTTTTGTAAAGAAAAGTTCATTTGTTAAAATAGACCAATTCGACTTTATTTAAATATTCTACAAAACAAAGAAAGAAACAAGAAGGAAAAGCTAGTTGAATGATGTTGCCACAGTGGGCCTGCTTTTTGGTTTTCTCTCTTGTGTTTTCCTCCTCTCGTGGTCCTGCAGGAGTAAAAGTGTCTCTGGGGGGTTTTGAAAGATTGTTTTCCCCCACAAAATATAATTCTCAGCACTGATTTAAATAAATCACCATGAGTCACCCCATCTTTATAAATTGCTTTTATTTACCAAAGACAGGAAATATGACGGATACCAGATTCTGAGAATGCAGAGGTCTTACTAAACTGAGGTGTAATACATTAAAGTCATACAAATTAGATATTTAATGTCTATTAACTCCTGCAGCATGCCATAAATCTTAATTGCAGGCAACTGGCTATGGAGGTTACACATGATAGCTGGTTGGACCATCATTAGTCTTAATGGAGACACTAAAGACACTTGTGTGTGTGCGTGAGTGTGTGTGTTTGTGTGTGTTATGTGCACAGATAGGTCTAAAGTCTGTAAATTAATAAGTGTTGCATTTATATTATGAACATAGCTGTTTACATGCTGATTATGAATTTTGGTTGGGGGCACAGCCAGGACAAGATAAACAGTACCTGACTCCCATAATAGCTAAATGTTGGCCCATTCTTAACATGGTATTATGTCAGGAATTTATTTTCTAAACACCTTTTATGAATACAGAAAGAGTTGCAATAACACATGTACTTTTCCCCAGACACACCTTGCTTTACATCAGTGATCATCAGTCCGGCCCCACAGTGTCTGTGTAGGAACATTTGGACCCTTGGACATCTTCTCATTTTCACTGGGTGCTGATGAAAAACCACAGTCTTGTGGCCACTGAGCAGTTCAACTGGTCTATTAGAGAGTTCAGTGCGTTGCTTGACAGCAGTTTAAGAAGTAAAGAGTGGCAATCATCAAACATTTGAGGTGACAGTCTTCCTCCCTCATGGCAGTACGCTCGATTTGATATTTGTTGGTGCAATCGTACAATCAAATCAATTCACTCCTGTAGCCCTGCAACAAATCCCGTCTTTGTGGAGCCTAAAATATTCAGCTTTTGTGAGAGGAAAAACATAACCATACATTTGTTTACATCTAAGTGGCAAGACTCTCTAGTGGCCATGGAAATTATAATTGTGGCACTTGCTTGTCATTTGCAATGGCAAAATTAGTGTGATGTTGTATTACAGCCACAAAACACTGTTGGAGGAGGTCTATAGTCATTTTGAGGCTGCATTTTGTGGCATTGTAACATTGCATTGCATTATATTGATGTTTGTAAAAGATAACATCTTAAGAACGCTTCCCACGCTATATTCTTACATTATGTTATATTTCACTCAGAAAGGATGAAGCCTACTTCCAACTTCTGAAAATTTGATTCAGGAAGAACAGTTTGAGTCACACAGTAGATACATGAGTTTGAAGTCTCCTCAGACAACAAAACCCCCCATAGAGGTTTATAAATCTATAAAAATGTTTCAACTGTGGGAAGTTATCACAGTGGTGATTATTTTATCTTTCAGTGCATATTCATGAGGTGAACAGAAGAACAGCTGTCATGTTACAGTACATGGTACTATACCTGGAATGTGTGCTTGCATGTATTTAATTGGCCACCGCAGCACACTGAGCCCGGTTCAACTGCTTGTTCAAGGCGTCAAAAATTACACTAATGATGTACATCAAATGAAATAAACCTCTTATCTAGTCAAACACTTGCAAGTTGTCTGAAGAGCGGAGAAATGTGCTCTTAGGAGATGTTTTGAACAGACAGATACGTTCAGCACTGATTTCCACTGCTGCTACTTTACTGTCGACTCATAGCAGCACATAGAGCTGCTGGACATGCTGGCAATCATAAAGATAAGAATTCAGTAGACATTTGACATGCCTGGCCTTTTGAATAGAGCTAAAAGAGCAACACAGCATTTCTACACGACAATACTTTGTACTGTATTAGTGGAAAAGCACGTCAGAAACAATTAAAAGCTAATGGTGATTCCCAACACATTATTACCTCTGATATCAGTGTGGTGCAGATAACTGTACTGCATTGATTGTGAATTCCCTCCCCTAACCTGCAATCAAACCCATGGTGTGTGTGTGTGTGTGTGTGTGTGTGTGTGTGTGTGTTTGTGTGTGCTGTGAGATCAATGACAGCCGTGGCAGAACCCTCCCTCGGGGACTCTGTAGAGGTCAGTACTGATGTGGGTGGTTGGTAGAGGAGATAATCTCTCAGTTTCCCCCCACAGGGTGTTTATGTGTGTGTGTTTATGTGTGTGTGTGTGTGTGTGTGTGTGTGCAACTGGCTGATGGGATTCAGTCAGTCAGTTACAGGGTAGCTGTACAGCCACTGAGAGGCTTCTCTGTTGTTTTTCCCCGTGGCTGTGACACTGCAGTTTGTTGTTAGGTGACGGAGATGAGATGACGGCCATCCTTCAGATCCAGTGTCAGGTATATTTCTGCAATGTTGCTTCTGTGTTCAGATGTATAATCTGTCACACCTCCTCCTCACCAAATGCTCAGCTTTTTAAAGCTGAATAATCGTGCTTTTTATGTAACAAACCATTCGGGTTCAACTACAATCTGAGGCTACATTTTCCACAACATCCCATTATATAAAAGTATAAGTACAAACAACATATTGATGACTCTGCTCTTCTTCTGGCATGACTATTTGTAAGGCTAAGAACAATTGTCCTGTGGATAGCACCAGAGGAAAGGTCATTAAAATCAACATGGTTCACCCCCTTGGCAGCATTAACAGGATAACCAATTTTCACAGGAATTTGCGTGTTTGATTACGAGATATCTTACATAAGATCAGCATTTTCGCTTGAAGGTGAAACAACAGGAAGGTTCGTGGAGTGTCAAACAAGGACGCTTGACTCCACTTTTCCAAATAAAAAATGAATGTTGACTTTTGGTTTCACACAGAAAAAAAGAACTCCACATTCAAAACAGATTGTTGACATTGTTAATAAATGCTTTCTCAAACAGTCCAGGAACAGATCCTATCCAGATCCAGATCCAGTGTGGTGAGCTGGAGGTGATCTATTCTTTAGATCAGCCTCTATATTACCTCTGTATGGAATGCTTTGTGTGCATTGGTTCCCAGAGAGTCAGAATATTTATCAGCAATGACACATATATTCATACAGCTCAGTATATCCTCTGTTTCAGCAAGTCAGGGCAGACTGTGCACCAATGCTTCAATCCATAAAGTGTGTAGCTGGTTCAGTCAAGGAGCCATTAGAGGAGATGATAAGTCAGCCTGGTTTATCGATGGGAACCGTAAGGAAAACTTCCTTTATTGCTTTATTCAAGGGGGCAGGAAAATGACAAACTACTGTCTCCTCTAAACCCAATGTAACACATAACTGTTTGGTAAAGACAGACATCCCAAATGTGTCCTACCTGTGGGTCGATTCCTGATAATGTTGCACTGTCTCTGTGTTTGAATTTACAGTCTGAATCCTCTATGAACTTTAATACCATTATTATAAAAAGACCACTTTGATACAGTATTTTATTGGGGTTATTCTTTATCCGTGTTGTTGCACTTGCTGCAGTCATGCTTCTGTTATTTCACCCTGCTTTCCGGAGGAGAGGTCAATCTCCCCCTCCCTCTTTGAATTGTCTGGCAGATGATGATTATTGGTATTTTGCTGGTCAAAGTTCAATCAAATCGAGGATCAATCACAACAGGAAGCAAAAGTCTCTCGCCTTTGTCAATGAAATGAATGGGGAATGTTTGAATCACAAAATGGGAATAAAATTATTTGTATTATTATTATTAAATCAATATTGTGTCAGTATGTAGCATTTTTTTTACAACAAGGTGCTCTGTTGTTCTTGCTTAGCGTTTCATTAATTCAGCTATTTCACTGGCTGTTTGTATTTGCTACAGCATGATTGATATCCTAATCATCACATTTGATTGCATTATTATGCAGCCAAACACAGTTTAACATAATTTAGACAATATGTGAGCATGTGAAAGAGAAAGTGCTTTTACAATGACAAGGTGGACAGAAATGTGTTACTAATGTTAAAGCTGATGGTCAATATGGCTGAACTGCTAACAGCCACTGAAAGTCTTGATAGGACACTAATCCAATCTGCAAAATCTTGCCGAATAAAATGATTTAAATCTGATCTAAAATCTGATTTTTCATTTACTGGCATCATCAGATCAAAATTGGAATTTGTCCATTTTCTTTTCTTCAACTTTTTTGTTTTTTAACCAAATATTCAGCCAAACATTCCCGTCAGTCTCAGATTTACTTTCTGTTTCTTCAAATTAGCAAATTTTAGCATGATAACACACTAAACAAAGATGGATAAATGTTATAGGCGACCTGCGTAACGTCAACATGTTAGCATTGTCATTTTGAGCATGCTAACATGCTGACATTAGCATTTAGCTCAATGCACAGGCTTACAGTAGTGCTAGCATGGCTGTAGATGCTAACAACATGTCTACACAGGAGGCACTTCTGCAACATTTTCATTTTCCTGAATGCATCCTGTGCAGACACAGATGGAGTTCTGAACCTGCCGCTGCTGCTCTACAAACTGCTTGATGTTTTTCACATCATGCTGGTTAAAAATCTGTATTAGTCCAACAAGGCATGGCCAGATTTGAAAATTGACGGCTCCAATTCATTCAACACTATTCTTCTCAGCATTTAATCTCCAAAGAGTTTGGCTTTCACCTGAAAACTGAGCTGTTGGCTCAAAACATGGACATCAATCCTTCAAGCACTGTTGTCTTGAGGCACCTAGACAAATATCTAGAAAAAATACAAATCTGTGTGTCAGAATTAAAAATTGCCCGAATGAATAAGATCAATTTCCTATTAACCTACACTTACTGTCGGTTAAACCAGCTAGTAGAATGATTCTACTGATTTGTGAACGTGTCACTGTGTTCCTGTTATTATTTGGGAGAGCAGTGTTTTCGTCCTGGTCAGGTTTAGAGTTCACAGGTGAACAGACTGGCTGTTCTGATCCTCTGAACCAAACCTGCTCCTGAGATGGTTAGTTGTGAAGCAAAGCTCATCATAGTGATTCACCAGGTTAAAAGTGAGCCAGCTTTGTGAAACCAAGAAGTTAGTTGCTAACAAGACATCAGAAGCTAAAGGTGCACTTTCATGAAAATATATAAATATATATAAAATATATTTTTAAAAAAATAAACATATTTATGGTGCCAATGGGTTAAATCCTTGTGCACATTAAAAGCATAAACCTCCATTTTGTTTTATTTTAATTTCTCATGAGCTTTCTTTAGCACCAGCCTCAGGTCTGAAATGTCATCTTAACACAAAAATTATTTTGTTTTGTAGCAGACAGTTTGCTCAACATATCCATGCCCCCGTGGGGAGAAACCCTTTTGATTTTAATCACCCCGCTGTCTTTTATTCCTCCTTTATTCCTCTTCCACTATGAAAAGTCTTAAATATGCAGCCAACATTGCCATTATGTTGTTCATGGTATCCAACACATTCACACAGAGAGCGCCGCAGCCTCTCGGGCCCTCTGCTGTGGGCTTCGCACCTCTGCTTTTGTTTGTTTACACCAGAGAATACTGATTTTATCTTGCGTTTTTGTGTTTGTTTGCACATGTGGGAAAGAGAATGGTCTCTCAGTAAGCCCCTGTAGATAGTAGATAAAGGTGAAACAGAAGAAATGGAAAACATCTCCTGGTGGAAAAGCTGAGAAATGTTTACATTTGACTATTGCAGAGGTCTCTCTCTCTCTCTCTCTCTCTCTCTCACACACACACACACACACACACAGTCAGCCCTGGGTTGAGGTGCTAATGGTGCTCCATGAGCCGTTGACCCCTCAGTGCCATTCAGAGAGCAACCACTCACCATGAACTGCTGAATAATACATTGACAGTATGTGGAGTACAAAGCGGAGCAGCTCTGCTTGGGAGAGCGGCCACGATGAATCACACATGCGTGGCGGTTTGCTGCATCTTTAAAAGTCAAACTGCTCAGCCTGTCTGTTTGCATTGCTCAAGTCTCCCCCTCAGAAACACCCTTGACTGAAAATGCAAGCAGCTGCAGAATTCAAGTGCTCACTTGAGTGTTGCCTCTGAGTGGGAACAGAAATTGTTTGGATCAGGAGCAGTAGAATGGGTCTGTGCTGAGACCTGGACATGAAATGATCAAAGAGCTGCAGTGGCAAACATCTCACAGCTTTTGGCGAAAATGTGAGGTGAGGAGAGGGAGCAATTTGTCCTCTTCCCCTGTCTCCACTTTTTCTTTTCTTTCTTTCGTATTGTGTTTTGTATTGAAGCATACAACTGGAGAAAGAGATGCTGATTTCACTGTTGATTCCACATTAAATACGAAACAACTACCATGGTTTTGATCCACACGTTTTGATCTTACCCTGTTTGTATCTCGCCTGGTGCTAATTAAAACAGGCACAGATCAGAAAACAGAAAGGTATTTTATTCACATAAGATGAAAAATTCTTATAAAGCAGGAGAAATTAAAAATAAAGGCCTGGTTCTCTCAGCCACGTATTTAAATAAGATAAGATAAGATATACTTTTATTGTCCCCCTTATATATATACCCTTATATACTTTTATTGTACACAAAAACTAGGCACAAAAACTAAATTGTTATTTGAATGCTTTCATAATGGCTGTTTCTGGTCATGTCCCAAAGCTAGGAAAGAACCACACCTTTTGCTGTCTTTGCACTTTAACATATAGATCTAATTTCTCAATATTTCATGTGACAAGACAAGAATCACTCAAGACTCTGCACTGGTTAAATCTTGTCCCAGTATGTGATTTCCACTGGCAGGAAGCAGGTTCTTTAAAATCTAGTATTCCTCCCCCATGTCAGTGGAGTGTGTTTGTTTTTATGGAACCAATGAATCATTGATATCTTGAAGTGCAAGGCTGTGTAATGCTTTGTAAATTAGAGGAATGACTTTATGATTAAAACATGCATTTACAGAAATCTGACTATATTCAAGCAAGCTTATTTTTCATGGAAACACAAACCACCTGGTTTGCAATAACAGCTTTGATAAGCCATGTCTTTTAATGCTGTAAAACATTAGAACATGCATATAAGATACTGAAAGCATTGTGTGTGTTGCGGGTGTTCAGCCCTCCCCTCTCTCTACCCCCCTGAATACTTGCTAGCCTTAGCATAGCCAAGGGACATAGCATATGTCTAATTTTCTCTTGGGCTCTTCAACAGAGGTCGATTCCACTGATGCATCACTGCCCGGTTCATCAGTTCCATCATGTCTCTTCGATTGTTTCTAACAACCCCACCCCCAGCCCACCTCTCCACTTTCTATGCAATCTCTTCACTCCAGCCTGAGCAGTCCCTCTGTCACCTGTGGCCTCCCTCTCCTCAACCTCATCCTTCTTCCTGTCTCACCTGATTCTTTTTTGGTTTTATTTCTTTCTGTCACCAGCTCACTGGTTACATACCGAGACAAAAAAATCACCTACAAACATTACACAACGAATGGACTGCATTTGGCTGGTATACTCACATGTAATATATACATATGAAAATGTTATACATGTTAAATATGTGCTTCTTCTGTTACCTTAATTGATGACCTTAAGCATCCAGACAAATGACATTTACATAATGACACATCCTGCTCCCAGGGGAAACACTATAGGCCCAATATCATCTTCAAAAAAGGGAAACATCTCTCTGACACTGTCAAATAGACAGCATTTCATGAAGTTGCATGTTTAAATTAATTCCCTCTTGCATAATAAATAATAAGCATGTGTGAAATGTGTTAATAATCCTTTTTAGAGAAATAAAATGAAGAGGCTACACTTGAATTTAGTCAGCTGGTTCAATTTGCGTCTTAAGGGTAATCATTATGCAGTTTGGAAAAGTATTGTTAACAGCATTCATTTTGGAAATTGCAAAAGGATTTTACACTGTTAATACTGCATGACTATTGAATGAAGATTGCCCTGATGATTATTTTGAGGAGATTATCCTATCGTTATCCCATTATTGCCATGTTTTACTGATATATTCAGGCCTGTTATTTATTTTTTTAAACTGACTCCCCTTACATCACCACCAGCTAATCCTAATATTATCCAACCCATTCTCATTCTCAAGGCATCGAATACCAAAGTAATGTCTGCCAGGAAGCCATTCTAACATGAGGTTAATGTTGTGAAACTGTCCCAGTTTGGTTAGGTTTAGGCACCAAATATATATGGTGATGTGAGTTAAATTTGTCACGTAAGTTTGCTGAATGTATGTAAATTGAAAATAAGACAACATCAACATTGAATGCAACACAAACCTCAGTGTTCTGTGAAAGTCCTGTGTTTTCCCCATTCATCCACCCTGACCTCCTCCATACTTGGACTTTATCGCTCTTATACTATGTCACCTTGTTGTGAGCATTTAAAAAATGCCATGGATGGGTTTATAATGCCGTTAGTTTAGCTTCATAATAGCTGAGCACACACTCTCCCATTGAGCGTCTGTATGACACAGAGGGCTGAGACAAAACATCAGCATTTGATGCCCTGGGAATGAGAATTGATAAGATAAGATAGACTTCATTAATCCCCAGCTGGGGAAATTGTGGTATTGCAGCAGCAGGTAATGGACGTTGGAAAAAAAACAGCAACAGAAATAGAGAAATACAAAATAAGAGCTGACTATATATATATATATATATATATATATATATATATATATATATATATATATATATATATGTACATTTATACAAATGACTATATAAAACAAAGACATGTTAAAAAATATATATATATACACGTATATTGCCGCCAAGAACTACAAGAAGAATCACTGTAAAAATATACTCCCAAAAATACAATTGAATTTCACAGGTTTTACAAAAATTGCAAAACGGTGGATAAGGTGACAGCATTTATGATATTGCACAGTAGTATATATATATATATATGTCACAGTAGAATATCAGTATGTAGAGTACTCAGTGAGGGTTAATAAAGAAAGTAATTATTGCAAGGATAATTTGTGTATGACAAATGATACTTCAGTGCAAAAGACAATCTGAAATATGAAAACTGTCACGGCTCGGAGGGCAGAGGCTCAGGCGCAGATGAAGAACTCAGTACACAAATAAGTTTATACAAGAATTTATTTACAATAAGTGAATACAAAAAACCCCAGAGTGCTATATACAATAAACAGTGAAGTGAGACCAACTACCAAGCCCAAATGGCGATAATCCTGGATGGGAACATATAACTCAGGAGAAACAAGACTAGCAATGGAACATAAAATGCTGAACACAGGAACTAGGGCACACTATCAAATAACTGGGAACAACTAAGGCTACCAACAACTAACAAAACAGGACCAACGAGAGAAAGGGTTTCCTGAAGGTGGCTGTGGGATAGGTTTGGACGGAGCAGCTGGAGGTGAGGCTGATGGCAGCGGGTAGGTGTAGGGCTGGAGAGTTGATGAGGCCGAGTTGTCAGGAATCAGAGGTGCTTGAGGCAGAAGGCAGCGGGGGTGATCCAAACTAAGGCAGAGCAAAAGAAAGCAGAATTACTTTCAAGCACAACAAGCAAAGAGCAAACTTACTACTTTCGAGGAGCTGGTAATAAACTGTGTAGTTTACAGTCCGGTGTCGAGCCATGGATTGAGGCCGGTATTTATGGCAGAGGGAGAACAATGGAGCAGAGATACACCCCGCCACGGGTGAGGAAGGAGTGTGAGACGAAGAGGGAGAGATAGGAGGGGAAAGGGGAGAGGGATTGCCACTAGGAGAGGGCAGAGGTGGAAGGCGTGACAAAAACCAGTGCTACATTAAAGGATAACTTTCGTTTTTTACAACCTGGACCTTATTTGTAGCATTAAATACGACCATTTACTCACCCAGACAACTTTGGTGGCATTTGGAGTCGTTTTGAAGAAATTAGCCCCAGAGGAGCAGCGCTTATATCCGTATAATGCGAGTACTCGGGGCACCCATGCGCAGCCTCTATATAACGCATAATCTGAGGCGAAACTCGTTCATATGCCAATATTTTGTTATGATATGCTGGTGCTATTCCCCTCTGTGCCTGTGGTGGCATGTTATCAATATCCAGCGTCTCTAGGCAACTACCTCTGACGTGGATGATGTCATTTCTGCTGCCAGCAGCCAGCCACATCACGGCTGACTCTGCGGCAGTCGGCTACGAATACGCAATAATGAACCATAGCTGTGCCAAACTACAGCTAAACTAGCCGACCACCGCAGAGTTAGCCGTGTTGTGGCTGGCTGCTCGCAGGGTGGGAGGGGTTGATGTCAGCTTGGCTAACATCCTCCTGTCTACTACATCCTCAGTGGTGTCCAGAGGGCAGTCCAAGACAGAGCCAGCTCTCCTGACCAGTTTAAGTGTCTTTCTGTCCCTCTCAGAGCTTCCACGGCCCCAGCAGACCACTGCATAAAAGATGACAACCACAGAGTCATAAAAAGTCGAATGGAGCAGGTAGATGATATTGTCTTCCACACCAATGCCTGGTCGGTATGCAAACTGTAGGGTGTCCAGCCCACTGCCCACCAGGTGACAAAGATGGTTAAGTATAATTCTCTCCGGTGTCTTCATCAGGTGGGAAGTTAAGGCTGCAGCCCTGAAGTGGTTGGGCTCCCTGGGATGCACAGTCTTTGGCACTGGAACTACATAGGAAGTTTTCCACATGATGCATGTTGTCAAACTGTCAATATCCTCCCCATGAGAACTGCACAACACTTCCCAGTCGGTGGTGTCAAAACAGTCCCTCAGGGCCATACTGGACTCCTCTGACCGTGTCTTCACATACCTAATGGTTGGCCGTTGTTTACTCACCAAAGAAATGTAAGTAGGTTGCAGATTAACCAGGTTGTGATCAGATCTGCCCAGTGAGAGCTGTAAGCATCCTTGGTGTTTGCATACAGTTAGTCCAGTGTTTTATTGTCTCTGGTGTGGCATTTGACATACTGGGTGAAGGGGGTACACAGTGATCGCGGTGACATGCGAGAACTCCCTCGGCAGGTAATACCGCCAAATGCTAACAGCTAGCAGCTGAATGTCTCTTATGCAGCGCTGCTCCTTTGCACTGATGTGTGCTGAATTACACCAACTCTTGTTCACAAACATCGGTATGCCTCCACCCTTCCTCTTACCGCACTCCGTCCCTCGCCTGTCTGCTCTCAGCAGAAGAAAATAATCCAAAGCGACATCCATGTCCGGCGTGAGTTCGTTCAGCCACGTCTCCGTGAAGCACATGCTACACTTTCGATGCTCTGTCTGGTTAGCGCCATTAGCTCCACCATCTTATTAGGGAGAGATCTTACATTCCCCATAATAACAGACGGTATGGATACGTCTTCGCTTGTCCTGGCATTTAACTCCAGCTCTGCACGAGTACGCTCGGGTTACACAGCGCTAACATCTGCTCCCGAGAGTAAACAATAGAGCACTTGTTTGTTGTCCAGAAAAGAGTAAAAAGCAAATCATGAGTCTCACCAGTTGTACATCCGTAGGTATGCACGATTGGCCAAAAGCAGTGACAGAAAAAAGACGAGAAACACACACGAAAACACTAAAACAAAGAAAAGCAGTCGGAGGTGCTGTAACAGGCTGCCACTCGAGTGGCGCCATCTGGAACTTCGTGATAAATGAATTTTCAGCGTATTTTCTTTTACAATTTAATTTCCAACAACAAAAAAGAACGTCATTATGTTTAACCGGCTTACTTTTTACCTGATGAAGGCATGTGTATTGAAATGTTATGATTAGATTTCTGTGATTGCAAGTGAAAGGGACAATGTGCAGTGGTCTGTTTTGTTAACCCACGGTCTTCCTCTGCACACCTCTCCACAGATTACATGATATTTTTTTGAAAACACAAAACATTTGCACGTTCTTTGCTTTCTCAACAAAAACAAAGGAAAAGTAAAACACCCGAATGGAAACACTTGAAATTTAATAAATAACTGGGTCAACAGTGATCAATTTGAACACCCCGTTGCTGGATGTGAAAGAGGGACTTTTAATCAGTGTGGAGACCACTGATGGATAAAAAGTCCCGTAGCTGATTTCAGCGTTCAACGCCATACATTTCAAAATCTCTCCTGTTTTGTCTCCACTAAGCAGTCTTTTAGCCGGTCGATCTCTCATGCTGTGTTTTTCTTCGTGTTTTCTTCGAGTCTGTCTGCTTTAGTCTGGTCAGTCTCTGTGTCCTCAAGTCTCTTGTGTCTTAATATCGCTTCTCCTGTCGGTCCAGAGTTGTTGTTTTTTACTTTTCTGGTCTTTTTTGCTGGGGACATGTCATTCTCCAGCCACACGTCAAGTGTTTTGTCCTCTCCAAACAAATTAAAAGTAATGTCCGGAAAATGCTCTATATTTTGCCCCGTAAATCAGCTGAAAATTTGTCATTGAGCTTGGTACATTAATGGATTGCCCGTTGTAATATGTCAATGTTGTGTTAGCTTGTTGTGTTATCCCTTTTTTTTTTTCTTTAAAAAGGCTTACATTAACTGTTGGTCTGAAAAAGGATGGTATGAAAGTTCACACTGTCCCAGTCTGCCTCCCTGTTCCTCCTCTCCAGCCACATTTCTGTTTTCCCAGGCCCGTCAGTGCTATTCTCCACTCAACCACCTCATGTAAAATTTCTTTGACTTTTTCTCCTTTCCCCATCACCTGACTGCTCCACCCAAACACACACATGTTCTAGCTTCCCTCATCTGCTCTGCAGTGGCCTGGACTTCCCTGCCCACCTCTTCACCTGCAACTTATTCCATCATCTGCCACTCACTGTGTGTGCTGGTCTACGTCCTTTGTTCTTTGTATTTGACTTTTTGTCTGTATGTTGGATGTTGGATTCTCCTTCTGGTTATGACTATTACCTGCCTTGCTATACTGTTCTGTATACATTGCACTGAATTTACCAAAAGTGTAATGTATACTGATATCCTGCTTGCACAAGCTGTGACACACACCACATTTTATGTTAGTGCAGGCAACATGAATCATGGCGTTATGGAAAAATCTGTCATTACAGTTACACAATGACTAAAGCATACACTTTTGAAAAAAAACAAAAAACTTTATGGACAGCTAAGTAATGTCTCAGCTTGAAGCTGTCAAATTTTATATTCACATATGCAGTCTGGATCCGAAAAAGCAACAGCAGATTTCTGTATTTAGGGTATAGTTTAATGACAGTCAGTAGGCTCAGTGATTAATTGAACAGCTTTGTTCAATGCTACATGGTAATTTGAGAGCATAATTTGACATAAACTGTCACAACAACTTGTCAGACACTGTTAAATGAGAACATCACTCTATTTTTACATGGGTAGTGGGAGGATGTTTCCAGGAACAATGTGAGCCATTCACTTTAAATGAATAAACTATGATTATATGTACTGCTCGATCATTCACCTAAATGCTTCTTAGATTTTTTTGTGATTTTAGATCATGAATACAAGCTATCAGAAATTTGATTTCCGAAGGACCAGTCTAACTGAGAGTTTAAAACTTTAACTGTGACTTTGTAATATATTCCGTACGTGTGTGGAGGTGTTGCTAATGACACCCTTGTTTTCCTCCAGCAGTCCCACAGGTTGTGGTACTTTGGGTGTCATGGTGGTAAAGGTTGAATCATGGCCCTGCTGGATGGCTAAAAAGAGTCGCTTACTCCATTTAATGCACTTTTACTCTGGAAGACACCCACAGACAAATGGGCTTCCACAGTGTTCTATCACACACATCAGGGGAACACACTCAGAACATCAGCCCATGAATATCTTCAGTTTCATGAAAATCAGTGATTGAGTAGTGCTGCTTTTATTATGGTTGTTGTTTGTGATTAAAAAAATAAAATCTAAATTGATATTAAATTTGAAAAAGTAAAACATTAAAAAAGCTGAGATCTCAGCTGGTTCTCTCTAAAGGCACACTGAAGTTCCTTTGGTCACATGATGACTACTGAGAGCTCAGTGAAGTCTGAGCTCACTCTATCCACTGAGATGTGATTCAAAGCTTGGGGACAACAGGTAAGTGGACCTTGATTCCCAGTCAAACAAATGAATTAGTTATCATCACTCCCTACTCCCTGCTGCGCTGAGCTTAGTGTTTTCTTGTAGAGTAAACTTTATTCTCACTATGGCACAGTGCTACAGTGTTGCTTCACCCGAAAAAATAAATATCACATAAACACCAGAGATGTTTAACACAATGCTAAGTGGACATATGCTGGACATAAAAACATCTTGAAGCAAAAAAGACATTTCACTGTAAATTTCACATTGACAACACATGGCTAGAAAAGAAACTAAGAGCATGTATGGCAACTCCTTCTAGACCATTGGAGAGGCATTCCAGGTCACTACCTCATGAAGCTGGTCAGAGAATGCCAACAGTGTGCAAAGCTGCCATCAAAGCAAACGGTGGCTACTTTGAAGAATCAAAAGTGTAAAATGTATGCTGCTTTGTTCAGTCTTTTTGTCTTAATACATAATCCCATATGTGTTCTTTCATAGTTTGGATGTCTTGAGTATAATTCTACAATGAAGAACATCATAAAACCACTGGATGAGAAGGTGTGTGCAGACTTTTTACTGCTACTGTAGTTGTTGTTAATTTAAATAATAATTAAATGGACCTGGACCAGAAAACAGGTGAAAACAGAGCATCACTTCAGATAACTTCCAGTTGCTTTTGCACATAGCTCTTCCTGTCTAAAACATAACGGCTCATTTAGGCAAAGTGTATTTCATGTGTGAAGAGCACTGAGTCAAAGACACTCCACTTGTGTTCCCTCTCAGCTCAAGTGAGTGAAGTTGTCCTCTGGATTACACATTTGCAGTCCCTTTTTCTCCCTCTCTCACAAGTTCAAAGCTAATTTACATTATTTAAATATTAGTAGCAGTTGCAGTTAAACTAGATTTTCTCATGTTAAGCTTTTTTGTTTTTAAATGCATAAGCCTTCATCATTTCTTAACAAATCCATGAGGAATCAGGTTGATGTAGCCGTCCTCTTAAATATCCTGGAAGGAAAATTAAGTTGCTCTCTTCCAGTAAATGCCACACATCCTGTATCCTTCACTCTTACAGACTCGAAACCCTCGCAAACCTGAAGAATTCAAGTTTGATGTATTTGGAGGGCTGGACGTGGGTATACTGAGGCCACATAGTGCATCCCAGCACTGTTGTGGAGTGGCTGCTTTGCTTTACTGAAATAGTGGACTGTAGTACACATTACAGAGGTGAGCCGCTGCCACTCTGAACCGATCTGTTTCTGATCCCCTCACAGAACATTCGTCAGGCGACGCACGGCTCGCCACTGATCTCTGAACAGCATCTCACACAGGCCTGAGGATACGGTAACAAGAGTCACCACCCAGCAGTCGGGCACCTCCGGAAGAATCCACAGCCTGCGGAGAAAATAACAGGACTTTCTGTCTGATTTGTAAATACATTGCATATGTTTTTCTTTGTGGAAAAGACATGGATGATAATTGTAATAATAACTGCGCTCCACATGAATGGAAAGTGTTGATGTCAAACAAGTCAGCTGATTATTAACCTAATATGATCTATAAAACAATCATTTTAAAGATCATATTATTTTAATTATCCTGATCATAAGGTGACCTGTGTTTTTTTTTTTTTTTTTTCATGACATACTTGAGTTCTTCAGTTTGCTAATGAACGGCCAGGAGATCTACTGTCGCTGCCAGGCAGGAAATGCAGGAGTGTGCCAGATTTGGAGTCACCATTTTTTCTGGGGGATGCACGTGATTCTTAGCAGAAATAGACAATGAAAACGATCTGTTGATATTTGCATCGACATCATAGCAGCCTTTCCCTACAGTTTCAGTGTGTAGAACTCGGATATGTCACAGACATGAGGTATTTCTTGTCCAGTGTGTTCTCTCTCTCTCTTTCTGAATGAGGTTAAACAAAAATCCTCATAATATTATATATCGATGACCCAGTGTAGAAACATGTGCACGAGGCGCAACAGTTCAGCGAGGTAGCCGCCATGCTCTGGTGACAGCGTGTCCCGGGCTGAACTCACCTGAATCCCTCCCTGTCTTCAAAATTAGCCTGATGATCTACATTTTGTGAGAGGACTTTTCTTTTCAGCTCATTTGTTATTTGCGATTATCTTGTGTTACTTCATACCCCCAAGCCTTGTGGCACTTGTGTCACTGCTGCGGCACTTCCTCTTGTACATTTGTACGTGTTCAACAGTATTTATGTCCTACCACAAATGTTATGTACCTCACTGTTGTTACATTGTGTGTCATTTGTTGCTTTTTACTGGATGTGACGTGTGTTTTTCAGCTGCATTGCTCTGTCACTGCCTCATGAATAGGTATGAATAAAGAGCTTCAAGCAGATTGGAGGGCAATCTGCTCCTTTGTGCGTTCTACTCACTATTTGTGGGGTGCAGCTCAAATTTACAAAGGATTATTTGCTGGAGACTGCAGTAAAAATCCCTGATACCATCTGACTTTTAGCCCAAAGTCAATTTGTCTCAGGCATCAGAGAAAAGCTCAGAGGGATGCAATTAAAAGTTTTATCAAGGCTGTCAGAGCATGTAATGGTGTGGGCTGAAATGAGATCCTCTGAGTTGACTCCATCAGTTGAGAGGGGCAGTTCTGGGATTTTATTGGCTTCAGTTTGTTGCCCTGTTTACTGTAATGCAACACAACACATCACCACTATTTACTGCAACCTTGAATGTGACTTTACCAATGCCTCCAAACAGTGAAGAAAAAAAGAAAAAAACAAAACTGTCTGTCTGCATGCCTTGTAATAGTCAGTATGATTACAACCAGAATAGCATAAAATCCTGACGTTTAAACTGTTAATGCTAATTTAATTTGATTGGCTGTCAGGGTTATTAAGCTTTTTTATTGATTAACTTTTCATGAATTAACAAATGATTTCAACACAAAGTGACATGTTGTATATTGATACACTCTATAGTCTGTGCCGCTTCTGGATGTTATTTTTTGTGTGAGCGATGTCACTTTAAATCAACAAGTGTTATTACAAAAAACACGTAATTTGTTCCAATTAACTGAAGGCAACTCGACAAAGGCAAACTGCACCATGCTGTAGGTGGTGTACAGGATTTAACATCCACTATGTTGCGTTGAATCCAAAATGCTTCATCGCATGACTTCTCAGATGGATGGTGATTCAGACAGGTTGCCAGTTTTTCCATTTAGTGTTAGAGAAGAGAAGAATTGCCTAGTTCATGAAAAGGGTAACATAGTAATAGATTATTCTGTGATATTCTTCATATGCTAGCTATTGGTAGAAATACAGCTATAATTCCTAAACTCCAATTCGAGATTTTCTCCACACTTTGTTTTTCTTCTTTACATTCAAAGATGCCGTATGTCAAACTCTGTTGGAGCAACTTGAGAAGTCAAACAACTCAGCAACAACTACATATTTATTTATTTTTTTTTTTTTTCCATTTTGACTGTCGAGAACGTGTCTGTAAAAATCTCTCTGGTCCTCTGGGTTCTTTTAATGAAGCAATACGAGAAGATGTTGAGTCCAAAAAATCAGTTTTATTCTAACATCAATAGAATGTGCATTTATTTTAACATCAGTAGAATGTGCAAGGTCACAGAGCTCTGGGTCTCAACTTAACCTTTCCCTGATCCACAACAGAGTTGGGTCAGTTCATGAAGTCTGACACACTACCTCTCCCTGACCCAGTATTTTATAGACAGAACATGAGGAAATGCTGAAACAGTCGTCGGCTCCTCCTCGTTGCCGTTGGGCGCTCTCCCTCTCTGCCCCTTGCTCATCTTCGAGAATCCAACGTCACCACAGCAACCTGTTTGCAAGGACAAATCTAGAGACACCCTTATCCCTGACACCAACCTGTTTTATCTTAAGTCGAGGGCCCCAAGATGTCCCATGCCAGGCCTCTATCTCAAAACCTCCTGTTCTAGGTCACACTGGCCTTAGATATATTTTGCACACAGAGAATCACTCCTCGTCTAAATCACTTCTATGAATAATAAAGGAAAAACTTAACCAGGAGAAGTAGAATTTCTGTTGATTATTCAGTCACACAATCCATCGGCAGAAAATATGAATAAGATCAACATATCAGGATCTGACTATCATTAATGTAAGCATATGCATGTAATCTATTAGCAGAATATATGTGTGTAATCAAACTTATCAAAGTATAGGAATATGACCCAAATATCCGTCATGACTTAAAATAACTAACCCTGATATGACAGTCTGCAGTAATCAGCATCAGTGAGTAGAAATTTTGAAACGCTCAGCTGTGTGACGGGATAATGGGACTCATTTGTTACACAACTTTTTCACATTAGGAACGTTTCCTGTCTTTGAATTCCCCGTGTTTGGACATGCAGTCTAGCATCACTCGCCCTCATCGACTCTCCATCTGAAAGGTTCGGATCACAAACCAGTCCATCTGCTCAGATCAACGAAAGGTTGCGACCTTCAAATTGGTATTTCACTGACTTTCATGCCTCTCTCCTTCAAAATAATCTGCTTTTCACACAACCACAGCAGATCAGAAAGCTATCCAATCAGTATCACAACTGATAACACACTTTATTTCCTGGACGGTGTTATTTATGAAATGGCTTTAGTGAAGAGTCTGTAATTGCAATGTGATAAGGTGTGCCAACTGTGAGTGTAATTGCTATTTTCCACTAAACCGCCATGCAAAACAACATCTGACAGATATAATCTAGTTTTTATGAAACTACTTACCTGCTTCCCTTACTGTACTCCCATGTCAGGTATGATCCCCGGGGCTGTCAGTGTTGTGACAGGCTGTAAAGTGAAGTAATGAGTCTGTCTGCCTTCTGGTCAGTCCATGTGGCTACATCGCAGTGGGCGTCAGAGAAAAGATAAGCTCAGTCACGACTGCACACAGACATAGGGATCAATGAGTGATACTGAATCAATATCTGAGCCATAAATCCCCCTGCGGACAGATTCTCAACACTTATTTCAGAACATTACTAACAATAAGCTTGCGATGGTCATAATGCTAAGCAGATCTTTTAGAAACCACCTAAAGATGTAGACAGCAGCAGGGACCAAATGCTTTATGATAATCTGAAGAGAACTGATGTTACTGACAGCACAGAAACATTATGAAACTGGATCAGAACCACTCCCTCCTCTGTCAGGACTGAAGCTGAAGTTGAATCAGTAAACACTGCAGTTGTTTCAGGTGTCTTCAGACTGAAATCATAGACGGTTTTAAAGGGAGCATGGTTGCATATAAAGTTAACGCAAACACGTGAGTGGATGTGAATTTTGCACTTGGTAACACAAACTGAGGTGCAGATGCAGCATGGTGGTCTGGGCGGTTGAGGCTGGTGGAGTGTTTGAGCTCAGGAGCTGCAGTGAACTCTGGGGTCCACACCAAGTCTGGTGTCGATGTGGTGAACCTGGCAGAACCAGAGACCAGCAGGGCATCTGAAGAGAGAATTTGAAAAGCTTCGATAGTTGTTAGCTGATGGAGAACGTCCCTCCCTCTCATTTATAGCAGAGGTGGGCGTCATGAATCACTGGTGAGAGGGCAAGCGAGCATATAGATAGATAAAGATGTCCTGTTAAACAGGAGAAATGCTGAGAGAGAAGCGTCTGTTGTTGGGCAGGTCTATCACCAAAACAAGAAGAAATAGTGTTACAAATGCTCCACTACTGCCCTCTACTAGCTAGGACTGAGTCCAACAGCATCATAAATTATAATAATTAGTACACAAACATTGTTTTGGTCACAAAGATTTGTCTGAATGAGCTGAAACGGACAATAACATAAGACACATTCTTCATGTTATTGTCTATTGGTGAGTCCTGAGTCTGAACATCAACAAATGTAAATGTGTTAAAAAATCCTTATTAAAATGACTTGATTATTAAAGAGAACAATCAACATGACATTTTGGTGTTCATCCAAACACGAACACCAGGTGTAAAAAGTGACAGACAGTCACATGATCAGCACACGACCTGACATGTTTTTCATCTATCTGAATGTGATTGATCGATTTACATCAGTGCTATAACGGCACAATACCACTGAGAAGTTTGGTACAACGTGCCTTGGAACTGCTAACACTGGCATTAGTGTCGGTGGCTTTACACATAGCATTATACTGTATTGTACTCCATCATGTTTGGCAAAGCAAACAGCTATAATGGATTCATGCCTTTAATGCTCATGTGTGATTCGTGCAGAATACAACACCAATATTTGCGCGATATTTAATTTGACACTTTGTAGCCAATTGAGCTATCATCTTACATTACTGAAAACTTCATTGTCCTTTAAATAAAGCTTGCCTTGTTAGTTTTAATCTGAGAGAAGTTAGGCACATTGTGACACCTGGCTATGGCACGATACATTAAACACAGCACCTTGAAATGTTAGAGTTGTTACATTGCTTACACATGTGTATGCATTTGATCTGGTTATACTTATAGTCTATGATGAAGATGAAGATTCCAATTCATGACGTGGGTTTCAGGGTCCTGGTACGGTGCATGCTGTCACACTGGCATGGCTGAAACACTGTGAGCCAGGCCTCGTCAGCCAACATTAGTGCTGGACCGCTGGATGACTGCATCAATATCAAGAAAATTATTAATATTAATAAAAAAGGAGATCAGGCACCAACAACAGTGGACAGAGCTTCACAAAGGGCTGTTCACTCAAAATGCCAGTGTAACGTACCATACACATTTTGTACAAGCTTCACATTGCAGTGGAAAGGCGAGGTGGACCTGGGAGCGTTGATTCATACATCTTTGATGATGTCATAGCCATGTCATTGGGTCTAAATGGCCCTAAGTCTCATCCAATGGGAAATCAGGATTTGGATTCAAGCCAAATCTGATACTCAGGTGTGATTTGCGCGGGCTGACGGTGATAGTTCTTCGTTGTTTGTCATGAGCTCTTCATCAGGCTTTAATTTCTGCATGTGGGTGCTTGTTGAGGCTTTTAGTTTCACATGCAGCCCTGTATTTGTTCATCCACTTGGTGAAGTCCCAGCAGTGCTATGACATTTTTTCCTCTTTTTTCCCCTTTCTGTTCATGTGGGTGGTGCTGACTACGACGACTGCAGCAAGTGATTAATAATAACAGGTCTTCCATCTGTCCTGAATTTCTACCTGTGGTCACTTTCTTGTATTTTCTGCATAGAATCTGGGCAGATTATCTCCTTTGCTCTTAAGTAGAACACATCTCAGGTCTTAATTGTGGCACTAAAATGCATAGTGAATTATCTGGAGTGAAATACAGCTGGAAATAGGCCTATGATTTTCCTTGAGGGAATGGCACGGTTCACAGTTTCCATGGTGCTGATGTCATTTTAATCACTGCTGCCTGCTCACATAGCTGCGTGTTATGAGCACAGAGCAGCTCTGAAATGTCTTTCTCTGGGATGGTCCAGACAGCAGCAGGACCACAGCAGTTTTGCTTTTATTGTTCCTGGGTGGATGGCTGTATGTGGGTGGGTGAGGTGAGGAACTTCTGTTCTTGCTTGAGCCAGTTGTAGTTATACACTCTTGAGAGACAACAAGAATCATTGCAGTGGTTTTACATGTATTTAGCCCATTAACCACAAATGTCTCACTGTGAGCCAGTTTTCAGAGCCTGCCAAGCTGTTCCATGTTTTATTTCCTACCTGAAACAATAACAGCTGTACAGCAGAAACCTAAAACTGTATTTACATTTGATTTTAATATGCAATCTGCATCTTTGGTATTTTCACCTATGCTCTTGTAAATGCTTCCACAACTCATTACATTTGGAGCTCAATACAAACTGAACAACATGATATTGATCCTCTTAAATTCTGAATGTTGTAATGGACCGGACTGAAAGGACACATTTCTTAAATCACTCATGGTTGATAATCAAAAGTTGTATAAGCTTCCTATCAAAAAGCTGCATAAGAAAAACAAGTAGAGCCCATATAACAGCAAAGTTTCCCTGACCAAGGATCATGGATGCATTAAAAGAGCTGGAGGCGTTGTCACCCTTCAGCCTTACTGCCTCCTGGCAGCAGTACCCCCACTGAAACTGGAGCAAAACAAAATCCACTGTGGACAAATAAGGCATTTTTCCTGTAGGCCTCTTTAACAATAAAAAGTATCTGTAAGGTCAATTAAATATGAACTTCTTAACCATGCAGGTTTTCTACTGGTAAAACTTTCCAGGAACCGAGAAAAGCACATTTTTTTGTGTGTGATATCATCCTACTGTGAAGTGTGTGTGTGTTGAGTGGGAGTAAAAACAGGCAGGGCCAGGGAGCAAGGTACTTATATGCATGTGCAGTGAGCCACACACTGCAGGAACAAATCAGGAAGAGTGAAGAATATTTTGGCGTATGCGCTTAATGGCCAAGTTTGATTCAAGTGAATGACTGCTGATCATACAGTATCCAGTGGCTCGACATACCTTATAAAAACTTAATAATACCGCCCACATTTATTCAGATAACCTATCCAGATCACACGTCAGTACCTGGTGGAACTGGAGCATTACAGTTGTGACTCTATAATGTTGTTTGGTGCGATGCCAAGATCTCACTGTAAATCTTTCTTGCATACTGTTGCTTAAAGCTTCATCACATCAATACAGTAAAGGCTGACGTATCAGCATCCCGTGCTCTGGAGAGGGACACGGGGGTTGGTCAGGTAGACAGAGGGAAGCTGGAGGTCAGTGGTCCACCTGATTACAAGCCATACTGTACGTATGTGAGTGCAGTCTGCTGTTAATGGGATTTTTCATGTTTGTATTCAGGAGTGGGCTGTGTTTCTCCAAAGTCACTCCAATATTACTATCTACTGCACCAGAGGGACAGATGTTCTGCCATACTGGATCCTAACCTTGTCTTTTCTGCCATTAAAAATTGTTGGGGGAAAGTGGTTGTGCTTAAAACTGTATGTCATGTCAATGTCAAAGCAAAGTGCACGAACAGATGGAGAGTATGAGTAGTGCTGGTTTATGGTCAGTGGTGGCAGGCTGGTTTATTGAGGTCAGTTTTACATGTTGCTATACTATATTGGAATAAGTTGTGCTCCATCAAAGAGTCCATAGAGAGAGAGAAGTATGAATGAAAGAAAGAATGTTTGAATGGCGTGCCTACTACAAAATTTGGCATAATTTCATGTACAGTTGTACAGAATCTGTGTGTGTGTGTGTGTGTGTGTGTGTGTGCGTGTGTATGTGTATTTGTGTGTGTGTGCATGTGTGTGAGGGACATTAGCATTTTTCTGTTAGCAGCTAATGCATTTATAATGACAAGTTTTGCGCAGATAATGACAACATGCCACAGGTTTGAGTGGAAATGCTGCTCTCTAAAAGCCATGATTACTAATAAGATATTTGTGTGTGTGTTACAGCTGTGTAAAACTAATTTGGCCAACAACCCTGCACACACAGGGATCAAAGCTGATGCCATGCATTTTGGTCACAGGTTGGCCCTCAGTGGCTTCCGTGTTAATTTCAGCAACAACAGCTATAACAATTTGTTTTGCCACAATTTGTCGACGACCTTGTTTTTCAGAAGAAATGAAATGAAAATAAAAATGAATACAAAAATTAATTTGAAAATAACAATGATAAAGTGCTTTCATTTTCAGCAATGAATGAAAACTAAATAATTATGTGAGACTAACCACTGGACAAATGAAGTGCTGCTTGACCTGTTCCACCAGTTAGCAGCATCTTGTATTTCAGCCACGTTATCTGAAAGTAATGTTACGAGCTTCTGCAAAGAGAAAGGCAACAGATTTCTGGACTAAACTCATCTCCACTCCTCCTGACAAAACAGCTGAGAGAAACCACGAAAACATGCGGGCAGCACGCAGACATTTGTGTAAGGTAATGCACAATGGGCTGAGGATGTGGACGCAACAGTCATGTTACTCTCAGCAGTCGCTCATGGTAAAAGGCCATTAATAGGAATGAGGGAAGGATTACTCATCTAAAGCTAAACCAATATCTAGGCTCATCACTAAAACTGTAACCATGGTATATTTTATATATATAACCACTGGTATATTTTATTGTTTATTGTTTAGTATGTTTTTATTGTCTTAGTATATTTTCATTTCTGGTATATTTTTTATTGCATTTACGAATATTTTTACTGCATGTTTGTTTATTTTATTTTATTTTATTTTTTTTATAATCTTCTTATCTTTCTTATTATCTTGTTTCTAACATGGGGGTTACAATGCAAATTTCATTGACATGTCATGCTCAATGACAGAAATCTTGAATCTTGAATGGTAACTGTACACATCCCAAATGGTGACAGCGATAGCGTCAGAATGCTTGAAAATGAAAAATTCCGCACAAAAATCCTGTTTTTGTTGACAAAAAATTGATGAAACTAATGTTAGTCAAAAAGGTATATGAGTTTGAATGACATGGTGCTAAAAGTAGTTGATATTGCAGTTTTGTGACTGGGAGAAATAAATATAGCAAGCAGAAACTGTTGTAAAACCAATGCTTTAAGACAGATTCGAAAAGGTGAACCTGTGCTTTCACAGTGTGTGGAGTCAGATCAGACTGAGTTTGAAAGAAAGCACACAGAATGATTCTGATTTCCATATAAATGACTCTCTCCACATAAATATTCTGTACACATAAGTAGTTATTATTGTTTATGAATGTAAAACAGATACCTATCTAAAATCACAAATGTATCTCTGATGAACACACAAATGTTTCATGTTTCAAATAAATGTAGTACAAATCCACAAATATGTGTACACCACCTGGTTAGGGTTCAGAAAAGATCACGTTTTGGTTTAAGATATCCTGTTTTGTCGCCACAAACGTGGCTGGAAAACCCCAAAAAACACACACAACTGCACTGAACTCCACAAATGACAAGCAGTGTGTAGATGCAAGTCCAACAGTCTGTCAAGAAGTGGAACAACATCCAAATATGTTTGGGATGAGAACTGCAAATAATTTTAAAGACATGTATTTGAGGATTTCTGCTACATTTATTTAAAACAAGAAATACTGTGTGTGCACGAGAGATATATCTGTGAACTGTATTTTTTTTAAATAAAAAATCTGGATTTTTATGTGCACTGAAAAATATTTTTGTGGAGAGAATCTTCTATATAAATCCTAAATTACATTTGTGAATCCTTCTGTGTGCATTCATTAATATAGAGACTGATCAGACTAATAGGTCTGAGCAGATGCCCTGACTTCGGTTTTGTTTCTCAGATATTTCATGCTCGAGTCAGCGAGCTATTGAGAATGAGAATGATGTGGGACTGATAAAGCAGACGGCTGGATCAGAGGGTTAGAGGCTATAACTCAACACTCGTCCCTCTGTGCCCTTTTGGCTCCCACAGAGGATCAGGCAGGCCGGGAACCTGCCCTTTGGAGGCTCTGTCTGAGGCAAATTGTCAGAGGGATCGCCCACCTTTTCTATCAATTTACAGACCTTTTCTGCGCTGGCAGCTCAGCTCTCATTACCACCGCCCTGGGTTCACACGCAATCTTTTAGATTCAATTAGCTCGGATGCACAGCAAAATATCGAAGGGCGTTTTGCTCAAGCAAAGCCTCAAGGAAACTAGAAAAGGTCACGCCTCTGACTTCCTCTCTGAGAGGTACAGGGAGGTAGATGGTAGGAAAAATGTCACGTTCAGTGGACTAAAATGGCATTTTATTCCCCGCAATACTCCACTACAGTGACCAAACTTTGTTTCCCCTCTGAAAATATGCTGCCTGGGGCAACCAACTCTTTCAATGTAATACTTAGAACAGTGGGCTTTTAATATCGCAAGTATATTGTTCAGAGCATCATTAACACTTCATTAATATTCAAGCTCCAGCTCCTTGCCATTCCTCACTGCTGTGAAAAAGGCTGTCAGTGCTCCTGTTATGGTAAGACCACAAACCAGGAGGTGCCGCTCTGTGAAAACCTCTCAGCACAGCGCTACACTATATGGAACATACCCAGCTGTGCCATTGAAACTGGAGCCATTATTTTTTCCTGAAGAAAATGTTCCCTTTTGACAAGGCATTTAACATAGAAATGCTGTATTATGCATGCAAATCAGGCAGCCCTCTTGTTCGGTGTGCAAGGCCTTATTGAGGATGACCTTGGTGGACGACAGGTGTTGGAGAGGGAATAATATGTCTCCTGTCACCTGCAGGTGACATAAAATTCCCAATTAAACTTTAAGATGTCTGGATTCATGTGAACTAAACAAAACGTGTGCAGCATCAGTGATGAGGTCGACTTTTCTGTTTTTTTTTATGTAAGTCACTGAAGGTAGTCAAATTGACTGTGCAACATTAAAGATCTGAAGCACTGAAGAGAAGAATTTGAGCACATATGTGTATTATTTGTGTCCATGCAAGTTACCGTTATTTTATGCTTCATGATACTGCATATAACACCAGCTTTTAATAACAGGGTTCTGTGGATTTGAAATATTGGGCATCAGTGGACATCCCAGCTGGCTAGCAGAATCAGAAAGTAGCTATACTGCTACATGCAGTAATTTACATAGACCTTTTTATTCCTCAAGTAGTCTGAGCATTTTTTTCACACCTTGTATTTCAAAATATTTTCTGATTAATCAAGATTAATTGATAATGAAAATAATCTGAAATTGCGACCTTATTTAGACCTTCTAATATATCTATACATGAGTATTATTTTTTTTTTCTAGTGATCATTAGAAGATGGCATTTAAAGTGTCATCTTTAAATCTTGCCTTCTCTACAGATTCATGTTTGGACGAAGGATTGAAGGCCCTCTTACTGTCCAATTAGCACAAATTAAAAGGTTGGTGGGAACATCTGCATGAGTCAAGGAGAGTCAGATGAAGCCAAATGAATTGCCAAAGAAGAGCAATGAAGAGCTGTTTTGAAAACCTTTCACCTCCTGTTTGAGTGCCCGGGCTCCACACAGCACTTGTTCCTCCTCACTGGCTTTGAGAAATGCTGCTGCATGGAGGCCCGTTTCACCTAGCAACAGAAGATGAGAGGTCTTCAAGTAGCAGTCATTTGATTTCACTGATTTTGTCCTGACTTCACGGGTGAATTGGTCTTGGTCAAAGCTGGAGTAAACTCTGGAGAACATTAGGAGCATATCACACTAATGTTGACAGCTTTGGCAAAATAAACTGTGTGTACATTAATGATGTTTATGCCACAAGCTGTGGGAGACTTGTGGAAAAATGCCAACAATGGTTGTTTGTTTTAATGTTTTAAACATCCTAAAGTATGATGCTGGTATACCCCTCTCTGTGTGAAGCAAATACTGAGGTTGCATTGTATTGGATGGATAATCCCATACAGAAAATCCATGCATTGAAAATACGTATCCACATATGCTGTAATCACATATATCACATACGCCATATACATTAGAATTCCATGTATGTCAATATTCAAACTGGAATTTCATACGATGTACGATCAGTCTAAATTCACACGTGCATACTCCTATACATTTTACAAAGATGTGACACAATTAATTGCACATTTATGTGAATGTGATCATCTATGTAGCAATATCACATGGTCAGTGTAACTATTCAAAATTGAAACTTATCATGTATAGACATACATGTACTGATATAAAATTATATATGACAATAATACCACATTATGTGTATACAAGTATATAAAATTCACATATTTTAGACCCCCGCGTGACAATGGTTATCCAATGAAGCCATGTCTACTTAGGCTATTTACAAACCCCCAGAGCACTCAACAGACACACTGTAATGTGCTGCACAGTTGTGCACACTCAGTGGTCGAGCGTTGCATCGGGCATTTAAAAGGGAGATGGGTGTGCTCGGATGCTACAGGTGGCAGACTACTCTACCATCCAGAAAAAGTTTGTAAAATTATAAGGGCGTTTGCTGTGTTGCACAGTGTGGCAGTGACAAATTCCCATCCCACCTGAATGTGTCAGATCTGATGCCCCCACCCATTGAAACTGATGATGAACACCAGCAGTCCAGTTGAATCTGAATGAATTGAAATCTTGAGTTCACTGGAGGCACCAGTGTCAGAATCTGTGAATTAAATATTGTACTTTGAGAGGAGAGACAAACTAGCGTCTTTTATTGCAAGCCCAATTGCAAGTGTAACTGTTTGAACAGATTTTTTGTTGATTCTGTGCATTTTCCATTGTGCAATCTCAGCATCATGGTAAATGAGCATAGCCCTCAATGACTTCTACAAAAATGTAAAGCAAAGTTGAATGAATGAATGAGCGAATGAATGAATGACCAATAAGAGTCAAACTGGGCAACTAACCAAGTTCCATCTGAGCAGCTGCATCTGTGTCTCCTAATTCATCTGGCACAAAGCTGCTAATGGTCCAGGATAGAAGCCATGCACTCATCGAGCAGAGAGAGCACGGGGGTCCCCTGTCCTCCTCCTGTACCTCGCACATTATCGCCAAGCCCAGTAATGCACCTCTTGGCCTCATGCTCCACTTTTCCACTCTTTCCACTCCTCCTTCTGTTACTTTCTGCCATTCGACCATCATTTTGTTGGTAGAACTTTGGCTTCCGAATAAAACATGTTTTCTTCTGTCAATTTGGTCAGCCATTATTTCAAGTTCTTTTTCAGCTGCTACTTAGATTCTCCATTTCTCCTAAAACTAAAATATGCCTGTTTATAAACAACCCAGGCAACTGGGGGTATATTTAAAGCCATTTAGCATATGGGTGTATATTAGATACATATAAGATGTGTCTGTGTTTTACACACTGACTGTCAAGTTACAAAGTAATACTAATGAACATAAATGCTCAGTTTCTGCAACTAACAAACTGTGAAAGAAAGGATTGCAAAGGATACACTGTCCACACATCACTGCTTTCTGGCCTGAACTTGCCTTATTATTACTATTTTCATTTATTTATTTTTTATTTTGAGAACTTCCTGTCTAACTCAAGACAGAAATAGAAGGCTGCTATCCTGCCCACTGTCTGCCAGTACTAAATCTAGTCCATAACAATAGCATTTTATTTCTATGGCTTACAATCTCATTTCCAAAAAATGTGCTGTGTAAAACATAAATAAAAACATATGCGATGAAACATTGAGAACATTGAAACGGCATATTTAACTAAAAATGGCACAAAGACAACATATTGAATGTTGCAACTGAGAAATTTATTTTTTAATTATTATCCTCATCCTGGGCTGCACGGTGGCTCGGTGGGTAGCAGCGTCGCCTCACAGCTAGAAGATCCCTGGTTCAGCGTGGGTTTTCACCGGGTTCTCCGGCTTCCTCCCACAGTCCAAAAACATGCTGAGGTTAATTGATGATTCTAAATTGTCCGTAGGTGTGAATCAGAGGTGTGCTTGATTGTCTCTATGTGTAGTCCTGTGGTAGGGCGACCTGCCCTGGGTGTCCCTTGCCTTCGCCCGAGACGGCTGGGATAGGCTCCAGCCCCCCCGTGACCCTGCAGAGGATTAAGCGGTGTATAGATAATGGATGGATATCCTCATCCTCCACAATTTGATGGCAGCAACATGTTTCCAGTGGCAACAAAAGATTGGAAATGCTCCCAGAGAGGCTGGGAGGGGTTCACCATGCTGTGACAGACTACGCTGGCAAATAGTGCAGCATTTTAAGAATAATGTTTCTCAATGTATCATTGCAAAGTACAGTACACAGTGTCATGAAAAGATTCAGAGAAGCTAAAGAAATCTCTGCACACAAGGGACAAGGCAGAAAACCAGTATTAGCTCAGATGGCACTGCATTGGACAGACAGGATTCTGTAGTGGACGTCACTGCATGGACTCAGGAACACTTCCAAAAACCATCGACTGTGAGCACAGTTCATCACTACAACCATAAAAATGCAATTTGAAACTAAAAAGAAACAGTATATAAACCATATCCAGAAACACCGCCACCTTCTCTGGTCTTGAGCTCATTTAAGATGGACTGAGGTGTTGCTGTGTTCCGCATCCGTGATGGTATGGAGTGCATTAGTGCACATGGCACATTAGTGACCTGCACATTTATGGAGGCACCATTAATGCTGAATGATACATGCAGATTTTGGAGCAACATGTTGACATGTAGACGCCCTTTTTCAGGGGAGGTCTTGCTTATTTCAGCAAGACAATGCCAAACCACATTCACAACTTATTACGACAGCATGGCTCCGCAGTGAAAGAGTCCAGGTGCTAAACTGTTGAGCATCGTACATCAGGCAAGAATGGGAAAACATTCCACTTTCATAATCATGCACCATAATTACGGCACTTTGTCTCCTCAGTTCGCAAACACTTACAGAGTCTTCTAAAGTCTTCTAAAAGAAGAGGTGGTGTAGCAGAGAGTGACTCTGTCCCAACTTTTTTGAAACATGTTGCTGGCATCAAATTCTAAATGAGGACATAATTTTCAAAAGCAAGATATTTCTGAGTTTCAACATTTCATATGCTGTCTTTGTGCTATTTCCAATTAAATATGGGGTTTCAGTGTTTTACAAATCATCACATTCTGTTTCTATTTAAAAAAGTTGAGAGTCCATAATTTTTGATTCGGCCAGTGATTCTGATAAGGAATAGGACTGATGACCATCTCTTCCTTGCTTCATTGGCCCGATTTTGAACACTAACTGACTCATTATTAAATGGGTTTTGTGTCAATCCAATTGTCAGTAGAAGTCTGTGTGTCCGGACATGATGACTTTCACTGAAATGAGTCAAAGCGGTACTGTAATCTGCCAATCTGGGTAGACTCCATTTTTTGGTCATTTACGTATGTGAATTATTCCATGCTCGCAGTGGCCTCTTTATCACCTTGTGATTATCAGAGTGACTCATCTAAAATGAATCTTAAGAAAGAGTGGCTCATATAGTGGCACATTTAATGGGATTTCCACAGTGAGATGCTCTGCAATGTTAAATGTGGGTGAACTAATTAAACTAATTGTTTTCATGTGCATAAAAGAATTCAGGTCTTCCTTGTGCTGCAAAGGGCAGTGCAAAATATAGTGCTGTCACAATGCATGAGTACAAGCATAATGAGCACACTGTTGTAGAGGCTGCAACACTGAGCCACTGAGGACTACGTCTGTGTCTCATCACAGCTTTTCAGTGTTGAGTCACCATATGGTGTTTTTTCTAACATAAACAGCTTTAAATACACTCCATTATGATATATTAACCAGTAAACCATATTTCTGCGAGCCCTCAACTAAAGTGTGAAGAATAACTGCAGCAGAGAGTCGTCTGGGACTCTGCGTTCATAATGTATTCTGGAAAAGACCGAAGGTGCAATTTGAATGTGGCTCAAAGCTTTCAGGTAGGTTCACATGGGGTTAGAACAGTGGCTGTAAATGTTGGCATCACATGTAAAGTTTGGCCCTGAAAAAGAAAACACTGGAAAACATATTTATATTGAAAGAATTATGGGTGCTGAAAAATGTTCCAGTGTAAAAACACAAACATTAAAACTTGCTTCATTTCATTCCACTGTGTTTTTCAGTTTGGTGTGTCTTTCATAGCAATGGATTGACTGGATGAATGAAGATTTTGACCTGCAGACACTGCAAAAATCAGCAGGCTTCATCCAAGACCACGACTGCCAGAACCAAATTTAACACAATCCATCCAATAGTTGTCAAGATAATTCAGTCTTATCTGAGAATGATCATTTGACGCGTTTCTGAAATTCTCTTCATTCCACACGACTCACAAGTGGAATACATTGTTTAAAAAATGCTTGCAATGCAATCATGTCACACAGGCGCGCTGGCCATGACATTGCAAGGACAGCCTTGCACTGTAGGGGTGATGCACAGGCAAAAAAAAAAAAAAATCCTCAGGAAAAAAACTGTGAACCGGTGCTCTTTGATGCATTCACCCTCTGGGCTCCTGTCAGTACCTTTTTAGTGTAGGAGCCCCTCCTGTGGCAACAGTGATGTAGAACAAACAATTTGGCCGTCACAAAAGAAAACCTGATCTAAGTATAAAAAAAGAATTCTCCTAATATTTTTGCTTTTTTGAAAACACTGCGACTCGGGAAGCTTTGTTTGCCAGTGTAGCTCATGAGTGTCTGGAGGGCTAAAAAGCATTTTAAAAGGAGCAGCAGCGTGTGGTTAGCAGAGGCCCGGGGATAGTGAGAGAACAGCTGAATGGGGATGTCCACGTTGCTCGTTCATTCTACAGTAGCCTACTTAACATCAACAATACAATGTCAGGTCTCCACGGCACACATGAGCAGTAGAATATAGTTGTCATAACCAGCACTCATTAGTGACCACGGAGTAGTTTCTGAGTTACTGGGTTGATACTTAAGGTGGAGGTCAGTTGGACCATTAAGGCAGCAGCTGTTTATCTGGCTCTCAGCACTGGTCCATCACATCAAGAGGCACCACCTTGTGACACTATTTAGGATTGCAGTAGAAGCTCATCACTTCACATTGACTGTTACGTGTAATTTGTTTTATAATGGTTCCGTTTGAGGGTAAATGTATTTTTGGCCAGTGTGTGTACTTGCAGTATCAACTGTTGCCGCCACAACAAAATACCCTGAAAGCCTGGCGCTATTCCTTGGGGCCTTGCAAGACATGCAGGGTAGCCATATGTGAAGTTAAATACTTCCACTTCCAGGGCACAGGACATGCAAGGTAAAGGGCGGGTAAAGATCAAAGTTGAGTTCAGTGTCTGTTGGGCAGGGTTTAAGCATTAGTTTTCATTTATTTACATAATATGTGGAAGAGGTGACATGATAAAGGTGGCACATTTTAGGTGTGTTTGCTTATGGAAAAACGAAAATCATATATCTGTGAGACAGTACAGTGCCCCAGTGTCTGGAGATGGTGTCCCATCACTCAGTGATGTTCAGTAAGAGCTGTTGCAGAGTAAGTTTCTGCTGGAACGTACATACAGTAAATAGAGGGTTGTGTTCTGCTGTTAGACATAAATTAATGGGTCAAGCCTTACTTGTCCAGCCAGTTCAGCCTTCTGTAGTATTGATTATTGTCATGCAAAATGTGAGATTAGAAAACTTTATTACCTCACCCCAAATAATCTTCTTTAAAATGACCCTCCCGTAGCATCGTGCATGGGCATCACGTCTGAAAAGCAGCCAGCAGAAATAATGAGCTCTAGATGCAGGAAGCAGCTCACAGGGACAGAAACATTTCCCTTTCGGCAATCACAACTGATTTTAAAGTAATACATTCAAAGAAAGCGTCATATGAATTATGGAACTGTTGACGCCAAAAACATTGCAGCCACAAAACTAAAATGAGAAATGTGTTGAGTCGGAGGTGGAAGTTTTGGAATAGATACAAGAGCATATTATTACTGTTGTTATTCCTTGGAAATGTCATCGTGGAATGGGGAGGAAACTTGCAATGGAGGGAAGCTGATGCTGAAATAGCTCTTAAAGGTTAAGCTATATACGGCATAGGGCATGTCTACCTTTTTACAAAGGTTAAACACTTGTATTATAAACTAACATGATTACCACAATGAAAGTACATTGATGGTAAAATGGCCACAAACACATAAGCAACTTCTGAAGTTTGACTTTGGGATTCATGCAAAATAATAACAAACATGAACACTTGTGTGGACATATTAGTAGCATTATGATAATATTGACATTTTAAATCAATACAGAAATAAAAACTTCTTTGTGAATACTTAACTTCCTTTTTCTTTTGTTTAACTTCTGTAGTTATTTTTTTCTTTTACACAGCAATTATCATTTTATCATTCATTTCCTGTCACAAAGTTTTGATTTATTGAAAAAAAATGTTTGTGTGATGTGGGTGGCTTAAATCACATTTATCTCTCCACTAAGACAGTTTAAGCTAGTCTAAATTTAGCTCTTAGTTTAATGAAAGACAGTTTCATGAAAATACTAATTTAAACCACAAAAAGTGACATAACAATATTCATCATTCAATTTTCATCATATCACAAGGTCTTTATTATCAGGTAGAGTTTACTCAGTTGTCGTGACACTGGAGAGAGAGTTAAAATGTTCCGTTATTCTGAGCATTTTAAAGACTTTTCATCTGCATTTGCGCAAGTTGAGTGTGATTACAGTCTTGACCTTGGAAACAGCAGTTGAATGAAGAGGAAATAAAGTGATAGAATTTGATGAAAACCCCTCCTTGAACCGCCACCTTATTGTGGTGGAGGGGTTTGAGTACTCGAATGATCCTAGGAGCTATGTTGTCCAGGGCTTATTGCCCCTGGTAGGGTCTCCCAAGGCAAACAGGTCCTAGGTGACGTGTCAGACTAAGAGCGGTTCCATAGCCCCAATGATTAATAAAAAAACGAGGAAGACCATGTCGCCTGTCGCCCGGACTGGCGTTACCGGGGCCCCACCCTGGAGCCAGGCCTGGGGTCGGGGCTCGTAGGCGAGCACCTGGTGGCCGGGCCTTTGCCCACGGGGCCCGGCCGGGCACAGCCCGAAGGAGCGACGTGGGCCCGCCCTCCAGTAGGCCCGAGCTAGTGCGGGAGGTTGAGCGAAGGGCAGTTGTGGAAGCAAAAACTCGGGTATGGGAAAAGTTCGGGGAGGCCATGGGGGAGGATTATCGGTCGGCCTCAAGGATATTCTGGCAAACCGTCCGGCGACTCAGAAGGGGGAAGCAGTACCCTGCCAACACTGTTTACAGTGGAGGTGGGGAGCTGTTGACTTCAACTGGGGATATTGTCGGGCGGTGGAAAGAATACTTTGAGGATCTCCTCAATCCCATTGCCACGCCTTCCGTAGAGGGAGCAGGGGCTGGGGACCCAGAGGCTGGCTCATCCATTACTCAGGCTGAGGTCACCGAGGTAGTTCAGAAGCTCCTCGGTGGCAAGGCACCGGGGGTGGATGAGATCCGCCCTGAGTACCTCAAGTCTCTGGATGTTGTGGGGCTGTCTTGGCTGACACACCTCTGCAACATCGCGTGGCAGTTGGGGACAGTGCCCCTGGACTGGCAGACCGGGGTGGTGGTCCCTCTATTTAAGAAGGGGGACCGGAGGGTGTGCTCCAACTATAGGGGGATCACACTCCTCAGCCTCCCTGGTAAAGTCTATTCCAGGGTACTGGAGAGGAGAATTCGGCCGATAGTCGAACCTCGGATTCAGGAGGAACAATGCGGTTTTCGTCCTGGTCTTGGAACACTGGACCAGCTCTATACCCTCCGCAGGGTGCTCGAGGGTTCATGGGAGTTTGCCCAACCAGTCCACATGTGTTTTGTGGATTTGGAGAAGGCATTCGACCGTGTCCCTCGTGGCATTCTGTGGGGGGTGCTTCGGGAGTATGGAGTCCGGGGCCCTCTACTACGGGCAGTCCGGTCTCTGTATGACCGGAGCAGGAGCTTGGTTCGCATTGCCGGCAGTAAGTCAGACCTGTTCCCAGTGCATGTTGGACAGGGCTGCCCTTTGTCACCGGTTCTGTTCATTATTTTTATGGACAGAATTTCTAGGCGCAGCCAAGGGCCAGAGGGAGTCTGGTTTGGGGACCACAGGATTTCATCTCTGCTTTTTGCGGATGATGTTGTCCTGTTGGCTGTTTCGAACCAAGACCTCCAGCATGTGTTGGGGCGGTTTGCAGCCGAGTGCGAAGCGGCTAGGATGAGAGTCCGAGGAGGTGCTGATTGTTGGTCGGTAGGTTTACCTACCATTTCCAGCATCTTGAGGAATTGGAAACAAGAGGATGTCACTGCCATCATGAGGCAAGCTGTCCTGGACTGCCCTCTGGACACCACTGAGGATGTAGGTGAAAGGAGGGTGTTAGCAAAGCTGACATCTATCATTGACAACTCCTCCCACCCCTGCATGACACTGTGGGGGCCTTCAGCAGCTCCTTCAGTAGCAGATTGCTGCATCCACCGGTAGGTTTCCCTACCGACCAACAACAGCGAAAGGAGGAACAAAAAGCTACCACATCTCGATGGAGTGTCGGCCAGTAAAAGTCTTCCTCATGCTGAAGTGACCAGCTAACAGCGTCTCATTGGCCAAATGTAACAGAACAGAACTATATGCTCACACTTTGTTCATCAGTGGCAGGGTGATTTGGGGGTCTCCACCTAATAATAAGCACATTATCTCCGCCATGTTCTTCTCACAAGTAAGAACTGTCTCCCTGAGCAGGCTCAGAGTGGGGTCCTGTTTCTGCTCTTGACACAAAAGTCCTGATTCAAAACTGGCTGCTGATTCACCCCACACCATTTGGCAAAAACTGTGTCTGCCAAGTCGACTGTGGGAGGGTCCTCCTGTCTGGACACCTCCACAACCTGTGTATTTGTTACTGCATCATCCTCAACATTAGCAGCAGGATCTGTAAAGGCTTTAGTTTGTGAATGGATGACTTCACAGACTGGGTTCCAGCATCTTGAGGAATTGGAAACAAGAGGATGTCACTGCCATCATGAGCCAAGCTGTCCTGGACTGCCCTCTGGACACCACTGAGGATGAAGGTGAAAGGAGGATGTTAGCAAAGCTGACATCTATCATTGACAACTCCTCCCACCCCTGCATGACACTGTGGGGGCCCTCAGCAGCTCCTTCAGTAGCAGATTGCTGCATCCACCCTGCAAGAAGGAACGCTACCGCAGGTCCGTCATGCCATCAGCTGTTAGAGTGTTCAGCTCCATCGCTGCTTAATGTAGCACTGGGTCCATATTCAGACTGTTTCTTTGCACTGATGTGTGATTTATCATTCACCTAGTACCTTGTAATGTTGAGTACTCTACATATCAATACATTATAGTATTCTACTGTGACATATGCATATTTATTACTGTGCAATAGCATTAATGCTGTAGTCACTTCATCCACCATGTGCAATGTGCAATTTGTGTAAAGTCTGAAATTCTACAGAGTTTTTGGAAATATATTTTTATGGCAATTTTTCTTATAGTTCTTTGTGGCAACATATATTTTTCACATATTTTTTCTTTTATATAGTCCTTCGTATGAAATGTACACACACACACACACACACACACACACATATATATATATATATATATATATATATCCCCAGCTCGATCCCGCCTGGGATCTTTCTGTGTGGAGTTTGCATGTTCTCCCTGTGCAGCGTGGGTTTTCACCGGGTTCTCTGGCTTCCTCCCACAGTCCAAAAACATGCTGAGGTTAATTGATAATTCTAAATTGCCCATAGGTGTGAATGAGTGGTGTGCGTGGTTGTTTGTCTGTATATGTAGCCCTGTGGTAGGCTGGCGACCTGCCCAGGGTGTCCCCTGCCTTTGCCCGAGAGACGGCTGGGATAGGCTCCAGCCCCCCCGTGACCCTGCAAAGGATTCAGCGGTGTATAGATAATGGATGGATGGATATATATATATATATATATATATATATAGTCAGCTTTTATTTTGTATTTTGTATTTCTCTATTTCTGTTGCTATTTTTTCCAACTGCCATTACCTGCATTTTCCAACTCCCTACCTGGTGCCCACCCGGTACATTCAACAAAAATGTGAATTTTTGAATTTCTGAATTATGCTTTTTCATCTTGGACTGATCAACCTGAATTCTGGTCATTTCTGGATTTAAGATTTTTTTTTTTTTCTCAAATTCCTGAAGTGAAGTAATTGAGATAAACTGTTTTACATCTGCAGACATAAAAGAGTCCATTGCCGTTTCTCTTCTGTTGCTTTAACCTGAGTACAGAACATCCACCTAAATCCAACATGGCTAGTGTGAAAAGCTTCGGGTTCATGTCAGTCATCAGGAAAACAGATTGCCAATTTCACAAGGTTTGACCCGTCTTTGTCGGAGAGAAAGGTGAGTTAGACTGGCCAGAGCTTTTGTCCTCTGCTCTCTAGTTCATCTTTGATGGTGAAGAGGAAAAAGAGCATCTTTTGAGCCACCATCAGGGGACTGACAAAAATCCATGGTCGGTGAGCTTGTCAGGGGTAACCTATTGGGATTTCAGATGCGCTGCAGCGAGTAAAGCCCTCACAAGGCTTTCATGATGATGAACAGTGCAGTGTCTAGACACACATTGTTAAAATGACCAGGACTGCTGCAGTTGCTCAGCAGGTGGCCCACATGAAGGGAAGGAGTTAAGAGCAAAGACTAGCCAGGATACCCATGTCAGGAGGGACAGGGAATATTATATAGCATTCTATTTAATAGGGCATGTTTCACCTCATAAATACAATGACAGGGGCTGGTAGTTCCAGGCTGAAATGAGTTTCCAGAGGTCCCGCTATAATAAAATTTATATAATGCTGTTATACACAGTGTGCAGAGAGTAACACATGTCTTTTTATTGTTTGTTACACTGATTCAGGTATGTCTGCATTCTTAGTCAGACTGCTCAGAGCACTGGCATCATTTCACAGAACCTTGACTTTTGGACCATAATTATCTCATTTGCATTCATTTATAACCTATAAAAATAGCCAGATTGAATCCATTGCAATGTGCCTCACTCTGCTCATCTTGTGCAGGTTGGGCAGCAGACCTTCACTCAGTCAGAATTTAAATTAGTTTTATCAACAAAACGCGATCAACATTTGGAAGCATTAAAAAAAGACATATATATTATTTGCTGGGGGATTTGTCAAGGATAATCAAAAATGAATTTACTGTGTATTTGCTGACCATATACATGCTTTTGTTTGGTTTGCTTGTATCTGTCATTTTAATATTCATGGATGGATGTGAAGTGGCATATTCCTGTCCTTGTGGAACTGTAGAAGTGAAGCTGTAATTCACTTCTTTTTCTCAATGAAGTGACTGTCCTACAATGCAGCTTTTGAATACCTTTATTTGTACATCATCTACAGCATTGTGTGTGTGTTATAGGTCTTTAATACCTATAGCACAGACTGAAGCCCTTAGCTTCCAGGGATTATAGACATTTACTACTTCAGGTCTCTGAATAGGATGCTGTAAGGGGGGCAGAAAATAGCAGAGCCCAGACTGCTGCATCAGCTTTAATAAAAAAAAACAATAACAATTGCCCAGCAATACTTGCTATACTGACACACTGATCACGCAAATCAACACAAAAACAACTCGGGCACCTACAGTCACTCACAACTGTCATACGTCAGTCCACCACCTGCTTTTAACCTCATGCTGTGATTTCTGCATGTCATTCTGTGGTTGGTCACTCACACATGTTTTGTGTGCACTAATGAACTAACACATAGATTTCTTGCCCGAACGGTGTGAACAGAACACAATGGCTACAGTATGCATGGTCTGTTGTGAATGTGTGGAGCTGATGTTGAGGACCCTGGCCTGAATTATTATCCCACTCCAGCCTTGGCACATTGTGATGAATTGTGGGATACACTTATCCTAACAAAGCTTTGGAGTGGTATTTAGAGCTAAGTGTGCATGAAGTGTGGGTTAAGTGAGGGGGCATTTTTCCGATGTGTAACACACTTTGTGAAGATGCGTGAACACACCCTGAAGACCACAAATGTGAGAGTTGGGACAGACTTGACACAGGCAATAAATTCAGGCAGGATCAAGTGATATCTTTAAAAATGAACCTCACAGTACTAAAGTATTAAATAATTACAAAAGTGGAAAATGTGAAGGGGTAAATTTGAAGCTTGTCAGAGAATTAAGTCAGATGTAATGTTCTGTCATCTTGTCAAATGAGCAAAGCAGGGTAAACATGGAGCTTCATCTCTGAGCATTCTCAGTGATGTGTGTGTGCAACACAGAGCTCTTTTTAATAGAAAACACAGCTGTATCACAATTCACTACACTGGTCAAGATAAGACCAGTGTGTGTGTCTATGTGTGTATGCTTTGTCTATACAAGCTTTGTTAGAAAGATTAATTCATTGTGTCCTCAGGGGAATAGTTAATAATAAAAAGAAAAAGTAACTCCGGCCTCACTCTGTAAGGTGGCCTGTGTGAGGACACAGCCAATTCGCTGTGTTACATTGTGTAAAGGCATTTTAATGAGAAGCTGTTTAGAAAGAAACCAGACCCTTCTTTCTTTCTCTCAAACCCAAAATACTTTGGAAATGCTGCAGCACATTGGATGGATGGATGGATGGATGGATGGATGGATGGATGGATGGATTACATTCATTGTGAACATACAGTGCCAAAGCAAAAAGTAAAGCAATGTTTCCATCGCTAGCTGAAAAGTAAAGGGCAACACATACCAGCAGAATATGATGACGATGGTTTCCAACATTAGCCCAGAAGCTGTCTTGACAAGTATCACTGCAGATTGATGCAAACCTCCAGCAATTTGAGCTCATTCGCTCATGAGATCAGCACATCCCAGCTACTTTACACTGACTACTATTTCTACTTCTTCTACTACTGTATGATGCCTTTGGGCAATTTATGCCTTTATTAGAGAGCTGACAGTAGAGAAATTATGGGAAGTGGGAGATGAATCATGACCTATAACGAAGGTTGGATCTCAAGCTTGACCATCAGATTAGCTCTGTCGTTAAATCGAGCTTCTTCCAGTTGAGGCAGCTGGCCAAAATTAAATCAGTTCTTTCCAGGCAGCACTTTGAGACAGTAATCCACGCCTTTGTGACCACTAGGCTGGATTACTGTAACGCACTTTATGTGGGGGTTAGTGGGTCCTCCATCGGCCGTCTTCAGATGGTGCAAAACGCTGCTGCACGTCTTTTAACTGGCACACACAAACGTGAGCACATTTCTCCCATTTTAGCCTCACTACACTGGCTGCCAATACCTTTTAGGATACATTTTAAAATTCTTTTATTTACTTTTAAATCCCTCAATGGCCTTGCCCCGCCCTACCTCTCTGAGCTGCTGCAGCCTTATTCACCCCCCTCTCTCAGGTCAGCTGATCAGCTGCTCCTGAGTGTACCAAAAACCAGGCGCAAGCTCAGAGGTGACCGTGCCTTTGCTGTAGCAGCTCCAAAACTATGGAACGATCTACCTCTCCATATCAGACAGGCCTCCTCTCTGTCTGTTTTTAAATCCCATCTAAAAACCCATCTTTTCTCCCTGGCTTTTGACACTTTGAGACGTTGAATGTATCTATTATTTTATTCCATTTTTTATTCATTGTTTTATTGTTATTTATTTTATTGTGTTACTGTATATTATTTCTTTTATTCTGTTTTTATTTATTTTTTCTGTACAGCACTTTGGTCCACCTTGGTTGTTTTTTAAAGTGCTTTATAAATAAAGTTGGATTGGATTGGATTGGAAGGTCCACGGTTCAAGGTCTGTGTCGTAAACCTTCATCCACCACAGTTTCCCTGTTTGTCTCATCTCACCCGTACCATGCCTTAAAGAGAAAGAAGCTCTAAAAACCCACTGTACCCTACCTGCCCAGCACCAAACAGCAGACAGACAGAGACACTAGATCAGGCATGTCCAAACTATTCCATAAAGGGTCGTGTGGCTGCAGGTTTTTGTTCCAACCAGAGGTCGAGAGGTCACCTATTTATCAGCTGAAGACTGAGATCAGCTTATTAAATGAGTCCAGCCTGGTGTGCTCCTCCTTGGTTGAAATGAAAACTGCAGCCACACAGTCTTATGGAATAGTTTGGACCTGCCTGCAATAGATGGTGAATATAGTCGAGCCTTTAGCAGCTAAAGAGTCAAAATATCTCCCTCCGGAGTTGGTGGAAACCAAAAACAGAGCTAAAAGAGAATGAATATTGGTTTTAGATTCATCAGGTGGACACAAATGCCACTCTAAATGAACGATTATGTTGTTCTGTAACTACTGCAAGTGTGAATAAGCAACTGTTTGCTATCAAGTTTGTTTAAAAACAGTCTTTCACCACTGTAAGTTCAGTTCAGTTCCCAAAACCATGCTGTCCATTAAGTAGGAGGATGCAAATATATCTATATATCTATATCTATATATATATAATTAGTGCTACATAACCAGAGAAACGAGAAACATGGGCTGCTAGTCGTGAATGGGCCTTATAAAAAACGTGTACTGCATGATTTCACACTGTGACATTGCTGTGTTAGTGAAACACTGTCGTTATTGCACTTATTCTACGCTCAGATGTCCATTTCATCCCGCTGACCTTGGTTGTTTTTCCACTTTCTTTTCAGTGTCTTGAAGTGCCATACGTCTGAAGCACTCACCTGCCCATAAGTGGTCCAAAGCTTTGGTGTAACATTTCACAGTCTTGTGTCCCTTCCTCTGTAGAAAACGGCCTTGGTGAAATTTGCAGCAGAGATTCCACTCCTGCTTCCATTGGTGCACATTTACCAGTTGTCCTGAACATGAGGATGCTCTGTGCCACTGTCTTCACTTTGACGGTGCTTGAGAGTGCTTGATTCTCGACTGTGATGACCACTTCTCCATACATCATAATTCCTTCACTCTATATTCTGACTTATACATAACTTACCTCAAATATCTAATTCCAGCATGATATAAAAGCCCTGAAAAGGGGAGTCTGTGAAAGATGTACACACATAAACCGTCCTCAGATCATGTATTGACTGATATTTCATAATTGTCATTTCTACATATGCCAGTAGAGCGTCACAGTGTGAACAATTGTCCTACAGAATATCTGCAGAACTGAAATATAACATTAGTGTCAGTCAGCTGTGCTGAAACATTACATGTTTTTACATGTACATCAAATAGCAAACTAACATATCTATTCTTTTGACCAGCGCAAGCACTTACATTAGCATTTCCAACTGCTAGGAAAGTGAAGTACTGAAGACAGACATGTGCACAAAATATCCACTATAACTTGGCGTACTTCGAATATACTAATAACATCAGTATACATCATACATTAGTACTGATAGCTGCTTGCTGTGACTTGCTAATAATAATGTCTGTCACAGTTCCATTATTAAAATAATTTTCTTCCATATGTCCAGGAGCATTGCCTTCTGCCATGATCTTCCAGTAGCTGGTTGATTTTGGACAGAATGTTTTGATTTTGAAGCGGAGAGGGATCAGCCCTTTCACAATCCGAGTCTCCCTTGAGGCAAGCATACAAAAAATGTGGAAGTGCAAGCTGCAGTTCAGCACCCCGAGAGCTGGAAAAAGTCCACCAGATGATGCGTTAGGTGCAGGCAACATGGACTGAGGTCAAACATTTGTCCTTGTCATATATTACCCACATTGTAAGAATACAGAGTGATGGTGGCTGTGCTCAGAACAGACAGGGGTTGGCGATCAGAGCAGCGGGAAAGGTTAGCAGTGAAGTTGTTTAGTGGCAGTAAATGTCCAGCGTAGCTTACAGTTTGCTCATGGATAAATACTGAAGCTCCTCAATATTTAAGACGTTCCTGTGACTTGCTTCCCAACTGCGGAGTAAAAGTGAAGGGAGTGGGTCTGTGGGATTACAAACCAGAGCAGAGTGCGGTGTCTCTGGTGTGTGCTCTCTCAGTGCTCCGTCTAATTTCCAAAATGTAGATAAATATATGTATTCGGTGCCTTTTTATTAGGCATCAACCCCATGTTTACATGCATTTTGTTGACTTGCAGTGCACATAAATGCCTCAGGTTACAGTTACACATGTGAGACGTAACTGAGGAGCCAGTGCAGACAGGTGCGTGTATTAAAATGACAGTGTATTCGTTGTGTGAGATGTGCAAATAAAAAGTATTTTACGGTCTACACATGGGGTCACTCACCTCTTGTCAGGTCAGCTGATGAAGAACCTCTCCTCTAATTGTCTCATATTTTCAATTCCCCTGAATGAAAATGACTTTTCTGGACAATGGAAAGAAATTACATTATAGCAATGGATGACCGTCTCTTTAGCCCTGTCCCCCTTCTACTGACTCCAACTACCACAAAACCTGTGATGGAACATCTGTAAAGACGGATTTATCTTCAGTGATAATTTTCCTAATTAAATCACACAATATTTAATTAAGAATCAGTGTAGTTTGATTACATAGATTTTTCTTTCCCCCCCCCCCCCCATCTCTTGATAATGTATGAGTTGGAGTATTGCACCCCAGAAAGGAATTATCTGTTGAAATCAGGGAATATCGAACAAATGTTGACTAAATGTCCTGCTATAGAGGGCGGCCATCTCTCCTTTCCTCTTCTGATCTCTCTATCAGCACTGCTGGGTGAAAACCTTTTATCTCAGATATCGGGGATATCAGGAACAGCTTGAACTTTGAAGAAAAAACGGTTAACAACCGTTTTGCATGAATAACACAATCATTTTATTTAAAAGATAACATAAACAATAATACAACTTCAGAAATTGAAGCAAATTGAGCAACAAATTATTTGGTGTTCATATGGTATGGTGTATGGTGTTCACACAGCATTGGCCCGTATTCTAGAAAACAAAACTACCTCAGCTACTGAACACCATCATCCCCACCTGACAACAACCCTGAAGCAGTGAAGCAGACTCGATGATCTTCAGATTACCAGGGTGACAGCTAGATGAGAATCCCTTTACATTAAGTGAAGCAGCTGGTTCAAAGCTTCTCCAGGAGGATGAATCCAGTCTCAGGGTAGTTGAGAGACAGCAGGCACATAGTGTGTGTTCTGGTCTTGTTGGGTTCAGTGGCAGGCTGCAGAGTTTGGATGCTGGAGGTCTACCCAAAAGCCCCACAAACTCAAAAAATTGAGGTATAAGAAAACAATAGATTATTTAGAGGGCAAATGACATCTAAGAGCTAATGGAACCTGGCTTCTGGTTCTTGGGCCAATGGGTGGCAAGGAAAGCTAGTGGGAAACACAACTTCAACATCAGTACCTTCAGTTTCTCGTCTGCAGTTAGGAACTACTGTATATCACAGTGGAACACATCTAGTATCAAGTGATACATGATCCTAGTACTTAAACCACAGTATTCCATACATCCACACACATGAACCATTCCTGAAGCTCCTCCACACACGGCTTCCTCTGCTGTGCAGATATATTAGTAATATTCCAGGGCCTACGGACACAGGATGAAGCATTGACAACATTGTGTGTTCAGAGATGCTCTTCTGCATACGAGCGGTTATTGAGTTACTGTTGCCTTTCTATCAGCTCGAACCAGTCTGGCCATTCTCTTCTGACCTCTGGCATCAACAAGGCATTTTTGCCCACAGAACTGCCGCTCACTAGATGTTGTCTCTTTTTTCCATTTTCTGTAAACCCTAGAGATGGTTGTGCGTGAAAATCCCAGTAGATCAGCAGTTTCTGAAATACTCAGACCAGCCCGTCTGGCACCAACAACCATGCCACATTCAAAGTCACTTAAATCACCTTCCCCATTCTGATGCTTGGTTTGAACTGCAGCAGATCGTCTTAACCATGTCTACATGCCTAAATGCATTGAGTTGCTGCCATGTGATTGGCTGATTAGAAATTTGTGTTAACGAGCAGTTGGACAGGTGTACCTAATACAGTGGCCGGTGAGTGTATATTACATGAAGAAGAACATATTTCTTCTTTTGCCTTAATCTTAAATTTACCAGTTGTCTAAGTTTACTGGATATCCTGTATTACTAAAAAGGTCATTCTGCAGCAATGTGGCACCCTGTCAATTAACGGATTTTGAAGCAGACTTGTATTTCCGTAATATCAAAATAAGTACATGTTCTGACATAACAATATATATACACATCATGTTCAGATCCAGCAGCCTGATGAAGACCTGTTAAAATCATTCTCAAGGAAGATATGTGAGCAATGTGAAGATACAACTTCACATTGCTCACTGCCAGATGTGTATCACTACCATGTTTGCTTCTAGAAAGATACCACGGTGACACAGCTCATAGAGTGGTTTGCCTCTATGGTCCCAGTCCTAGACTTTGTGCAGACTGAAGGAAACTCAATCGTGCAGTGAAACTGGGTAAAGTAAGTGCCACAATAGAAAATCATGCAAGGGCTCTCAGGGCACGCGCCGCCATCCTGTTCCAAGATGGCGGCGTGTGCACACGCAGCGGCTTCTCTCTCTCTCACTGTGACAGAGTTTTTGTGTTTTTCGTCGTGTGAGACACAGTGTCTTTGTTCGTCTTCGTCGCGTCTACCTGTCTACAAGCACACGTACAGTCGGGAGTTTTTACTTAATGTCGACAGGACCAGTTTTCACAAGTTAAACCCCGTGCAAGAGGAAGAGCTACGAGACTGCGGTCTGCTCCGGAGGCCTACTACAACACCGCCCCCCAGTCCTGCACCTCGCCCACAGTGGAGGCGACACAAGCGGCGTCAGAGGAAGCAGAAACGGGGTAAGCGCGGAGGTATCCGAGCCAGGCTAGCAGCTAGCCCACACAAGCCGGCTATCCCCACCATCATGCTGGCCAACGTACGCTCTTTGGACAATAAACTGGACTACCTACGCCTTCTACGGACAACCCAGAAGTCTGCGGGAGAGTGCTGTGTGTATGTTTTCACGGAAACTTGGCTCAACAACAGCGTAACGGACCACGCCATTCAGCTCAAGCGGCTAACCTGCTATCGAGCAGACAGAGCTCTCGCTGAGGGAGGTAAGACACGCGGCGGGGGACTCTGTGTTTACATCAACAATGACTGGTGTCATGACGCTGTTGTGATCTGCAAGCACTGCTCACTACTGGTGGAGTTTATGGTCATAAAATGCCGACCCTTTTATCTCCCGAGGGAGTTTACAGCCATACTGCTTGTGGCTGTTTACATCCCTCCAAGCTCCAATGAAAACATCAGGAGCGAGGCATTGAATGAACTGTACCAACACGTCAGTGAGCAGCAGACTGCCCACCCAGATGCCTTCCTCATCCTGGCTGGGGATTTCAACCATGCAGACCCAAAGAGGATGTTTCCGAAGCTATACAAACACATAGACTTTCCAACACGTGGACATAACACATTGGACCAGGTTTACACCACCCAGAGAGGAGCTTACAAGGCCCTTCCCCTCCCCCACCTCGGCGCCTCTGACCACATCACTGTTATGCTAATGCCAGCATACAGACCACTGGTTAAAGTCGCCAAACCAGTTCTGAAAGAGGTGCGAGTGTGGCCCGAAGGGTCTTTGGAGGAACTTCAGGACTGTTTCAACACCACAAACTGGGACGTGTTTAAACAGGGTGCCACCTACAACAACATCACCGACCTCCAGGAGTACACAGACGTCGTCACTGCTTACATCACCAAATGCATCGATGATGTAACAGTAACAAAGACCATCACTGTCCGGGCCAATCAAAAGCCGTGGCTGACAGGTGAGGTCCACAGGCTGCTGAAGGCCCGTAACACGGCCTTTAGAGAAGGAGACGAGGAGGGCCTGAGGACAGCCAGAGCCAACCTGTCACGCGGCATCAGAGAGGCCAAGAAGGTGTACTCCAGGAGGATAGCTCATCGCTTCAGCGACAGCAGGGATACGCAGAGCCTGTGGCGAGGGATACAGACCATCACGGACTACAAACCCCCACCGCAGACCTGTGACAGCTCCACCCCCCTGCTAAATGAGCTGAATGACTTCTTTGCTCGCTTCGAAGCACACAACAGCACACCTGCACAAAAATCCCCATCCCCTCCCGGCGAACAGTTGCTGTCGCTGTCCCCTGACAGTGTGAGGAGGACACTCAGCAGGATCAACGCTCGCAAAGCTTCTGGTCCTGACAACATTCCTGGTCGCGTGCTGAGGGACTGTGCCGGAGAGCTCACGGATGTCTTCACAGACATCTTCAACATCTTGCTGAGCCAAGCTGTTGTCCCCACATGCTTCAAAACCACCACCATCATCCCTGTCCCGAAGAAGTCGTCGCCCTCCTGTTTCAACGACTACCGTCCGGTAGCACTCACCCCCATCCTCATGAAGTGCTTCGAACGGCTAGTGTTGAAACACATCAAGACTGTCCTCCCACCCTCCCTGGACCCCTTACAGTTTGCTTATCGGCCCAACCGCTCGACCGATGACGCCATCTCCACTGCCCTCCACTCAGCCCTCACACATCTGGACAAAAAAGACTCTTACGTCAGAATGCTGTTTATAGACTTCAGCTCAGCATTCAACACAATCATCCCACAACAGCTCATCACAAAACTGGACCAGCTGGGACTAAACACCTCCCTGTGCAACTGGCTGCTGGACTTCCTGACTGGGAGACCTCAGGCAGTTCGGGTCGGCAGGAACACATCCAGCACCACCACACTGAACACGGGGGCCCCCCAAGGATGTGTGCTGAGCCCCCTCCTCTTCACCCTGCTGACCCACGACTGCACACCGTCCCACAGCTCCAACCTCCTCGTCAAGTTCGCCGATGACACAACTGTGGTGGGTCTCATCAGCAACGACGACGAGGCGGACTACAGGAGCGAGGTGAGCCGCCTGGCCTCGTGGTGTGAACACAACAATCTCTCTCTGAATGTCGAGAAGACAAAGGAGATTGTTGTGGACTTCAGGAGAAGACGCCCCCAGTATGCCCCCCTTACCATCAATGGTGCTACGGTGGAGAGGGTAAGCAGCACCAAATTCCTGGGTGTGCACGTCACTGAGGACTTCTCCTGGACCACCAACACCACATCGCTGGCCAAGAAAGCGAACCAGCGCCTCTACTTCCTCCGCAAACTGAGGAAAGCTCGAGCCCCGGCCCCCATCATGCACACCTTCTACAGAGGCACCATTGAGAGCGTCCTGACCAGCAGCATCACCGTGTGGTATGGCGCCTGCTCCACGTCCTGCAGGAAGAACCTCCAGCGCATCGTGAGAGCAGCTGAGAAGATCGTCGGTGCTTCTCTCCCCTCCCTCCACGACCTCTACACCTCCCGCCTCACTCGCAAAGCCCTCTGCATTGCGAGAGACCCCACCCACCCTTCACACAGCCTCTTCAGCCTGCTGCCATCAGTGAGGAGACTGCAGAGTCTGCGGGCCAAGACCAGCAGACTGCGGGACAGCATCGTCCACCAGGCTGTCAGGATGCTGAACTCTCTCCCTGCCCTCCCCCTCCTCCACACAAACACTCAACCTGGACTATAACTTCCCCCCAACACACACACACACACACACACACTCCCTGGCTGGACACTGAAATACACCCCGCAGCCGCCCCGCCCCCCCCCCCCACCACCACCACCACACACACACACACACACCCTGGACTCTAAATGCCCCCCACCACACACACACACCCTGGACTCTGATATGCCCCCACCACACACACTCACACACACACACACACACACGTATACACCCTGGACTCTACAAACTCTCACTGATGTGAACCCCTCCCCTCAGGAAAACAACACCCTGTCACTTTATTCACCACCAGTTGTTAAGCTAATTCTTTTTGCACAACCGTTTACATTTGCACTATTACATTCTCAATGTTTCATTGTTTAGTTTGTACAATTTTTACTTAGTTTGTACAGTTTTTATCTAGATTGTACAGTTTTTACTTACTTAATTTGTACAGTTTTTATTTAGATTGTACAGTTTTTACTTACTTAGTTTGTACAGTTTTTATTTAGATTGTACAGTTTTTTATTTATCTCTTTTCTAATATATGTCCTGTCACAAAGGGTTGAAGAGTAACGCAATTTCGATTCTCTGTTTGTCCTGTACATACTGCAGAATTGACAATAAAGCTGACTTTGACTTTGACTTTTCAGGTCACTAGGCGCCACAAGTGGATTTTACCAGATTCCTCTGCACAAGGATAGCTGCAAAAATTACTTCCATCACTGCCTTTGGGAGATATACCTTCTGCCGACTCCCATTTGAGATAACAAGCATGCCAGAAATCTTTCAGTGGAAAATGGCAGAAACCTTACAGGGGTTAGAAAGAACAGACATCTATATGGATGAAGTCTTAGTTCATGCAGACACCTTGGAGAGCCATGATAGATGCCTAGAACAAGTACTAAAAGTGATCAAGGCAGCTGGCCTCAAATTGAACAGAGCCAAATGCAAGTTCAAACCATGGCAGGGGACAGAGAGGAACAGAAGAGAGTCCAGTGTGAGCTCCAGTGGAGGATCAGGCGGGCCAAGAAGTATTATGGGAAGAAGCTGGAGAAGAAGTTGGCCCAGAACAATGTGCAGGACATGTGGAGAGGAATGAAGAACATCACTGGATTTGGACAGAGTGCCAGAGGGACAGCTGATGGAGACAAGCACTGGGCAGAAGAATTAAACTGTTACTGTTACAACCGATTTGATTCTCCCCTTACCCCCCCTGCCCCCCTTCCTGTGCCCCCCTCTTCACACGTCTCCGGTCCAGTGGGCACTTCCCCCCTCCCCAGACCACCTTCACCTGCCCCCTGCTCCCCAACACCCACACGGACAGTTCCCAGCACCAGCCCCACTCTGTCCGAGATGGCATCAGCCCCATGCTGCTGAGGACCTGTGCAGACCAGCTCTGTGAGGTCCTCTGCCACCTCTACCACCTGAGCCTCAGCCTGGAGAAGGTCCCTGTCCTGTGGCCCACTTCAGACCTGTTGCCCTGACCTCCCACCTCATGAAGACCATGAAGAGGCTCCTCCTCAGCCACCTCCGCTCTGTGGTGAGCTCCACCCTGGACCCACTGCAGTTTGCATACAGGCCCAACATCGGGGTATGGGGGCTCACCAACCTGGAGACCGCTGTGAGGGTCATGTTCTCCAGCACTTTCAGCTCCATCAGACAGGCGCTGCTGGGTGGAAAGCTGGAGGACGCAAGAGTGAATGGACTTGCTCACCTCACTGACCGTCCACAGTATGTGCAAATGTGCCGCTGTGAGTCAGAGGTGGTAGTCTGCAGCACAGGAGCACCCCAGGGCACCGTCCTCTCACCTTTCCTCTTCACCATCACCTCTTCGGACTTCACCTACAACACGGACAGCTGCCATTTTCCCACGTTCTCTGATGACTCCGCCATCATGGACTGTGTGTCAGAGGGGAACGAGCTGGAGTACCGGTCAGTCATCATGGACTTTGTGGACTGGTGTGGGCGCAACCACACTCACCAGTGAACTTCCAGGGGGAGGACATTGAGACAGTGGACAGTTTCAAGAACCTGGGTGTTTACCTCAACAATAAACTGGTCTGGTCCCACAACACCGACGCCTTGTACAAGAGGGGCCAGAGTCGCCTCCACCTCCTAAGGAGACTGAGGTCCTTCAGAGTGCGCAGACCCCTGCTCAGGACTTTTTATGACTCTGTGGTAGCCTCTGCTATCCTCTATGCTGTCGCCTGCTGGGCCCCGGGGAGCACAGAGCGGGACAGGAAGAGACTGAACAAGCTGGTCAGGCGGGCCAGCTATGTCCTGGGCTGCCCATTGGACTCTGTGGAGGAGGTGGTTGAGAGGAGGCTGTTGGCCAAGCTCACGGCCACCATGGACAATAGTTCTCACCGACTGCACCGGACTGTAGAGGAGCTGAGCAGCTCCTTCACCCTCAGGCACCCTCAGTGCAGGAAGGAGTGCTACCGCAGGTCACTCATTCCCACCTCTGTCAGACTGTACTACTCATAACAATGTATAGTTATTATGTGCAATAACCTCTGAATCTGAATACCTGGAATCAGTGTCACTTCATCAACCACATATACCTCCTCTGTGATTGTAAACGCTAAAATCCACTCCTCTTGCACTAGAAGGTATTTTTATACTCTTTGCCATAGTTATATTATTGCTAAGCAAAACATTTTCTTTTTTCTTAAATTCATTGTACATAGGATACTTTATTTTTCTCTTTTTTTTCAAATTCTTTTTTTTTTTTTGTTACCTGTTTGCACAATTACATTGTTCTTATTTGCACCTTCCAATACATAGTGTGTTCTAAAGAGCTTCTGTAACAGTGAATTTCTCCACTGTGAGATTAATAAAGTCTTATCTATTTGCTTCCTGGGGCCTTCCTCTCATCTTTGATGAGAATGACGTGAGACATGACCCACAGAAATTGGCTGGAAGTACGACTCTAGGAATTAATTGGAACAGTTACACTAGATGGTGCATGTTCTGCTGCGATGGCACTGCACGTGCATCTGTCTGCTTCATGTAACTGTTGTTGCGAGATTGTGTCAGGTAAGTTCTATCTGCATTCATCACATGTAATCTGAGAGAGAGAGCCGGTCAGCAGCTGTGTGCAGGTTTGTACCATCTCGTCTTTTACAGACATTCACTCCTTCGTTTTCACTCAGCATACTTAGTATGTCGTAATTTTTAGATCCGCCTACTGGGCTGCTTGGAGTCCGTGCCGTCGCCGTCGTGTGCGAGGTTTTCAAACAGAACTGGTGAGTGTTTGTTTACGTGTTTGGGATGTTATGCTAGCTCCGCTAGCATCTACCGTTCATGATTTACTCTGATTATGTTGTGTTAAGTAATGCAAGTATTACCTTGTGGGTTGGTGGCTATGTCTACTGCTTGTATTCTGGCTGTAGCACAAGCTGTTGCCAGTGATTTAATTGTTGTAACTTGCTATTGTGTTAGCGTGTTCAAGCTGTATGCTAACCTGAAGTGCTCGTGGTTATAGCTAAGACAGGGAAACTTCACTAGCACTTGGGATGGTTGAATGAACTGCATTTTCTATGTTTAGTTTACTATTTTTTATTCTTTGTTTGTGTACACATAAATGGATCAGCTGATAGTTAACACAACCATTGTCTTGACACCTTGGTTTGACTGGACCTGTTATCTTAATGCAGGCCAGGTGTCTCCTTTTGGAGCTAAAGATGGCGAGCTAAGGAACATTCGGCTGGGAGCCAAACAACCTTTGCATCATTACAGCATCACAGCCCTGCTGGCCTGGTAGGAGGCTATCACAGCCTGGCCCCCGCAACACTCATTTGACTGCCACATATCCACTCACATCCCTTTTCCCCTAAATGGACAATATTAACTGACAAATTCCTATGAACACTCACTCACATCCTTGTGGACCCTTGTGGCAGTGTGTAATTTGTGTGCAAGCAGCTTGGAATGTGTTTATTTTCTCGTTATGAATTTTTGTATGCTGTATGTATTGCGTAAGATCCAGAACCAAACTGAGCTGTATCTAAAGTGCACTTTATAGTGATATTCAACCGGTAGTCATAACTGCAGTTTGTATATTTTGGGTTTTTCTATTTTTATTCCTCTTATCAATTGTTGTAAATATTTTGGGTTATCATTCGCTTGCAATACAAGGTACCTGCTAACTTACTGCCTCTAGTGTCCTTATTGATTGCTGACCACCGGCTCCCACAGACGTGTCTAGACTTCTGTTCAGATCTAGCCCATAACATTGGTTAATATTACCAACGCACTGATTCTCGGCTAACGAATGCAAATACCCGTTACACATTGCTAAAGTTGTGCTAACCTATCTTAAATTACTACCTCTCTGTTTGCTAGCAATAGCATCGCTGTAGTTATGCCAACCTAGCATAGTGTTTGCTAGCAGCTTCAAAGCCAGAAAGTAACTGCAGAAATAACTGGTGGAATAACCAGTCCAGTGTACCAAATATTTGAGAGTACAGAATGACTCTGTCTGCTTGTTATTAATGATATCAATGTTAATTCAAATGCTAAAGGTATGTTTTGATTCAATTAAGGATAATATTGTGGCAACTGATCATATCCACTTGACATTTTCTTTTAAAATAAGGATATCAACATTTGACTTTTTTGATCAGTTGCCAGTTTGCCTTATAAATTCAGTATATCACTATATTTCATGATAGCACAGCTAATTGTTATTTTTTATTCATTCACCAGGATACAGACTAAAGGCTGAGGTGGGAAAGGCTCAGACGACCATGGGCATGTGTGTCATCCGGGTGGAAGGTGCTTGTCCTGCAGATGTTGCAAAGTGTCCCCCTTGCATATGTGATGCTGTTTGGACTAATATAAGCGTTAAACTTGAGCTACCCCAAGAGCCTCCAGTACACCTTTGAAGTGTTCCAGAAAATCATAATGGAACTGGACACAAGCAAGCTGTCTCCAAAAGTCCAAGCACTCAAAATCAAAATGCTTGAGTGGCTTCCAAAGCCTTGTGGTATTGTTTTGAAGTTGTTCAGAAGCTACAATTTTAAAGCTGGGTGCTACGCATTTTTTGTGTTTTTTTGAGGAAGTTAATCCTGTTGTTGCAAAAGGCACTTTATTCAAGCAGAGAATTGAGTGATGGCATTTTGTCCTGTCCTGGATTTTTGGTTTATTTCAGTAATAAAAAAAGAAAAAAAAAAGTGAAACTAGTGGATCTAACTGCTCATTCCAGGTAGCTTTATATTGTCAGTGAGTGTAGAATTTAAAAAATCGAACAGTTTGTACTGAAATTTGGATGTAAATGTAAATTAGACATGATCAGATTTACTAGTAAAAAATACGTAAGTTGGTGCATTTTAAGTGAAATTCAATTTATTGCATAATTTTTAAACATTTTTAAACACACTGGAATTATTGATTAAATACGTAAAATAAATTCAAAACATTGGATTTATTGATAAGAAAAGAAAACTTTATCCCCAGTCGGAGAAATTTGGGCATTACAGCAGCACTGAAAGCAGTGGGAAGAAAAAAAAATAGCAGCAGAGGTAGAGAACATTAAAAAAAAAGACAATAAAAAGTACACACACATATATATACATATTAAACAACCAAAATGGAATTGACTTTATAAAAAAGACAAATAAAATATGTAGAAAAATATATAAGAAATGTAAAAAGTGGGTATTGCCCCAGTAGCTGTGGAAAAAAAAAGAAAGCTGCCTTCTGATTAAAAATAAATAGTGTTACTACTATTGCACAAAATGTAAAAGGAAATATGTAATATTGCACACAAGTATGGATCAAGTGTAATTAAAACAGTAAATGCTATGTAATTGTCAGGACTGGGGTTTCAAGAGAACTAAAGGTTGAACCCAAATGCAGACACAAGGGGGAGCTGGTCAAATTATCTAATTTATTTAATTACTTGAAGTGAAACCAAAACTCAGGGAACTAAGGAAAGCAATCACACAGGTAGAGGGGCTTACACAGATGACAACACAGGGAAACATTGAACAAACACAATGGACGGGGAATGGCTTTGGACAGAGACAAGACTAGAAACTCACTTACATGAAACATGGCATGGCTAAGACAGCACTAGAAACACACTTACATGGAACGTGACATGGATGTGAATAAGCACATGGAAAAACACTTTCTAAAGGCATGGGGCAAAGGCAAGGACAGGACTAGGAAACACTTACACGGACAGGAACAAAGACAACTTCAAGGAAAAAGTCTCACACAGAATCTGGAACAACAGGGGATATCAGACAGGAGGGTAACAGAGACAACGACCCGACAAAGGGTGGGGGGAAGACACGGACTTAAATACACAAGGAAGGACCACTAATGACACACAGGCGAAACAGATCAGACAATCACAAGGGAGGGAAAACACAGGAAGTAAAGCAAACAAAGAGACATAACTTGAACCTTCAAAATAAAACAGGATGTGACAAAAACAGACTATGACAACAAACATGGGGAATCTTCGACAAAAAACAGGCGTGCAAAGCATGGATCATGACAGTAATATTGCAAAAAATATAAAAGGAAATGTGTAATATTTCACAAAAGTAACAACATCAACAAAGTCTTTTGTTAAGTGATGCTAGAGCTGAATAATCTGACATCTGATGGTATGAAGGACCTGCGGTAGCGTTCCTTCTTACACACTGGATGCAGCAGTCTGTAACTGATGGAGCTCATGAGGGCCCCCACTGTGTCATGCATTGGGTGGGAGGTGTTGTCCATGATCGATGTCAGCTTGGCTAACATCCTCCTCTCACCTACATCATCAGTGGCGTCCAGAGGGCAGTCCAGGACAGAGCCAGCTCTCCTGACCAGTCTATTGAGTCTTTTTCTGTCCCTCTCAGAGCTTCCACAGCCCCAGCAGACCACTGTGTAAAAGACTGCAGATGCATAAAAAGTCCTGAGTAATGTCCTACATACTCCAAAGGACCTCAGTCTTCTAAAGAGATGGAAACGACTTTTGGCCCTTCCTGTACAGGGCATCAGTGTTAGTGGACCAGTCCAGTTTATTGTTGAGGTGGACACCCAGGGATTTGTACTCCTCCATGATCTCAATGTCTAATCCCTGGATGCACACCGGTGTAGTCTGTGATGCTTTCCTGCGGAAGTCTATCACCATCTCCTTGGTCTTGCCGGCGTTTATGTGCAGGTACTTTAGTCCACACCAGTCGACAAAGTTAGTGATGACTTCCCTTTATTCCAAATCGTTCCCCTGCGATACACATCCAACAATGGCTGTATCGTCGGAGAACTTCTGGAGGTGGCAGCTGGCTGTGTTGTGTCTGAAGTCCGATGTGTAGAGGGTGAAGAGGAAAGGAGAGAGCACAGTACCCTGTGGAGCCCCGGTGCTGCAAACTGCCACATCAGACACACAGTCGCAAAGCCTCACATACTGTGGTCTGTTGGTGAGGTAGTGGCAGCCAGTGGCAGTCTACTCCAGCTCCTTTCAGCTTCCCCCTCAGCAGTGGGGGAAGAAATATGTAAACCCAGTCACTATGTATGTAAAACTTAAATTTATCAATACAATTACATTACATTTCATATACGCAGATTTTCTATTATAAGCTTGCAGCCTCCAAGCCCAAAGTGTAATAACGCTGATGACACCATTATGATAAATAATAATCTATTTTCTTTTCAGAAAGTAGAAAGCTGAGCCACCAAAAAACATTCTGAAAACCTTTTAGCTCTATTTTGGTCTCCAACTCCTGGAAAAAAAAATATCTGGCTCTTTATCTTCAACGTATATGTTCAACTATCCTCACCAGCTAGTTTCTATGTCTCTCTGCTGTGCTTTAGGTAGTGTACACTTCAGAGCTTTTTCACTGAAAACAGCTGGAAATGAATTTGGGCTGAAAAACCAAAACAGCTACACTACACAGTACACTAAAATAGGTACAGAACTGGCAGAGTATAATTCTCTGTACATAACAAGCAACACTTTTCACATTGCACATTGTAATTTCATCAATTTTTAATGTTAAAATACTGATTAATGCTCAATTTGACAAAATGTCAGTGATCAGTCAATATTTTAGACGACTGCTTATAGCTGGGAAATATCACTATACTGAGTATGTCCTACATGATACAACACAATGCATTTTTTTTCAAAACCAGCATACAAAGTGGGTGATACTACAGTATATTACCTTCTGTGAATTTTCATCCACTAAAAACAGCACCTACGTGGACATCAAACCAAGTCTCCTATTGAAGTTTGATGACCATTTAAATCTAGAACTCTCAATCTTCTCAACCTCAGTGCAGCTCTGTGTCGGTACATTAAACCAACACAGCAGGACAGCACATGTAACAGCAGTGACAATCACAGCTCCCACACATACATCCTCTTGTGCACCGTGAAGTAGCTGCTCCACGGCACACAGAGATATGAAGTTAATTAAACTGCCAATCCCCGTGAGGACCATGACAGCTAGAGAAGACCAGTGCCTGGATCAGAATAGAGTAGTCGTGGGGTGTGGTAGGTACGAAGCAATAGGCACTGTGTCATCAATTCTACTCACCAAACAAAGAATATATATAAGATTTTGAACACTGCATATTGTTCAGGTTCTTCAATAATATGTGAATCACAGGTTGTGTCTTTGTGTAACATCATCGGTTAAAATGCCTGTGTATGTGAATAAGCTGGAAAGGTGGAATAGTCATCCATCAGCCTGGCAGTGCAGGAATTGTGGGAACAAGAGGAAGCTTTAGTTCCGATATCCTGACTGACGCCTGTTAAACCTGCGCTTTTCTTTAGTGTCATTACCCTTTTCATTTGCACCTAATAGTGATCCTTTTTATCAGCCGTGAACAACTGCACCATTCAGACTGATAAGACATAGTGGTTTACTCTTTGACCCCTCTCCCTATTGGAGCTAAGGGAGTCAGCCAGGGGGGTGGAAAAATCAATACTGATAAAAGAAAATGATGAGTGAAGCCCAGCAAGCAAATAACATCAGTCTATCAAAATGTCATTGTAGAAACAATGAAACTGTGACTGCTTCCACTGCATATTGACAAATGCAGTCGGTCATGTGTGGACAAAAACGTGATAGAGCAGCGTTGGTATTAGCTGGGGAAATGTTCTCTGGTGGCTCATTCAGTAACAGTGTTTTTCCAAAGGCTTGCTCTCAGCAGAGCACACTGAATGAGACGAGGAGGAAAATATGTTAGAGTACCGGGCAACAGGGAATAACCATTTTTCCAACACAAATTTCATCTGCTTTTCTTGAAATGAATTCAGTGTGATTGCTCTATTTCGAGACAGAAATTAATGCTTTCTTGCTTTTGGAAGTAAGGAGGATTCTGCGGCATCAGTCTGTGTTTTATCTCTGTCATGATAAAAACATGACTCTGCTCTGAGTTTCTCTGCCTTTTATCAAGAAAAGAGATGTGAACAAAGTTCCCCCCAGGGCCATGAATCGACAGACTGAAGAGAGGAAGTCACTCACCATCAAGTCTTTGGAGAATACAGGGTAAATCAAACCTGTGATTTTTGGTAATTGCAGAGGTCATCTGTTTTTGTAATCCCATGTGCATGTGCCACCGTGAGACTGACACACGTGGTTCAGCATTTACACATCTTGACAACTATTTGATGGATTGCCATGAAATTTGCTATAGATATTCAAGACCCATATATTTTCAGATCAGCCTTTTCCCATATTTGGTGAAATATGTCAAAATCTACTTGGTACAACATTGTTTATAGATGAATGCAACAATTGATTTGTGTGTTCCACCATCTAGTGGCGCCATCATTCCTGCAGTAGCAAGCTGTAGTGATTCAGTTTGCTGCTGTCTACTCACAATGATAGCATGAATGGTTGAATTGACAACGTTAAGTCAACCATTCATGTTGGTCCTTCTAATGTATTCAAAGTTGTTTCATTACTTGTCTGGCATGTGATAAGTAACGAATTGGCAACTACAGGACAGTCATTGAGGGTCAACATTAAAGGAGCTCTGGATGAGTTAAAATGCTGCACACTTGATGAACGTCATTCTAAAAGGATTTGTCTGATACTCACAGTCCAATAGCAACTATCACACTATTGAATTTACTCTGCAGAAGTAGACTCAATAGGTACAAGTATGGCAAAGTTGCAGGTGTGAACTGTGACTGTACGGCCAACACAGGGAAGTGCTGCAGTCATGCAGCCGGACCCAAGGCTTTGCAGGCATGGCCTGCACTAACCAAGAGCATGCCTGGAACCACTCCACCTGAAAAATTGTGGTGCCAGGCACAATTGAGAACATTCAAGGTCCAGACCATGTACTAAGGAAAAGTATGAAAGTTACAACTACAGCATTTGAGACAGATGCAGATGTTATTCAACACTTTCCATTCCCTGAGATGGCTGCCTTAGCCATGATACCTGGAACCATGTTGCATCATGTGTTCATTGCACAGCCCAGAAGAATGTATATATTAGTGAACTACCCAAATACAAATGTCAACTCTGTGATGTTGTTTTTGAAATGAAATGTAGGAAAGATGAAAAATGGAAAAATATAGAGAAAAACTGGGATTTATTCTTTGTAAGACTCTTTTTATGACTCTTTGTACCAGAGTTAAAATTGTGAGAGGACGGTCACTAAAGGCCAACTGACAGATAACATTTATAACAAACAGTAGATTTGATTTGATCAACACTGAACAATGGTTGACTGAGGAAGTCTTCCAGGAACTGGTCAATCTTGTCATTTGCATTCTATGAGTCTATCAACTAGCCTTCCTTTGATCTATCACTATATAAGGTGAATGCTCTGAAAGTCTGGCAGAGAACGCTGTGGACTAGTCTTCTCTCCATGCTGCATGAAGTAAAGAGATCTGATTCTACAAGAAGACTTTCTTCAACAAAACAAAAAGGATAGAATTGCCCATTTTGTATAAGACCAGATAAAGAGTGAAAAAAAAAACAGTGAGGGATCTGAAGTACAAAAAAAAAAAAAAAAAAAAAAGACCCACAAAACTGGACAAAAAGAAGACAGAAAGTTTCCTGGAAACACAGCCACTTAGTACAACATCAGGCTAAATTGTTTTGAGGTGGCCACATACCAAACAGTGTAGACTACAGATCATGTTGTGCGTGAGAAGAAAACAGCTTAGTGCCAGCTTTGACAGACTCATTGACACAGATAGCATCCTGGACCTCAAACAAACACCTCATCATGGATGTGCCAAACACCCAAAGTGGACAAAATCTGTCACCTGAAGGATTACTTTGAGCATGTGCAACTAACAATACCTGCTATTTGTGGACTAAAGTTGTTCTCCATTAACTTTATTAATGGTCAACTTAAACATCTTAATTCACTTATAAAGGTGAAATGGTGAATTCACAAATTAGTTCCTCAAATGATAAATTAACTGGAAGCATATATGGCTTGGCATTTTATGTTCATATTTAGCAGACTAATTGGTTTAACAACCGCAGTTCTTCTGTTTTACATTGTTTAGTGCTTACCAAGTGGCACATTTCGTCAACTTCATGCTGAAAGATTTCTTTACAGCTCTTTGTAAATGCTGGAAGGGCCAGAGTCACTGCTGGAGGCAATAGATTTGTGATGGTAAATCCACGTTCCACTAACACTTTATCACCTTTGTGATGAAAGTGTCACTGGCCATTCCACCAATTTTGATACAATGATCACATAACCATTTAGGTTTATACACCATGGGAGTTTGTTGGTGTTATGACCTTTGTAGTTGCTGTAAGTTTGTGGCTGTTTCCATAACTTCTTCAGCCTTTGTAGAAATATTTCAGTGCAGTCACTGTTGCATGTTGCCTGGTGATGATTTTCACTGAAACTGAGGCCTTATTCATTCCAGAGCATCTCTAGGCAACCAAGCAATCACCTTTTCCCTCATTACAACAACTAACTGTTGTTCAAGGATCATTCTTGGCTGTGGAAGAAAAATCATGAAAGTGCGCAAAGTTGCCAAACACTCTCAATACCTATGCCTGTAGAAACAAGTCATAGGGTGACACTGATGGTGGAGGATCAGTTTGTGTTGCATTGTCTTTCACACCCCATTTATACCTGGTATTAAGATGGGATCTGAATCCTGATATGTTATAATAAACAATCCAATTTTGCCATTGCGTTTATGCCAGGTATTTCTTATGTGTTCTTGTTATTCTCATTCAGATCGGATCTCTGTCCTGCAGAGCACAACTTATGCAGTAATTTGAGGTGACGGGAAATCACTCCCTTAAAAAAATCCTGGAGGTTTGTGTGTTGTGAGAAGTTCAGGGAGACTATTAACTTTGTGAAATGCTGTTTATGAAAAATTCTAAATGTTTGTCCCCTCTTGTAAATTTGCCAAATGTAGATTAGAAAAATAATGTGTAAGTTTGTGGCGATGGATCTCACCCTCTTCCTCTATATAGAGTCTAGGTCAGGAAGGGGGGCAGCCCACGATGTCCTGTGCAGTTTTAGCCACCCGTGCCAGTTGTTTCCTCTCCCGTGCCGTGCAGCTGCCATACCACACTGTCACACTGAGGCAGAGGATGCTTTCAATTGTGGCCCTGTAGAATTTGACGAGCAACCGAGAGGAGAGTCCAGCCCGTTTCAGTTTCCTGAGGAAGAAGAGCCTTTGTTGTGCCTTCTTCACCAGGCGGGAGGTGTTCATGGACCAGGAAAGATCAGATGTGATGTGGAGGCTCAGGAACATGATGTTGTCCACACGCTCCACCACTTCTCCGTCCATGAGGAGGGGGGCGTGATCCGTCTTCCTGGACCTCCTGAAATCCACAATGACCTCCTTGGTCTTCCCAGTGTTCAGCATCAGGTTGTTGGCTGAACACCACTGGGTGAGCTGGCGTATCTCCTCTCTGTAGTGGGTCTCATTGTTATCTGAGATGAGACCCACTACTGAGGCTAGATGAAGGTACAAGGGGATGATGGGTCAAGGATGGATGGATGAAGGGAGGGCAATGATGGACCACTGTTGGCTGCCAGCCGGAAGATAAGATGGAACCAGGAGGAGTCGTGACTCTGCGTGGGGGAGCTGTCTCTCCAGATGATGCTTGATTTCTGGTTAGTACCCCAAAGGAACTTCAAGAGGAAAGCTGTACGTGGGCTTGGGCGGTAAATGAGTTGAGGTAACCCCAGCTGGTTGGTGTTTCTGCATTTGAGGTGGTAGATAAGAGAATCAGAGGAATGGATGGGAATATCAGGTACAGTTGCGTGTCGAGATGGTTTGGAGTCGAGGGAGAAGTCAGAGCAGCATAGAAAGCAGAAGAATGTCAGTTGGAAATGGATTCCAACACTTTGTGCTCAGGTTATCTGCCTTCCCCCATAGACATAGTAGTGGTGCAGCAGGAAAGGAGGTCTGAATTGAGAGGCAACTGTGTTGGCGTGGTTTGGCTATGCAGAGACTTTAATTAACATGCTAATGTGAGAGTGGGACAAGACTACCACTGTTGTTGGAGTAGATGGCAATGGTCTCATTGAACCATTCATGTCCCCCAGAAATGGCTGCTATAATGACTGGGTACATTTCACAGTTGGCGGAGGAAGAAGTGAGATTTGCAAATTTAGCTCAAAAACCACCTTCTGCCATTGTAGCCACCAAAGCCAGTGGAATGGGCATCTGTGAACAGGTGGGTGTCTCCTGGCTTGGTGACATGGTTGTCATAAAAGGGCACGGGAGGAGAGGAACTGATGAATGGGTTGAGCTCCATCTGGCATATTGTGTCAAGTGGGACATTGTGGATGGATGAAACACAGGCAGCAATGGAGAGAAGGTCTGACAAGAAGAATCAACCTTGAGGGATGATGCGGATGGCGTGATTGACATAGCTTAGCATTGGAAGGAGTTGTCAGTTGGTGGGCCAGTAGGAAATGTGAAATGACTTGGATGATTTTTTTTTTTTTTTTTTTTTCAAAGACAGAGCCAGGGATGATGATGAGACATTCTATGGATGTGCTTGGGCCTTTCTTTGTAGTTGATTATAGTTGTTGTAGCAGAGTGCTTCTGATAAAGAATTTAATATTTTAAGGTCAGGCACACAGAAAATGGTGTGGCTTCATTTTTAGGGGGGCTGAAAGGCGATGCTTAGAAGTGGCGATGGTCCCTGCTGTGGTTGGGATTGTGCACTGCACAGATCACAATTCAAGGAAGGGTGAGCTGTGAAAACACGGCAACACAGCTTCTGATCAAGTGTTCCCCAGTATATTCCTGGGTTGTATTGCTCCAAGAGTCCAGCGGGTTGGAAGACAAAGACAGTGTGGTATGCATAAAATCCTTTATGGCCAAACCGCAATGCCAGATCAAGAATAAGAAACAAGTAGTTATCCAGCTCTGACCTACAGTCAGGAAAAGCAGAGCAAACTATGTCACGGTACAAGGAGAAAGAGAAGGCCAATTTGATTGCCGTGAGTTCTTTGGAGCAGGTAGGGATAGGCTGTTTGAGGGCAAAGGGCTCAAGCGCAGTTTGCCGTTCCCTTGGGATATGTGGATTACATGTGGATGGATGAATCAATTGAGCAAGGTCAACATAGTTACCGGCAAGAATCTACTGCCTGAGCATGGGTAACATGGGGGATGGTCAGATTGATGCAGCAGGTGCAACAGAGGTAATGCAATGGCTAAATGAGGCTGTTAGGCAGAGGAAGTTGGGAAAGCACAGAATCTTAATCTGGAGCTTTTGGTAGGCAAGGGAGGTGTGTTTTATTGGTCTGGGCCTCACAACATTGGGGACACAGGACATTCTGCAGGGTCAGCGTTTTGAGCTTTGTATGGCCAAGTATGCCCTCTGACCTCATTTCTATAACTCAGACCTGGGCATTGTACGGCCCACCGGCCACAAATGGCCCTTTGGTTGACTCTAAGCGGCCCATGTAGGGTAAACCCCTTAACGCAGATTGTCGCGAATTCACATCATAACGCTTTAATCCACATTGCAGCCGAATCGTGCAAGCATTCCTCTAATGCCGGTTTGTGCATATTCAACACACACCTAGGAACCTTTTGCAAGCACTGGTTTCTCGTCAGACCGGTCAAAGTGAAAACTACATACCTACATACCGTTTCCGGTATGCACACGTTGCAGATGGTGAAGCGATCATTTTGGGCCTGGAAATATGGCTATATTGTTGAAAATAAGGTAAGTTGTGTATGTGAAGCGAGCAACTACAGTTCAAACCAGGGCACCACCAGAGGAGAGTGAGGACAGTTGTCTCAGTGACAATGGAGGAAGTGATGATGAATATACTCCTAACCTAGGTGATAAAAACAGCACAGCTATAATTTTGTTGTTTACATATGACCAAATTGGGCAAGAGTGAATTGAAGCAGTTCATTGGCATTGTAGTGTCCATGAGTGTTTTCCATTTACCAAGATTGAGAATAAAATGATCCTCTGAATGTCGAGTTCCACAGGTGGCTGACACAATGTCCCGAGACAAATGGGAAGAAATAGAAAATTTCATCCATTTCTGTGACAACATGGCACCCAACAACAATGACAGGCTTTTCAAAATCAGGCCACTTAATGATTCACTTCTCCCCATATTTCTGGCTCTGCCTCAAGATCAAATGTCCATTGATGAGTAAATGGTGCCATTCAAAGGCAGATCAGTACTAAAGCAGTATGTCCCCATAATCCCTACAAATGGGGATACAAAGTGTTTGTGCTTTGTGACACAAAAGGCCTGGTGCATTCATCTCATATATATTCAGGGAAAACTGATCCTGCACCAGGTCAACCAGACACTGGGGCGAGTGGAAACGTGCTAAAGCTCGCACAAGTTATCCCCGGTGCTGTCAACCACCTGTTGTATTTTGACAACTGGTTTTCTCCCCTGGATTTGTTTGTTGCTCTTGCAAACAAGGGGATATTGTAGTGTCAGATCTGAGGGTTACATGACAAGATTGTGCCACTCCACTCTGTCCACTCTGTGCTCACTCTGTGCTCACTCTGTGCTCAGGGGCATGAGGGAGACAGACACATGAAGAGGATTTCTGAACATGTTTCTTTACTCTTAACTCTGTATACTTAAGAAATCACATCTATGTTTATTTAGTGAAATCTCTGTTTACTTAGTGAGTCGTGTGTCTGTTTAGTTAGTACTATCTCTGTTTTGCTTGGCCTATGTTCTGTTATATAAATCTTTTTAAAAAATGTCCTAAGAGTTGGCTAGACACCAATAAAAACACTAGAATAGAGATAACTTGCTAAACTTAGAACAAAGCAGTAATCTGGAAAGTTCCTAAGATCCCAATAGATACTGAGGCCAGAGGGATCTCAGTGGAAAATCCCTAAAGGCTACAGTGGAAAATTACCAGTAGAAATTAGGTAAGAGATTATTAATTATGCATTAAAGGGGAAGACCCCCCTCTATGTAAACACCAATAAAATCAGTGTAAAGATGTAACTTGATAAAAAGGATGTGGCCAAACTGTGTGGCCAAGCCCTCTGACAAGTGTATAAAAGGTGATGCGCAGAACAGAATTTGGGCATTTTTGGCAGGACTTGCCTGGGCTTTTTGATCTGTGAAGAGAATAAAGCTCCCTGGACTCAACTCTTCTGGACTCTGACTCTTTTTCCAGACTCTGTGCATTTTTTGAAGAAAAGCTGATCTCTCCTAAGACTTAGAATTTTTAAGATTATAAGTGATAATATTAAGAGTTAAGAATTAGGCAAAGAATTATAATTTGACCCTGATCCAGTCAGTATCTGGTCCTTGGCAAGGCAGTAGGAGATCCCCGTCAATATTAGCTCTCGGGACTGTGAGGCAAAATCGTATGCAAGGGTGCAGCTTTACTGCAGACACAGAGATGAAAAAGAAGGGAAGAGGGACATTTGAGGAGCAACAGGCTGTTGTAGATGGTGTGGAAATCAGAGCAGTCAAATGGTTTGACAACAGAGGGGTCATCGCTGCCAGCACTTTTGCCAGCGCTCAGCCTGTTTCCACTGTGGAAAGATGGGACAGAGGGTTGAAACAAAGGGTGTCTGTGGATTGCCCACGCATCATCAGCTTGTACAACAAGTTCATGGGTTGCGTTGATGCTCTTGATGCAGTGATAGCATATTACCTCATCCACATCAGGTCGAAAAAGTACTACCACCGGTTATTTTTTCACTTCGTGGACATGGTGATTGTCAACAGCTGGTTGTTGTATCGGCGAGATAGTGAGTCATTGTGCATTCCAAGAAAGCTGCAGAGGGACTTGCTTGCATTCAGGATATCCATTGCACAGGCACTCTGCATGCAAGGCAAGGATCTACCTGAGGAGGAAGAGGGGGCGGCCTTCACTGGATGTTGACAGTGAGTTTCAAAGGAAGAAACATCGCGGTCCAGCAAAGGCTATTCCGACACAGGAGGTGCGGTTAGATGCTCTCGGTCACTGGCTAATGGTTAAAAGGGAGAGGTAGCGCTGCAAAAACCCAAACACTAAAGGCCAGACTGTGATCAGATGCTACAAGTGCAAGGTGTTACAAAGTGTTACAACTGTGGTTGTAAATAGTTCTATGTAGCTGTGTGTTTTCCCTGTTCGCTCTGTGTGTGTGCTTCCTTTTAAGTGCCTAGTTGATATGCAAACGATGCTGTGCCATACCCTGAAGCGGAAAGGTCTCACTTCTAAATTATTTTACACATTATTTCGGATTTGTTTTGTTCATCTCTGTGTCCCAGAAAAAAAAAAAAATTGTTCTAAATAAAACTATTAATTATACCGTGAAAACGCGCTTGGTGTGACTGTGTGAGACCAGTGAAGGATGGCACCTTCATGTTATGTTCAGGTACCCCTAGGCTGGGCGTAACACTCAACAAGCACCAAAACTGCTTCCGTGAATTTCACGAGTAAGGGCCAAAGGGTCCAATCCACCCAAAATGCCAGCCATGATGCTAAAAAAAGAAAGGTAGATGCCGAATGCAGGCTTTTCAACAAAAATTGGACTGCTAAGTATTTGTTTACTGAAGTCAGAGGTAAGGCCGTGTGTGTAGTTTGTGGGGAGCAGATCGCCATCTTTAAGAACTACAATTTGAGTCCGCATTACGAGACGAAACACAAAGAAATACAAAACTTGACCGATGCCGTAAGCTTTTCTGGATAAGCTGTAAATGCAGCAAGGTTGTTTTTACCAAGCTTCACACATCCAAAGGTGCAGCAACCAAGACCAGCTTTGTGATAGCACAAAATATCACAAAATCATTAAAAACAGTAAGGCATTCTCGGAGAGGGAATTTGTCAAAGAGTGCTCGGTGGACTCAGCAGCACTAACATGCCCTGAAAAAAGGTGTATTTGAGCAAGTCCCGCTGTCTAGGCGAACCGTAACGAGGAGGATTGAGGACATTGTGGGGAATCTCAAGCTTCAGCTGCAACATGAAGTGGCAAGTTTTGACTTTTTCTCCTTGGCTTTGGACGAGACCTGTGATGTCTGCAACACAGCCCAGCTACTCATATCATACCTTTATCCGTGGGATGACAGACTTCAAGATTACGGAAGAGCTGGCAGCCATGCGGTGGATGAAAGGGATGACGACAGGGGCGATCTGTTGACGGACCTACATGCGTGCATGGACACTCTGGCATTGAAATGGGACAGACTGGCAGGTGTCACAACAGACAGTTCTAATCTTACAGGGAAAAATGTCGGACTTTTGAAACGTATGCAAGATAAAGTGACAGAAATCGACACAGATCAGAAATTGGTATTTTTGCATTGTATTATACACCAACATGGGCTGTGCAAGTCAGTGCTAAAAATCAACCATGTTATTGATGTTGCTGCTAAAACAGTAAACTTCATCAGGCACAGGCATTGAATCACAGCCAGTTTGTCTCACTTTTGGAGGAGCATGAGACTGAACAAAGTGACATCGGCTACCAAACAGCTGTCAGATGGCTTAGCCTGGGCAAAGAGTTTGGGACCTGAAAGCAGTGATTCGAGAGTTTTGTGAGAAGAAAGACATCCTAGAACTCTCAGATGAGAACTGGATGGCAGATTTTGCATTTGCTGGTGATGTGACTGTGTAACCCAGTGGTTATCTAGCCAGTCTGTTATTCAGTGTTAATAGGCACACTGTCTCTTTAAGAGTCACAACAGTAAGCTCTGCTTTACGGCTGTAGAGCAGCAACCTCAGGGCAGGAGAGTTGCCTGGTTTGCACTTGAATGATGCTGAGAGGGGAGAAGACGTGGCCGAGCTGTAGCCAGCCTCTACGAGCCGTCTTTCACACCAAAGTCACCGTTAAACTGTTTTCCTGCTAGTTCACCTGCTAACGTGTGTGGACCGGAGCCAGGCAGAGATCGCTGTGTCCCAGGTGTGTCAGCCATCATACAGCTCTGCTCATAGACCACTTGAGTATCAGAATTGTTTGTTTTCTATAGAGCTCTATAGTAATTTTTTTGGGGGGTACCCACATTTTGTTTTCCTTTGCTTGTGTAGCAGGAAGAGATGCAGCCTCCCTGCTCTCATTGCAAGTGAGTGTGCCACCTTGCTCTCCCTCTAACTCATCAGCCAATTGGCACCTGAGGCCACTCTATAAAGAGAGCCGGATCTGTCGTTCTCTCGCTCTTTGGCTCTGAGGCCCGCCTACTTCCTGGTCGCCTCACGTCCCCCTCACCGCTGCTGGTGCAGGTAATGCGGCAGTAGCTGCCTCAGTTTGTTTGAGTTTGCCTTATTGCGCACGTTGTTATATCAGTCGCTGTTTGATTCTAGAGTCGGATTGTCGGACGCTGTACCGACATAGGGAATCCCCGCTTTGACATGCCTGGTTTATCGGATCCTTTGTTTGCCTCCGCGGCTTGCTGAGCATGAAGCTCCCCTCTCTTCTCCCACATGTGGTCTGATGTGGCTGATCGGTATGTATCGCACATGCCATCCTGTCTCTCTGCTGTCCTCATTAGCATTGAGTTTGTCTTTTATATTAATTTAGTTTATTTCTGTGTTTTTATGGCAGATATTACTGGTGGGCTGTGTGATGCTGCTTGTCAGGTACCGCTGCTGTTTTGTCTCTGTTTTGGTTCTATTTTGCTTTGCTTTGCCTCTGTCTGCTTTGTCTTTGTTTTACCTCTGTTTTGTTTCTATTTTGTCTGTTGGTTTCTGCTTGCTCTGTCCGTGCCTGCTGCTTCGTGCGTTGGTCCCTGTCTGGCTCGCTGCTTGGCCCTGCTCTGCTCTGCCTGGTGCACGCTGCTGCAAGCCGTGCCCTGCTTTCACGTGGCTTCCTCCCCGCCTTGCTCTGTTGGGGGCAGCAACACTGCTGCCATACTGCATGGGTGGTAAGCTTAGAGAGCAGACTTGTGCAGCTAAGACTGAGAAGCATGGACTGACATACTCGGCGGCCCGGTTCCTTTAAAACCATATTTTACGTGTGCAAGCTGTGGGGTTAATTCTCTCTCCCATCATTTGATTTAGTTATTAACTAAGTGAATTAATTTACTTTTCATTTATTGTGTTTTGGTATTTTTGGTTACGCCATTTACTGACTAAGTTGCAGTTTGTTTTCTTTAAAATCAAGTTGTTAAACTGTTTATGTTTTAGTTTGAACAAAAGACTAAAAGACTACTTAACAGCTGTACCTTATCCCATTTGTATTTGTTGTTGAGTCTCATGGCATCTGTAAAACAGAGTGCACCTGGTGACATGCCAAACGCAGAGGTCTTGGTATGTGATCAATGTGTTGAGCATGTTATTGACGGTGCCCTCCGCCGTGAACTAAACCAGTTTGTGCGCAGGCAGCCTACTGCCACATTGCTTGAGGTCCGCAGCGAGTCGATTAGGTGGGAGCGTGAGGGTTTGCCAGAAGCCGCTAGGGGCACTCTGTACCCTCAGTCCTGGGTCTTCAGTATGGCATTAAGAGTGGTCATCAGGCGGTAGCTAATCCATCTCATGTGTCGGAGCTGAGTGAGATGAGGGAGATGCTTAAACTCCAGCAGGAGCAGCTTAACATACTCACTCAAAGCATTTCTCGCTTGCAGGGTTCTCACCAGCGCAGTTGCCCTTCTCATCTTGGCCCCATTATCTGTAGATGATGTCAGCAGCCAGGTCATTTTGCCCGAGAGTGCGATGGGGTTCGTGCTTCTCCTCGCCTTCAGTCTCCACCTGCGCAACAGTTCCGGCAGCCCCATTCTGCTCAGCCGTCGGAAAACTAGCCCTGCCGGATTGCAGAGCCGCAGTTCGGGGGGTGCAGCCACTGGCTCAGGAGTTGTGTCCAAGAGGTGTCCAAGCACATGTCATCTTGTCCACATTTAGATCTAAGCATGGGTGGCGTTAATGTCCCTTGCTTGATTGATACTGGTTCCATGGTGTCTACGGTAATAGAGAGCTTCTTTCACCAGCATTTTGAGCTTTGTAGGCAAGTAAAGCTGCAGTCTTGCCACTGGCTACAGCTTAGGGCAGCCAATGGGCTAGCCCTTCCCTACATTGGCTACTTGGAGCTTGACATTAAGCTCTCTCTAAGCAAGTTGATGCCGCGGTGTGGGGTTTTAGTGGTCAAGAACCCTCCTGGTGGTGTTTCTGCTCAGGTCCCTGGTGTCTTGGGGATGAATGCAATTTGTAGGTGTTATCGAGAGCTCTTTGGGCAGCACGGCTTGGCCCTTTTTGACTTGCCTTCAGTATCTCACGCGCCAGAGTCAGTTGTGCAGGCACTATAAAAGTGCCACCAGGCCACCGTGCAGGCCCCTCAGCATGTCTCAGGAAAGGTCAAGGTACGTGTCAGGAAGGCATGGCAGATTCCTGGCAGCACAATGAAGACTGCCACATGCTCAAACCAGTACTCGGGTACCACTGTGTTGTTTGAGCCCTTGGACTCCGGCCTTCCTGCTGGACTGCTTGCCTCTCCTGCTTTGGTTCAGGTGGAAAGGGGCACTGCATACATTCCCATCGTGAATGTAGGGTCCACCGACGTGCTGCTCTTTCGTACTGTTGTTGGCAGCTTGGATGAGGTGAGCATTGTGAGCATGCCTACTGGAGTCACAGAAGTGCCATCTAGTGTGGCCACAGTGGCTTCCCAGTCTGTTTCCGTCTCTGTTCCAGAGCAGATTGCAACCATGGACTTGAGGTTTGAGCTTTTCTGGTCATGATGGGGATCTTGGCTGCACCAACTTGATTGCACACGACATTCCTCTTTTGGACGATGTTCCTGTCCGTCAGCGGTACAGGCGCATTCCTCCATCTGATTATGAGGTTGTGAAAGCATATATTAACAAATTGCTGGAAGCACGGGTAATCAGAGAGAGCAGCAGCCCTTATGTGTCCCCCATCGTGCTTGTTAAAAAGAAAGATGGTAGTCTCAGTATGTGCGTTGACTATAGGCAATTGAATAACAAGACGAGAAAAGACGCATTTCCTCTTCCTCCCATCGAGGAATCTCTTGATGCTCTGACCGGTGCCCGTTGGTTTTCCACCATGGACCTCGCCAGCGGGTACAACCAGGTCCCGGTTGCTGAGAAAGACCGGCCCAAAACAGCGTTCTGCACTCCATTCGGCCTCTTCAAGTGGAATCGCATGCCCTTCAGACTCTGCAATGCCCCCAGCACTTTCCAGAGGTTGATGCAACGGATTTTCGGAGACCAACAATGTCAATCCTTGCTGCTTTACCTCGATGACATCGTGGTTTTCTCCTCCACGGTTGAACAACATCTGGAGAGATTGGAGGTGGTGCTGGGGCGGCTGCAGCAGGAAGGCCTAAAGGCAAAACTCACAAAGCGTGCCTTTTTCCAGCAGGAGGTGCGCTACTTGGGGCATGTGATTTCTGGCAAGGGTGTCTCCAAAGATCCCAGCAAAGTGGAGGTGGTAGCCAACTGGCAGCCTCCAAACACCATCTCTGAACTGCGGTCGTTCCTTGGTTTTGCCAGTTACTACCGTCGGTTTGTGGAAGGTTTTGCCAAGTTGGCTGCCCCTCTACATAGGCTGGTGGCTGAGTTGGGGGGCACAAAGTCCAGGAAGAGGTCAGAACAGGCGGTTGTTGGGAACTGGTCTGATGAGTGTCATAGTAGTTTTGAGGCCCTGAAGACCATGCTTACCACGGCTGCTGTGCTGGCTTATACTGACTTCTCCCTCCCTTTCATCCTGGAAGTGGATGCAAGTCATGGTGGTCTGGGGGCAGTGCTATCACAAGAGCACGGTGGTAAAGTGAGGCCCATTGCTTATGCAAGCAGAGGTTTAAGGCCCACTGAGTGCAACATGGCCAATTATAGCTCCATGAAATTGGAGTTTTTGGCACTCAAGTGGGCCATGACAGAGAAATTCAGCGAGTATCTGCTTGGCCATAAGTGTCTTGTCTACACAGACAACAATCCACTTAGCCACCTGTCATCCGCTAAGCTTGGTGCAACGGAACAACGTTGGGCAGCCCAGCTCGCAGCATTTGATTTCGAGATCAAGTACCACTCGGGCCTGGTGCAGCAGACGTGGAAGCCATGCTCCCTGGCACATCACTCCCTGAGCCTTTGCGACAAGCCCTGCAGGTTCAAAGATCCGGTGCAATCCCGGCTGCCGTTGTGGCTTTGCCTCATCATGCTCCTTCTGACATCGGCACACTCCAGCAGGCTGACCCAGTCATCCGGGAGGTCTTGGCGTTCAGAACGCAAAAGCGCGGTCCCAACCTTGAGGCTCGCTCTGCCTGCTTTGGCCCTCCTCCGCCAGTGGGACTGCCTGGTTGAGGAGAATGGAGTCTGGTATCGTCAGGTCTTGCGCCCAGATGGTGCTGAGGCTGTTTTCTAGTTGTTGTTGCCTGTTGCCCTGAAAGGCGATGTTCTAACAGAGGTTCACCAGAGGCATGGCCACCAAGGCATTGAGAGGACCCTGGAGTTAGTGCGACAGCAGTGTTATTGGCCTGCCATGTCCTCAGATGTGACACGCTGGTGTCAAGCTTGTGAGAGGTGCCAGGTGGCCAAGAACACCCAGCCCGCCCCCCAAAGCTTCATGGGGCACTTGCTGGCATCTTGGCCAAACAAAATTGTGGCCATGGACTATACAGTGCTGGAACCCACCCATACTGGTATTGAAAATGTCCTCGTCTTGACTGACGTTTTCAGTAAGTACACACTAGCCATTGCCACCCGAGACCAACAAGCTGTGGCTCAGGTCCTGGTCACGGAATGGTTTTGTAAGTTTGGTGTCCTGCCCGTATCCATTCAGACCAAGGCCGTAATTTTGATGAGAAAGATGCAGTTTCTTTCAAGCCAACTGGAGAGCAACACTCTCACTCACATGCAAACCGGGAAAGAAGTCACACCATCAGCTGATCACCTCCGCAGGTACTCATCCATGTTAGGAGCATTGCATGATGAGTCTTCAAGGTGATTTGAAGATCTCAGAACAATCCAGGATGAAATGCAGATGATTTCCTTTCCCTTTACCTGCAGTCTGGATAATGCACCCAGTGATGTTCAGCTGGAACTCAATGACCTGCAGTGTGATGCAGTACTGGCAGAGCACTTTAAGTCAGGATCTCTGTTGGATTTCTACTCTTCCCTTAAGGAGGAGAACTTTCCAAACATAAGGAGACATGCCCGCAATTCAAACACCCTGGATAAAAACCTTCCCAGAACCACTGTATGATCAGACCCAATTTCCTTGCAAAGTGTGGAAAAAAATCCAGGCTTTGACAGTAGTTTTGATGTAGTTTACTATGGTAATTATGTCTGTCATTACATCAATCAGCTCAGAACTCAGCTGTTTAGATGCTAGTGCCTCTCGGTGCATCATAAAGTGTATCCACTGCACAATGGGGAAAACATGCTTGACTAGTGCTTGCAGGCCTCCATGCTGTTCCATGAGCCACATCAGTTCTGATCCCCACACAGTCCTTCCATTTCACTCTTTCAAATAATTGTCAGTCATTTTGAATAATTCATCTGCAGTGGCTCTGTCAGTTACACAGTTTCAGAAAAGCAAATCCTCCCTAGGGGGCACATCCCCCAGTGTGGGAACCACTGGTCTAGAAGGTGTTGTTATTGGGTTTCTTGTATGTTGTAAGTTCTGAAGATTTTCTTTTCGAACACTTTGCACTAGACAGTTGCCTCTTTCAGGTCCTCATGTACCGTATATATCACCGTCAGGACCTGAGTTCTGTTACCAAAAGCTATTACTCTGTTCGCTAATGCTGGTGGAGCAGGGAGTCTAAGTCTTAGAGTACTGTAGAAGGGGGAGTGGTCCAAACAGCCAATCAGAGAATATGGGATCATTGAGCAGCTCCCACCAAATGAGATGTGGAAATTGAGACCTGTGCAGCCAAAGATTTCGGTGCATCACGGTTTCCCATGCCATAATCCTGGATGCAGCCACCATTGTTGCAGTGTGGACAGCCATAGCAGTGGCCATGGTAGACACAGCTGAGGACAGCAGTGCTATGTTGTCCTGAGCTGCAGCAATCTGAGTGGTACACTAGAGTGAATGGTCAGAGAAGTGAGCCTAAACTTAATCCAACGGAGTCAGTGGCAATAACCTGTGCCTGCCACAGAAGAGCCTTGGCAAGAAGTGTGGTAGCTAGTCACTGCTCTGGTCGTGGGACAAAGGGAAAACCTTTTTCTGTGTCGTTGTGGACTCTGGGGAAAGGCTCGTACCTGTAAACCAGTGCTCGCTGCAAGCAGGTGCTGGTTGTTCAGTAGGCATTGTGATACCCCTCAGATCTGCCACCTTCCTGATGATGCTATGCAAGCTTTGGAAAAGTGGTGGAGCTCCTGACCACAGTGGGGCTGAGGAAAGTTGTAGATGCAGGGCTCTCACAATCAGGAGGCAGGAGACCTCGAAAGATAGCCTGAGATGGAGGGAGCAGCTGAACCTCTTCATTTACACCCCTGTTCTTCACACGTTGACTGCTGACACTGAAGAAAATTAGGGAGCTGAACTCAGATCTTGACGATGACGTTGATGCACAACAATCTGAGACAGGTAACTGCACAGCGTACAGTGATGGAAAAGAACATTTTCATGACTGTGCATCTATGTGAGGATAAACCCAATACACACAGCTCTTGGCAGGCAAAGCCTATACAAAATAGAAGCATATAGTATGTTCTTTATAAGGTGCAACTGCAACACAACTCAGCCCCTGCAGAAATATGCTAATCATCTCCCACTGCTGTAACCTTCTCCCCTCCATCCCCCCACCATGTCCCTCCTTTGTCTGACTCTCTGTCTGTGTCTCTCTTGATCTCCCTCTCCCTCTCTCTCTACAAGTCTTTAAGGCTTCATGATGAGGGAGGCACACAGTTTCGCCTCCACAACTCCCTACATATTCAACTCCTCTCCCCACTTCCTTCTTACAACTTAATAGGATTTAAGGCCAGAAGGGAGAGAAGGTATTTGTACAAAGGTAAGCAGTTTGTTTGATGGTGATGTACATGCAGCCTTTGAGGTGTGAGGGGGGCTACATGCTGAACCAGTACCTGTGGCAGCAAACCTAATTCAGATAAATGCTGACGTAGTCCACACGCTAGATGAACATCTATACTGGATAATGCATTGCGCTGAATATACTATTAGAACACGAAAAGAAAGCAAAACTCAAAATAAAATGTTATAATGATCTGCCACCACTGTGGTTAAGGTGTGGTTAAGGTTTGAGCAATAAATAGAAATAATATATAACTTTGCTTGGGTTAGGCCATGGTTTGGGTTAAAATTAAATCTTTGTTCAAGTGACAACATTGACTGTGTTGTAGGAAATAGAAAAGAAACAGTCTCCAAGTCCACAGTAGTACTTGTGCTGTCTGGACTCCACATACTTAAAAGGTGAGATTCTGGACTGAAATATCAGCGGTCCAGGGTCGCACTTCACATGACTCGACTCAATTCAAACTCGAGGCGCAAGTTTGAGGACTTGCTTACTCCTTTTTGTGGGAAGGAATAATTGAGGGGGTTATTCCAAAAATACTACAATTTGGATTGAGGGATTATGCTGTCAGCGACGGTAGTAAGAAGAGAACAGTGCTTGCGAGGTCCACAGCTCAAAAGTCAGTGACATGACCGCCACAACATCCAACTTCATCCTTTATCACAAAACCCAGAAAGAAAGGTGCATGAATTAGCCTTTTTAGCTGACTTATTGGCTGGCTACACTGAGAAACGCTTGTTTACTGTGATAGAGGCTGCTCATTGTGAAGAGTGGTAAAATACCACTACAACAACAAACATGCTTATTTGAACCAAACTGTTGTCAGACAACAGAGGTAAGAACCACAATGAACCACTGAATTTCAATTTATCAACATGAAGCTGCCAGCAGAATAATTGTACGATAATTTAGACAGCATGACTGAGAAGTGGATCAGTATTTTCAAGAGGAAAAGCCAAGCACAGCATTCTCACTAATTACCACTTATATCAGTACATGTGTCTGGCCAACACTTTTTGGGCCCAAGTTTAAGCTCTTGGTTTTACACACAAAAAAAGAACAAAAAAAAAAGAACAAAAAAAAAACCCACAAACATGTTTTGTGTCCACAGTTGTCGAGTCTTTAGGACTTAAATATGACCTGCTTATTCAACAGTCTTGGACCCATGACACCAAGCAGACCTCTAAAGCTTGTATTTGAGTCCCCCTGGTTGACCCTGTCACTCTGTGGCACACCAACAGATAACAAAGACAGTGCAGTTTGTTTAAGGTGCTGATTGTTTAAGGTATGCTATGTTACTGCAAACTGTAGGCTTCACGCAGTGTTCAGATTTTCACTTCCATGACATAATAAAGTAAAAACAAATGTCAGAAAGTCAGATTCTGGCCTTTACCCAAATTTAGCCAAGGGTATTTATTGTGCTTTGCTTTTTAAAGGATAACTTTCGTTTTTTACAACCTGGACTTTATTTGTAGCATTAAATACGACCATTTAGACACCCAGACAACTTTGGTGGCATTTGGAATTGTTTTGAAGAAATTAGCCCCAGAAGAGCAGCGCGTATATCCGTATGCGAGTAATTGGGGCACCCGTGCGTAGCCTCTATAAACGCATAATCTGCGGCGAAACTCGTTCATATTCCAATATTTTGTTATGATATGCTGGCGCTATTCCCCTCTGAGCCCGTGGTGGCATGTTATCAACATCCAGTGTCTCTAGACAACTACCACATTCTGACGTGGATGACGTCATTTTCGAGCGCCGCGCGCTGCGAGCAACCAGCCACAACACGGCTAACTTTGCGGCGGTCGGCTAGTTTAGCTGTAGTTTGCGACTGTTATTTTTCACAAAATGGATGAATATTTTTCCGACTCTGAGGTGGTGGACGATGACTTTGTTTACGATGGACGTCCTTACCGTTTTGAGAGAGGAACAGCTGGTCAAACAACAACAAACGGCTGCGCGTCCACGAGTAGACGGTAACTGGTGGTGTTCTTGTGGACAATGTTCATCGATGCTACAAAGTTGTCTGGGTGTCTAAATGGTCGTATTTAATGCTACAAATAAAGTCCAGGTTGTAAAAAACGAAAGTTATCCGTTAAGGCAGTGCACTACATGTATGTGCATGTGACAACAGTTGATGGATTCATAAAGATTCTGCAGTAGATCAATAGAAAGATGCAAAACAGTGATTGAAATTCATGATTTACCAGTGCTTTAATGGTCCTTTGATAAGTTTATCCAATTCTTAGTACCCTTTGTAGAGCAAATGTTAATCAATGTGTTGGGCATCACCCACTTCCTGTTAGTCATTATATCTGAATGGACAAATGCTCAATGATATTTGCAGAGTAGGGATGTAGCTATTAACTACTGACATGACTAACCTCGCTTTAAAAGCAATGCTTTTCCACTGGCTGGAATTGTAAAGGCTACAGTGTGTTAGTGTGTGTGTGTGTGTGTGTGTAGATGTGAATGCTTTTTAACACTAGCCTTGTGCGCCACGTTGCCACTGTGAGTCACGTTTGTGCTTGTGTATTATGTAAAAGAGACAGCATCCAAGTCTTCTCTCTCTAAAAGAGGCTCAAGTTAAATGACAGTAATCCAGTTCAAAGCACATATAGACAAACCTAATGTACAAACCAAACCCAAAGAGAAGATAAATAATAACAATTATTATTCATATATTTTTTAGACAGACAGCAGGCAAGTAGGGTATAAGTTCCAATATAACAAAAGTTATTTTTAAAATAGCCAACAAATGAATGAAGTCTGTTGCACAGAAAAGAAAAAAAAAAACAGTGAAAATTATATTTCAGAGTTAACAAAGGACAAGTTACTACTTGGTGTCTTGTGAGCACTGGCATTTTAAAGTGAGTTATATTTGATTAAAGCAGTTATCTTTCCATGTAATTGTACCACATAGACAGAACAAAAGAGACTGTCCATCCAAAAACTCCAGAATAAATACTGTTTGTTTGTGTTCAAGAGGAGATCAGGTGATCTGTAAAGCTACAAAGTCTGCGTAGGGAGGAGGTCAGGATGAATGGACGGGACAACGCTCAGCGCTTGTTTTAAAAGCTTGACTTCATTCACTCCCTAATATTAACCACATACTATTACTGTACCATGACCATGAACCGTGAAGCTCCCCTAACTTTAACTAAGTGCTTATTTCAACCCGAACCATGAGCCTTCCCCAAACCTAACCAAGTGTTTTTTCTGCTGAAACCTCACCAGACTTTTACAACAGCGGTGTCACGTTATAGAACAGATTTATTTTTCATCAGTGAGCTTTTGAGCTGAGAGTTGTAACAGTTTTGGAGGGCACAGACAGTGCTGAGGTCCTGCTGAAAGGCGCATCAGATCAGAAAATACTTCTATATGATGTTCTAGATTGAAAAGCAACATATTTTGTTGTTTAATTGAAGGTCTTGTTGCAAGAAACATGGTAACCACACTACCCTGTTAGGCAAAGTCAATATATCAGGGCCAGTTGATTGCACACACTCCCAGATGTATGCAAACACTAACCAAGCTCTTTACTGAACACTGTCCATACATCTAATTCATAAAGTAATAAAATAATGTTTTCAAGTCGCCCTGTCATCACTGCAAAATGATCCACTGAAAACTGTAACATCTTACTGAAGGTGAGATATGAATATGTCTTCAGCTTGTGATGTAAGCACCACTGTAAGTGACATATGGACACTGGCTGCCATCCAGCTGAGTCCTTCAGCTCCTTCACGCCTCACTGACTTTTATATTTCAGTGTAAATACTGAGCACAACAGCTTCATGGCTGCAAAACCCCGAATCTCATGGAGTAAAAACAAAACCACAGCTAAAGACAAAATCATATACTGAGGTCAAGACGCTGCTCTCATAGTTTTCTGACTGAAATGCACCCAGGGAATTGTGACTGGCTTTTCTCCTTCTGCTTTTATGTGCACACTCTTGTACTTTTGATTTCCTTAAAGAACCAGATATTTGGTTGTCCTGCTATTGTACTGATGATTCAAGTGGGTGAGGTTGAATCATCAGTACAATAGCAGTAATTTATTTTACTTTTACTTAATTACAAGATGCCCAGAATAACACCCTCCCTTTCGAACTTTGAATCTTCAACTAAGAGTCTTGTTCAACAATGCAGCACATTATTCTGAGGATCTTGTGAATATCAGCTCTCATTTTTCGGGCCATAGCAGGAACTGAAGCTAATGGACAGTGGAGCATGATATGCCATTCAGTATACTCAGGAGACACAAAAAAAGCTTTGACAGACACAAACTTAAGCCACATTGTGTGTAACTGACAAGTAATATGTAACTAACAAACAGGGGTCTCAATTATTTTGCAACGCTATTTCGAATAAACAGACAAATTATACAAATACAAATCCTCGTCAGGAATGATAAGGTGGCTGTGCTTGTACATCATACAGCGCTCTAAGGTCAGGGGATGTAGTTGAGAGTGTACATTTCATCCCATCTGTTATGTTTAGCCTGGACTACTCTAAGTCCTGTTGATTTCATGGAAATTAGCATTAAATCAAGCTTTCTATCAAGCCTTGGCATGCCTTTACTACCCCCGCAGCTCTGCCCCTGCTAGATAGGCCTTGATGTTATGGATACAACGGGACTGTCTGACTGTCAAAGACTGATCTCAGTCTAAATAAATAGATGCCTCTGTACTTCACATGTTCCTACACATTGACATTTCAGTTTCTGGCTGTGCAGTGGGACATAAAAGTGTCCTTTCTGTGTTGGAGCAGACTGGACCTAAAAACATCATTTGGAGCAGCTTTAGTGCTGCCTGGGGATCCTTCCGGTGCACATTTCTCCGAAGTGTTTACAAGGTGAAGCTCGAACACAGAGGGTTAAGGAGGAAACCCTCCTCCCCTCACCCCCACCCCCGACCTCCTCCTCCCAATTGGATCCAATCGTCCTCTTTCAATGAGCCTTGTGTCCATCTCTTTGCCCACAGTCCTCTAAATCTCTGCACTGTCACGGCTGCTTGGATACAGCCAGCTGGAGAGGCCGAGGCCGAGGCAACGAATCAGACCAGGGAAGGTCGGGTTAAAAAGAAACTCTGTACAACCAAACATCATGACGATCTGCATGAGAGTCTTGATGTTAGCGTAGTGTATATGCGTTTTACATGAACGTGTCTGTATGTATTTGTGTTTAAGTGTGTGTGTGTGTGTGTGGAGCTGCAGGAGGATGTTGGGACGTTTCATTGTTGTATATTCATATGATAGCCTGCCCATGCAGTTCCAGAAGCACATGACTGCCACCAGTTGTCAGTGAGTTGCTACTACAGAGAGGGAGATCACTGTGAGCAACCTGCAGTCACATCACACAGGGCTTTGTCCTCAGCTCTGAAAGCTCCACAGGGACTCTGTGGCGGTCGTAATCACATGACTCAGGGTTAAAATCTAATGTTCACTTTATTTCACTCTGGGGTTACACAGCCTAGATGGATGCAAGGCTTTTGACCGAAGCAAGCTATTACTTTGTGGTATTGGATTTCATCTTTACTTTTTTCATGCCACAACATGTACATCTATTTTAATTATACATTAAGATAAAAAAAACCCAATATCTCTCTTAAAATCTCAATAATAACACACCCATGATTGTTTGATATTAAATTTGAATTAAATGAATGAAAAATGTATGTAAATTTGACTTTATCAGGGTTTGAAAACCAAAAGATATGACTTCAGTCTGGACTTGGAACCTGAGCATCAGAACCTAAAGATTTATTTGGGATTGAGTAAATCTATGAGGTGGTCCCACCTGTACATCAGTTCTCCATGTTGGTCTGACTACATGGCTCTGGGCTTGTTTTGAGAAATAGTATATGACAAAAGTCATCTTTCACCACTGGAGCCTTGACAGCCCTGAGATCCAACAAGCTTTTTCAGTAAAATCAAGCCTACTGGATTCAGTTTTGTCAAGTATATAGTCAGAGGGGTGTTTCAAAGACCAAAATAACACAGGCCTTATTTGAAAAGTTGTCCAGAGTCAAACTGCCATCAAATACACATCGTATTAACTTACATTCAAGAAAAATTGGTTATAAAGGAAAAACAGAAAATTGAATATTGAATTATAAAATGTGAAGAAATACCAGAGTGAAAACAGACAAAACCAATGTCATACACAAAGCCAAAGTGAGCTTTTGCTGGCATGTTGTAGACATGCAGACATAGAGCGAGCACAGACTCTGACAAGACGAACGAGGCACCACTGAACCCTCCTTCCCTCCTTGAACAGTGTAAATGAAAATTTACATACAAATGTAAGATGCAGCGTAACATTCAATTGCTTTGGAAATGGAATACAGACAACACGCCTTCATACTTAAACGAATGAACAGCTTTATTGCCAATGACTCTCAAAACGACATATATGAACGTTGCAGAGAACCAACAATTGGTGCACTGCACCTTCATCGTACGTGGTCAGCGTTGTGAAATGGTCGTTGTTTGCTTTTGTTTGGGTCAAACCTTCTTCCTACGGGATCTTCATCATCACATCGTTCCAAAAATTACTTGGTTAGGTCATGGTTTGGGTTAAAACGCTACTGTTAGGTATGTGACGTAACAATCACACAGTGCAAGTTAAAATCGATCAACACTGACTTTTGGTGTCACATGGGACAAAGACAGCATCATGTGTTTGTTTGGCCCATCCATTCACCCCACCTTCCTCCATATGCAGACTTTCTTACTTCTTAAACTGCATCATAATAGCCCACTCGCACGGTGGACCAACACCGCCGTTGTTATGGTGGGGGGGGCTGAATACAGAATTAAAAAATTGTTTTTCTTTTGAGCACAGTAATTAGAAAGTTGAAGTATGATTGGTGTTACATAATGATCTCCACACTGTTTAACACATCTGCTTATAGTTTTGTTATGATTTTCAAAAGGTACTCAAATGGTAAACAGTTTATTTCCTCCATGATGCTACAAAATATACTTTATTTTAATAAAATATCCCATGAAACACAAAGTCCAACCTCATATTGTCAGTGCAGTTACTTTAGATTGATAGATGTGTGAGCTCTGCATTTTCAGCAGGTAATAACTGCAGTCTGTGGTGAAATGTGATACATTTGACATGCTGTAGTTTGACTCTCACTTATGGTCACAGCACAACAGCATTGAGAGACTGCTGGGAGAGACTTTAGAGAAAACAGTGTTTTACTCGAGCTGTTCTGTGACAATGGTTAAGCCTGACGTTAAACCAAGCCTGAAAACTAGCCTAACTGGGTCCAGTTAAGACACATTTCCCTATTAACTTAGGCCAAACTAATATTAATAATCTGAGGAAATATAGATAGGTTACCTCTGTAGGGATCATGGTTTAACAGGTCATCTTTCTCTCTGAAACACTCCTCACACCTCTGCTGCTCTCTGTTTCAGTTTCTTCATGCTTCATAACCAAAGGGCTCTTCTTGCCCACAATATCACTGTTCTAAAAGCTGCTCTGTCTCTGTCAAATGTGACTGTCAGTAGAGACTCACTGTAAATAATTGTGACATGCTCTGTTTCTTAAACTTGACCTTCTTCTTGGGCTACATAATACTGAGTGGAATACTGATACTTTTACCAAAAATGTCCACTTCACCTCATGTAGAGGTTAATTCACGTTTACTTGTAAATACCTTTCACATCACCTTCTAAGTGGCATTTGTGAGAATTGTTTTCCTGAAAGCTCTGATTTGCCTGAGCGGTGGTAAATAACATGTGAGTTAATTTAAACACAAGATACTTGTGCTCAAAAAGAGGATTCATTCTCAGTGAAGAACCTTGGAGCTCTAATCTGCCTCTATACCTGCCAAAGAGCAGTGATTCCTAACACGTCTCTGGGGGTCATCAGGTGGAAACCTCCCTTCAACAGTGTTTCGCCTACTTAGTCCCACTACACCTCCAGGAGGTTAGGCAGTGAACTCCGGCGTCCCAGAGTCACCCCCCCTAGTGCCAGTTCACACTGCTCCTACACAATCCAAACAGCACCGCCACGTTCAACTGACCCAGAGATGCTCCAGGTAGTGGCCAGTACCGATGCTACCATTTAACTATTGCTAATGCTAACCGCTAGGAAGAACAGAAGAAGACAATACAGTTCCGATGCTACCATTTAGCTAATGTTACGTGCTAACCGCTACCTGCTAAGAGGAACAGAAGAAGACAATAAAGCTAGATTCACCTATACTGTTAATGTTAATTGCTAGCTACCAATACTAACTGCTAAGATACTATCATACTCTCACCGCTTTAGCTATTGTTAGCTGCTACAATGCTACCACAGGCCTAGATGCCACATGTAACTGCCGATTGCCACACTACCATCATCTACCCCTGCCTCTCACCAACTGCACCAAGAAAAAGCGGGGTGGGAATACAAACCCTGGTTCGGGTAGGGGATAGAAAATAAAGAGGTAGAGTCAAAAGATGGAAGTAGGGATTGGATACAGACCCTTGTTCGGGTAGGGGGTGGAAAATTTAGAGGGTGCTGGAGGTGGAGGCCTAAACCACAGACTAGATTTAACAGCCTCTTCTAACATTTCCTTCAAGTAGCAGCAAACCCTACCATTTCCTTCAAAAAGCAAACAGAGCAGGAAAACAAACCCTAACATTTCCTTCAAGAAGCAAACAAAACAGGAAAACAACCAAAAAGATCAAAAAACAAGCCAACTCTGTATCTTACCACGCAAACTCACCTGAACAGGCCGCATGGTCCCAAAGAGAGACTCTAGCTGGCCACACCCCCACCTTATCTAAACTTCCTGGTTCTCTTCCTATTGGCAGAGCGAGAAGATGGGGCGGGGAAAGCAGAGCAGAGGAGAGGTGTCTTGTTAAGACTTTAACCTCTTCTCTTGCCGGGTTAGGCATGCATGTCCTCTGAATTTTCCCAAGGGACTGTTAACTCAATAAAATACACAGTCTTTTTACTCATGGACCATAAGACAATGTCCGGCCTCAGATTACTATAAACTATTTCCTGGGGCACAACTAGCTTTCCTCCCAAGTCGACCTGCATTTGCCAATCATCAGCCCCTACCAGGCAGCCACCTACCTGCTTTCTCCCTGACTTAGCAGCTCTATTTTTCTCCCCCTCTCGAACAAACTGCACATCTAACCTCTCCTTTCTAGAACTTCCAGTATTCACCTGCTTCCTTCTCTCCTCAATGCCTGCGGCTAAGCTTCTCAGCACCTGATTATGCCGCCATGTATACCGGCCTTGTGATAAGCTAATTCTACAACCTGACAAAATGTGCTTTAAACTTGCTGTACCTGAGCAGAGTGGGCACGATTGATCGCCCTGTACCCAGAGACTTAGGTTCTGCGGGGTTGGCAACACATCGTATGTCGCCCCTATCAGAAATTTAATACGGCCTTCCTCCATATTCCACAGGTCCCTCCAACTAAGTTTCCTCTTCTCAACACCTTCCCAATTCAACCATTGTCCCTGTTTGGCTTGACCAACTGCTTTTGCCCCCCTTAACAACTCCTCCTGCCTACGCACCTGTTCCACTACAAGCTTTCTTTTCTCCTTTAGACCTGCTTTATTCCACACTGGTTTGCCTGGGCCAAGCCCCAAGCCTCCCCGGCCAAATTGAACATTTCCTACTATTTCTGCATGCCTAAGAGCTGCCTCTGCCTCCTGCACTGCTGCCCTTGGGTTCCATTTCCTCCCCCCAGAAGGATTCGGAACCACATTGCTAACTAACATGTCCTTACTCCCAGATAATAAAAGTTCTGTCCTAACCTTAGTGCATTTAAACTCCTCTGTTAGACTGGATACTGGCAGCTGAAGCATTCCTTTCCCATACAAAGCTACATTGCTTAAGCACCTGGGAGCACCCAACCATTTTCTAATATAAGAGCTAACTAGCCTTTCCATTCTCTCTGCTACAGATAATGGGACTTCATATACTGACATTGGCCACATTAACCTAGGATACAAGCCAAACTGCAAGTTTTCCTGGGAGCCCTGATTTATCTATTCTCTCCAGCCCTTCTGCAACATCCTTTCTAAATTGCACAACCTGTTCAACATCATTCAGGTCCACATTGTACCACCGTCCTAGACTCTTAACTGATTTCTCCCTAATTGTTGGGATTTCCTCACCATCTATAGCGAACTTTCTATCACTTACTTTCCCTCTGTATATTGAAATACTCCTTGACTTACTAGGCTTAATCTTCATACTAGCCCACTTGAGATTCTGATTGACTTTATCTAACAACCTCCTTGTACATGGCACTGTTGAAGTTAGCAGTGTCATATCATCCATATAAGCCCTAATTGGTGGAAGACGCATTCCATTCTGCCGTCTCTCTCCACCTACGACCCACTTGGAAGCCCTAATAATTACCTCCATAGCCATTGTGAAAGCTAGCGGGGACACTGTACATCCTGCCATAATACCAACCTCCAATCTTTGCCAGCCTGTTGTGAGCTCTGCGATACTTGCACACAGTCTGATGTCTTGGAAATATGCTTTCACCAAGTTAACAACTATCTCCGGCACTTTAAAGTAGTCAAAGGAACTCCAAATAAGGTTATGTGGCACTGACCCAAACGCATTAGCCAGATCTAAAAATACAACATTCAAGTCTCTTTTCTCCCTCTTAGCTGTCTGAATCTGATGCCAAATCATGCTAGTATGCTCTAAGCATCCCGCAAATCCTGGTATCCCTGCTTTTTGCACTGTCGTATCTATCATACCATTCCTTTCTAAGTATTTAGCCAGCCTCTGTGCTACGATACTAAAGAAAATCTTTCCCTCAACATTTAGGAGAGAAATCATCCGAAACTGTAAGTAAAGAAGACAATCATTGATAGAGTTCAGAACTAGTTCAGGAATTAAACCCTAATTTAATCACATTTTAAGTGCACTTCTTTTACCCCCACGTTTACTCGCGCTTTCACTCATATACAGTGGTACAGCCACAGCACATTAACTCTAACACTTACAATCCTTTAATATACAAACTGCTTATGGTAGAAACTCTAGCAATTGTCATCTTGAGCCATTTGATGAGGTGAATGCTTGCATTAACTTTGCATAGAATATAAATCCAGCTTTAATTTTGGGATTTAAGTTGACTAATTTAAATGGTCAGTTCACTCAAATGTTTACTTTGCTGAGGCCACCAGTATTTATTCAATAGAGGCAGGGTAAGATGATCTCCAAAGGCCCCCCAGTTTAATAAATCTTTAACCACACCCCCCCACCCTTTAATGGCCATTTGTCCAGGCATAACCCACAATTGCTATTTCGCTTATGCTCACATCATCCACCTGCTGCCCTGACTCCAGGGTGGGTGCTGTTTCTTCCTCCCTCTCCTTTCCCCCTGCAGGCTAGGTCTCTCCACTCTGATGCATCCACTTCCATCTCCTGATTTAGCTGTTTGTCGGACAGTAAATTTAAAACTGTGGCAGCTGTTAGTGGTTGTGTTCATCAAATGTTTAAGCTAGCTAGCAAAATGGATGCCTGGCCTTGGTATCGATTAATACCCTCCAACCCCATTGCAGGTGGGGCTGTACTTGCTGTAGCTGCATCTTCCACTTCACTATTTTGACCATAAAGTCCTCTTCACCTCTTCTATATTTTTCCCATTTGTTTCTCCTGCTTTCTGACAACGTTGATGTTCAACTTTTAACGTCACAGTAGCGTGAGGGCCGAAAATTTTTTTTGCATTATATGAAGGGAAAGTAAAATGTTTGACCTCTGTCAAGAACAATTTGGGAGAAACAGACGCTTTCATTTATAAATACTATATAAAGTTTTATTTAGAAAGGTCTTTATCCCAGCCCAACTCAGTGCAGAACCAGTGTTACCCTGGTGGCAGTGGCCCTAAATTGTATAAAGAATTTAGTTTGTGGTGTTCATGACACCGACAGATCTTATTCTATTTTATCTGAACGAGACTAAGATTCTACAGCCAAACATTCTTACAATGACAATGCTGACATTCCCGTGCTAAGGAGACAAACTGGAATTTTGAACTGATGGTGTTCAGAAGGCAGAGGCTCAAGTGCAGCTGAAGGACACAGTACACAGATCAAGGTCACACCAGAATTTACTTACAATGAAGTGCAGATACAAAACCCACGAGTGCTATTATACAGTGAAGTGAAACCAACTAACCAAGTGAGCAAATATTTACACAAAATCTAAATTCAAGGCAAAATAGTGACATTACTGGACAGGAAACAAGACTAACAAATGAAGACTAAACACTGACTAGGACACCAAGGGTTAGGGAGCCAGGAACAAACTAAAGCTAACAAAACTAACACTACTGCTGCCTCCTCAGCAAACATTTCTCCTCTCTACATAACTTATGGTTTTTCACCCCTTTTTCACCCCTTTCTCACTCCCCTTGTCACCACTCCTCCTCTTCCACTCCAGGTTTTCTAACATCCCTTTCTCTTTGCTCTTTCACTCATTTTCCCTCCTGGCTCGTTTTCACACTTTTTTCCTTTCCGTGTCTGTCCTTCATGTATATCCTCCTTTTTCCCCTTCACTTTTTCTTTCATTGCTTTTCCTCTCCTCATCCTTCCATCATTAGATACTGACAAACTTTGAATTTCACAAATAACTATAAGCACATGTTGACCCTATGAGCGATACAGATATACTGCATATATAACCACACAAGTAACTAGCATATGAAGTGTCTCCATTCTGTTCAGTCTTTTTTTGCTTTCTTCAGCCTCCACTCATTTTCTGCCCTACAGCTCTCTTATTTCCATTTCTTATTTACACTCCTTTCCAAATACCATCCCACCCTGTCCTTCTCTCCCATCACCTCTCAATCCTCGCCCCCCTATTGACGTCTGGGTCTCGGATTTTTTTCTCCTTCTCCGTTTTTGTGGTGGCAACATAAGGCTGCACCAATGTGGTTCAATTGACCGAATTTGTCAATAATGTTGTCAGAGTTTATGGCATCCAGATTGTCCTCTCCAGTTGACATGATGGCCAGGTCGTTGAGCCAGTCCTGGCCCATGGTGCTCCTTAACCACTCTCAGCTGCAGCTGCTAACTGGAATCACAGGGGCCACTTGGAAGACAGCCCTCAGGGTCGGAAACATGTTTTCCTCAAGCATTTGGAACACAGTGGCTCCATCAGGAACCGTCTCTTTCTCCAACCTTCTGTTGATGAAGCTTTTGGCCACCAGTAGTTCTTCTGGCTTCAACTGAATCCTATAATGCGTAAGAAAGCTTTTGAGAGCTTCTTTAGAGGGAAAGTTCTCTTTAGATGGGTTGCAGGCTTGGATACCTGCTGCCTTGCAGGCCTTTAATCACTTCTACTCCAGGTTTGACCACATTGACTACTCACAGGAGAGGGAGGAGTTAAAAGCTGAGCTCACCCCAATGTTACCCACTAAAGAGATAAGGATGAAAACCAAACAAAGCACCAGGACCCAAACTGATCTGTGGCCTGTTGCTGAAGGCCTGCTGTAGCCAACTGGCTGATGTCTTCTGTCATCTCTTCAACCGCTCTTTGACAGAACATTCAATCCTCTCTCTCTGGAAATCTTCAATCATCTGTCCTGTAGCCAAAAAAAGCAACCCTACATGTGACAATGACTACCAGCCAGTGGCGTTAACATCTCTGGTCATGAAAGTCTTTGAAAGGCTTATTCTTTCCCAGCTTCAGGAGGAAGTCAGTATGCATGTTGACCCCTTTCAGTTTGCATACAAACGGCACAAGGGTGTGGATGATGCTGTAGTCACGCTGCTGCATGGTGCCTATACCCATCTTGAAAAGCCAAAGTCACTCGTTAGACTGGTCTTTGTGGACTTCTTTAGTATCTTTAACACTTTGCAACCTAACCCGGTGGGACGAAAGCTGTTCCAGATGGATGTCAACCCACATCTGATCCTCTGGATCCTCTCATTTCTGACACAGACTTCAGAGGGTCCGAGTCAACTGTCACCTCAGTTCATCCAAGACAGTTTCCACCGGAGTGGCACAAGGCTCTGTTATCTCACTGGTTCTGTACATACTACACACAAATGACTATTGTGGCACTAATCCAGGTATAACATACAAATACTCTGATGACACTGTGATCATGAACATTACCAACTCAGTTACAGTCCGAGATGGACATTTTTGCAGAGTGGTGTAGGCGAAACTGCCTTGACCTCAGTTCCTCCAAGACTAAGGAGTTCGTTGTTGACTTCCGTAAAGGTCCGTCCAGCATCTCCACTCTGTCTGTCAACAACCAGCCAATAGAAAGGGTCCAGTCATAAAGATACCTCGGGATAGAGCCCTGCGCGGGACTGTTTTCTCAATCCCGCTGACCATTACTGCCCACGCATGTATGTTACACTCCCACCCGCAATGTGTCCCGCAGGAGAAAACACGTCATTTTATAGACTATTAATTAGGGCTGCAACTAATGATTATTTTTGTTGTCGACTAATCTATTGATTAATTTTTCGATTAGTCACGATTAGTCAGAATTATCTTCTTTATTTATAAGCACCTATTTTCGGCTTCTGTTTAATGTATTTTTTATCTCACTATTTCTTCTTATATCGTTAGTTTGTATTTTGTACTGTATTTTTGCCTCATAACTTGAAAATGACTGTTGCACTGTCATTTTGCACAACTGCACTACTGGGCTCACATTTAACCGCCAGATGTTTATCTTGTATAGCTTAGTTCTATATTTTTATCTCACTGTTTTTCTCACTATGCTATCTATCTATCTATCTATCTATCTAAACCTTCACACCTGTGAAAGTTATCCTGTTATACTCTAACAGCATACGTTTTTAAACAAATATATTAAAATAATGACACATAAAACATGTATCTGGAACAGATTATATATTTTTGAACATATAATATCACTGTGACCACAACAAAAAAAAAAAAATTAAATAATACAAACTTAAAGTGCAAGTGGTAGTAAACAAAAAATCTTTGTAAACAACTTACTCAAAAAAGCTGCAGTTAACCAGCCTTTCAGGTTGAAGAGACAATACTGTTAAAACCAACTAAGGAGTTGCTTTTACTTAAAGCAATTAAGTCCATAAAAGTAAAAAAAAAAAAAATAAATAAAACAAAACATCCATTTTGACAGTTGGCCTTTTTTAAGACTACACACACAAACAAAGCTTAAGGCCAACATGACTTGAAGGAAATATTGTTTTTTTTAAATTGTAGTGCAGGAACGTAAGCATGTCAACATGCTTTGGTTTCAGGCTGGCTCTCTTCTTTGAGATGATGTTTCCAGCTGCAGAGAAGAGACGCTCAGATGGTGTAGAGGTGGCTGGAATGCACAAAAATGACTTGGCTAGTGATGCAACTGTTGGATACTTTGCCTCATTTGACTTCCACCAAGACAGGGGACTCTCAGTCTTTAAAAGAGGCTGCTGTCCGAAGTACATCAGCACCTGCCATTGGACAACAAATGAAAATAAACATTATGAGAATTTCTGGAATGTTACCATAACAAGCACTATTATTCAAATGAATAAATATTACCTCATTTGTGATAGCCTGGTGGGCATCCTGTTCACTGGTCTTAATGTCACTGTCTGTTGAGGAGTCAAAGTCCAGCAGTGAATCAAGAGCTGAAGAAGTTCTCTCAGCTGAGGCAAGGGGTTTGTCAGTCTCACTGGCATTTCTTTTCTTCACAGCCCCTTGGGTGGACTGTTGGGCTAGAGCTTGGACTTTATTTTGAACACTGAACCTCTCCTCAAGTGTCAGAAATTTCAGTTTCTTAAATCGTGGATCTAAGGCAGCTGCAATGACTTGTATGCATGGGTTATTATTTGTGGCTGTGACCTCTTCAGTCCAGCGTGCAGTGGTCTCTTCTGAAGCAACTGCCTGAAAGGCCTGCACAAGAGCTGCATCATAGATGGTATGAGTGGACTTCAAAAGCCCTCTGACCAGAGGAGGGACAGCAGAAACTGTCACATAGCTTTCACCACTCAAATAGACTGTGGCACATTCAAAGGCTTTAAGAGCTTTAGCCAGTTCCTCTAGCAGGCCCACTGATCTGCCTTCAGGTCAAGGTACTGTTTCCCACTCTTCGTGACTGTTGGGTCAGACAGTGTTGCAGTCAGTGGCCATCTCTGCTCTAGCAAATGAGTGACCATGTAAAAGGTGCTGTTCCCCCTGGTAGGGACGAGTGAGTGAGTTTATGTTCTGGGGTCCCCATCTGTTTCTGTTTGGCCTTCAGCTTGCTTAAAGCCTGTTCACTTTTTCTAAAGTGCTCCACAAGACATCTTGCTGCTCCCAGTGTTTTTGTGATCTGAGGGTGTTTTAGAGCACGACTGATTACCAATTGCAAAGTGTGACCTGCGCAGGGGACTGACATCCATGCTTTTCTTGCAAAATGTTTGCAGCCAGGACAATATTGGAGCCATTGTCATGGACAACAGCCACAATTTTGCTTGTAGGGATCTCAAACCTTGCCACAGCCTCCTCAATCCATGCAGCAATGTTGGATCCAGTGTGTCGTTCTTCTAGCGGCATGGTTGTGAGACAGAGGCTTTTGAGCTCCCAGTCATCACTTATGAAGTGATAAGTGATGCCAAGATATGCCTCTGTAGAAATGCTTGTCCAGGCATCAGCTGTCAGGGCAATCTTGTTCTCATTTAATTCAAGAACATCTTTAATGTGACTGACTGCAGTCTCATACTTTTGTTCAATTAGTTTTGTAAAATGAGTTCTGGATGGCAAGGTGTAGCCTGGATGAATGGTCTGGATCATCTGAAGCTGTCATCCTCAACCATGGATATGGGTCTCATGTCCGTAACTATCATGTTGAGGATGCTCTGTGTCACGACTTCAGCCATTTGGGGTGTGCATGAACCTCTCCGTCCACACCTTCGCTTCACACTACTGCAACAAAGAGAACAAAACAAAGAGGTATAATACTTAACAATTTACAGACTACATACAATGTTTATCACAGTTAAAATACCTGAAACAAATTATCACTTATTTTTTACATCTTAAATGTGGAATTAATATGCTCCAAATCACAGTTAATAAGTGAAAGATGTTTACAATTCAGTATAAACACTAGTATCGACAGGGGCAGAAATAAAGTATGTCAAAGCAGCTTCGCCTGTAATTCATTCATTTCTGCCTTAAAGTACGCATTAACGTAAGTGAACTTCCATTATTTTCCGACTGGTAGACGTACGTCACAAACCTATTATGTACGTGCATCATACGCGGACGGTTAATTAACCAGTTAGCATTGTCTAGCTAACTGGTTAGTCTCCAAACTATGGTTCAGGGCATTCAGTCGTTCGCAACTGGACCTTGTCAGTTTGTCTTAGAAGACGTTTCGCCTCTCATCCGAGCAGGCTTCATCAGTTCATGCGCACCAGACTAAATAGGACAGCTCTAGTCCAATGAAATGGTCTTAGGTTCAAGTATTTATCCTCTGAGTGAGGCCAACCCCCAAAACCAAGGATGGTATCACTCTATTGTGAGGCAAACGATCCCCGGCGGGGTGGGGTGCAACGATCCCCCATTAGGGCGGGATAGGGTGCAACCCTTGGGTGTCAACGACAGTCGTTTGCCTCGTTAGTGTCCCATTCTTGTCATTGGGAGGCTCCTTGAGCCATGTGTGAATGGCTTTGTTGTTTATTTTCAGAGGCTAAATCTTTGAATCTCTTTGGGAGAGATGAAAGGACAGCATTGTATGTGGGAGATAGGTGGTGTCTCAGACATCCCCCTGTGTTCAGAGATGGTTTTCCAGCCTTGACATAGATGGCTTCTCTTACTCCTCTTTCGAACCATATGTCTTCTCTGTCCAGAATATGCAAATTTTTATCCTCAAAGGAGTGTGCTTTCTCCTTGAGATGCAGGTAAACAGCTGAGTCTAGACTCAGCCTCACAATAGATGATACCATCCTTGGTTTTGGGGGTTGGCCTCACTCAGGGGATAAATGCTTGAACCTAAAACCATCTCATTGGACTAGAGCTGTCCTATCTAGTCTGGTGCGCATGAACGGATGAAGCCTGCTCGGATGAGAGGCGAAACGTCACCTAAGAAACTGACAAGGTCCAGTTGCGAATGATTGAATGCCCTAAAGCTTACAATGACCTGGATGAATGAGAATATTCACAGGCAGTCTCCAAACTATCTTTTCCAAGTCCCAGCAGTGCCTCTCTTTCCTGAGAAAACTCAGCAGACTTCAGGTTCACCAGTCAGTCCTGACAGCTTTTTACAAATGTTTCATCAAATCAGTAATAACCCTCAATATATCAGTTTGGTTTGGGTTACAATCCAGGGTCCACTCATCAGCATTTACAATAGAAGGACGGAATTAAAAGAAACACAAATAGCTTCAGACACCACTCACACAATCCATAGCCAATACAGTTGTAACCCACCTGAAAGGTAAATAACAATTCGATAGAGGGAGTGATGAAGAATGAGATGGAACACCGGTTGAGTAAGAGGCAACCACACAGAGGTAAGTTTAGCAACAGCAATGTATTAACACATATGAAAAATAGACATTATTACAAATATGGCCGGCCTTTCAATTAGTTTTGTTTTAAATTGTCTTTTAACCTGGGTGCACCCTTTAAAATAAAATAAAATAAAATGTCTCTTGTTTCCAAGGAAGGAAAAAAATAAGGATTGTTCCTTTAATCTTTCAGAGTTTCTATTCCCTTAGTCCTGCCACACTGGCAAAACAACAGGCAAAGAAGAGAGGGTCCTCGTCACTCCAGCTCTAGTTGATAACACGGTTGACTTGCCATCTCCCATCCAGGGAGAGAATCCAGAATCCAAGGTCTCCAAAAAAAAAACCAGCCTGTGTAGCACAACAGGGTTTAATTTAAACTATTCACTTCTCTTAACTGTACAGTTTGTAATTTCCAACTAGACAATTCTGCCGCTGCCAAAAATTTGACAGTGGCACGAGGGGGCTGCTGGTGTTATCTATACCACTGTTTCTCAAGCCTGGTCCTAGAGTACTACTGCCCTGCATGTTTTAGATGTATCCCTGCTCCAGCACACCTGATTCAAATGAATGGCTCGTTATCAGGCCTCAGCAGAGCCCAGTAACGAGCTGAGCATTTGAATCAGGTGTGGTGGAGCACGGAAACATCTAAAACATGCAGGGCAGTGGTACTCCAGGACCAGGGTTGGGAAACACTGATCTATACTAAACATTCGGTGGTCACAATTTCAGTTCAAGATATCTCTCCCTTGTTTTAACTAGTTAAAACATAATTGAAGGTCACTTCAAGGGACAATTTACATACTTTTAATTAATGGGAGTTAATGGGAGAGACTCCCCTGCCGTGTCTCGAGCCACAAATGCATTTTTTTCAACAGGGAAGTGTCTGTAGCCAATCAGATGTATTGGCATATTTCAATAAAATTATTGATTATCAAACCGTGGTATATGTATCAATATCTACTAGTGTGTCATGATACCAACATGTATTTCAATACTTTTTGATTGTTTTCCAAAAAAAAGAAAAAAAAATGTCATTATTGGTGAGACAGATAACCTAAAAAATATTTTCATTAGATACAGCCTGTCTTAAGTAGGACCAAAGTCTTTAAATGGTATGTTACTATCTTTATAACATATTAAATGGCTAAATGTGTATGCAAAAGTTTGTTACTTCATAAAGATCATGTGTGTGTGCATTTACAGCTCTGGAGAAAAAAATAAGGGGCCACTTCAACTTTCTTGCAAATCAGCATGTCTACATGTATGGCAAAAAGTTTAAAAATACTGTAAGAATATTAACATAATAGGCCTAATATAAAATAATATAAATGGGCTATTTAAAACCAGAGAATGTGGTAGCTAATTGCAGTGCAGCTTCATTTTTTCCCCATTTTTTTCTGTACTTTTGTGGAGAGTGAAGGGGGCTGGAGTTGCTGCTTTTAGCTCTGAATGTGGCTTTTTTTCATGGCTATACATATAAGTTCTTACCTGACTCCTGTTCATGTTCTTGCATAGAAGCTGTAAGACTGGCTGTTGCTTGTGCTATGACATGATGGAGAACGACATGGAGAATGAGTTTTACTATGAGCTCCCTGAATATATTAAACATTAAAAATCTATATTTCAAATATGGTTTAGAATGAATACAACATCTGTAGGCTATCTACAGAAAGATGTATTCATCGTAATTCATAAATACTTGACATCTATATTAGTTTATTTCCTCAATAAATACTCCCACACAGAAGCAAACCTTCATGTAGAGCATTAATGTCTTCACAATCTATCTATCAATCTATAGTTATCACTAGCGCTAGTTATCGGTAGCTAGCTAGTGCTAGTTATCGTGATAGCTAGCTAGCACTAAATTATCGCTAGCCCTAGTTATGGCTAGCTAGCTAGCTTGGGAATGTGTGTGTCTGGGTCTGTCTTAACTGTGTGCGTGTGTGTGTGTGTGTGTGTGTGTGTGTGTGTGCTTAAACTATCCATATATACAGTATATATACACTGTCCAAGGTTTTTTGAGCCCAGCCCAACCTGCAATCCTGAAGCTGAGTTCAGTTCCTTATTGGACAGAGGTTGTTTTCAAACAATGCTTTTGTTTTGACGTGCTTGTTTAGGGGCACCTTTGATCTTAATGGGCTTGAATCATGCTCAGGCTGGTTGTCATGGAGATTTGTGTGTGTGTGTGTGTGTGTGTGTGTGTGTGTCTTATGACACTGAATGTGTGTGTGTAACCGACAGTTGCACCTGTTGACAATTAATTCTCCCCTTGAGGGAGGGAACAGCTACTTTTTTTCGCTGTCGGTTTCTCCCAAACAACTTGTGATTGTGAGAAAACTGTAGCTGCTATCAAAAAAAAAAACAACTAGACTGCGAGAAGCGTAGAAGCCTGGGCCAGATGTACGTGTGTTTGGTGTTGAGATATGTTTTAGAAAAATTAGTAAATGGTCGATTTAAAAAGACAGACTGTGGCAGGCTGCGAGACACAAAACTGGAGATTGTATTGGCTTACATGGAGCAGCAGAGCAGGGCAGCCGGTGCAAATTCCCTCTTTATTTAAATTTGGTTGGGGCTAACCCTTTAAAATTGAAATCATAGGCGAGAAGAGACGTTTGTCTTCAAAAGGATCCAAAAATTATGTGTCTTCTATTCACCGTTTGGAGTTTATGACAACTAAAAAAAATAATAATTCAGGCGATTTCTCACTGCCTCTCGCACTCTAGCTGATGACATCACCCACTCTAGGGGCAGAAATTCTGAGCATTTTTGAGAAACCTTATGTTCTTCAGATGGTCAGGGATCGAAAACCGTAAGAGATATCAAAAAGTGAGCCGTCTTCATTTTGAGCCAACAAAATTATCGACGTTTTAAAGTTTGAATGAAGTCTCTAGGAGAAAGTATGGCGAGGCAGCGGAAACTTGAAAAAGGCTGAAATTTCTTATGGGAAGTTTTTTGCGAATAACTGCAAATTATGAACAAATCCTGTCATAAGTACATAGCATACCATTCCCGATTTCAACGTTTTGATATATAGTTTGGGAGGGTCTTCTCAAAGCTGCCGGACTAGTTAAGCGCCGAAATTCTGGCGGAATATAAAAAATAAGAAGAAAAAACGCAAGAGATTACAGTAGTGGCTTGAGCTATGCTCGAGCCACTCGGCTCTATAGCTCTTTGAGCTATAAAGCCGAGTGGCTCTTGCATTGCCTCGTGCCACTAATAAATATGTATATGTCACAGTAGAATACCAGTATGTATTGACAAGTTGAGGACTCAATGAGTGAAAAAAAGTAATATTGCACAACGTAATTTGTGTATAATAAGTCACACATCAGTGCAAAAAAACAGTCTGAATATGGACCCTCTTTGAGCTATAGAGGGGAGTGGCTCGTGCATTACCTCGTGCCACTAAATATAAACCAGTATCCAGTAATGTATCTTCGCTGTTAACTTATGACAAGGTAACTGTTGTTAACATATTAAACAAATTAAACCACCGTTTTCCTTTTATAATGAAACCAAAATCATGAAATGACTGATAAACAATCAAATCCACATGTGAATGAGCATAAAATCACTCAGTTCAATGCCCACATTAGATCAAAGTAAATAAAATAATGCAATCATATAATATTCTGTTCCTGTGTGCACAGCTTTGCACTACACAGAAAAAAAATTGGCAATCTCATAACTCATGACAATGATCTCTTTTCACTCACACCATGTAGCAAGCACACATACTCCTTTGTCCATTCATCCACATACACACGCATGGTTTTTCCTTTTAAGCACCAGAAAATAAGCAACACTGTGAGCTAATGCAGTCTTCTACAGGTGCAACTGGTCAAAGATACAGATCAGTCACATTCAGCACCAGTACAGCCATGTTGAGTTTCGCACCTGCATCTATTAGACTTATGAATAGTTGATCTATTTATTCATTATTCACCTGTGTAACCAGACATCACCTCCCTCCCTGACACTGTGTGGCACTGTGCCAGGTTAAGATGCGCTGATTGCTGGGCGGCGCCTTGCGCACCTTTATATTCAGGTGGGTGGCCTCACCTCTCCCTCTCCTTCCATTTTTGATCTCCTCGTGGTGGTGACCACAGCAAGGCGTGGCAGAGCGTGTTGTATGACCGGCTAGGATCATTTTTGGTGCGCTCAACCTCATGGCGCACCTCCAAATACGCATGGCACAGCAGGCGCTTGGCAAACAGGTTGCTCTGGGAGCTGTGCGTGGGCGTCATATGCCCGTGTGATTTGGCCACAGCATTTGGTGCTTTCCCCTTCCCGCTGGCTGAGATGCGATGCCTCTGTTAGGTGGTATGTATATGTTTATATGACCATAAAGATAATCGTGATTATTATTTCATTGATTATTGATTTTGTGCCTATTTCAGAGGCAGCAAACCCTGGAATGCTGGATGCTGTTTTGGCCCTTCCTGTCTCCTCTCTCAGTTTTGACCCAGGTTCTCGTGGGTTAATCTGCTTTAATATTGCTTTCCTGTTGAGTTAATTAAGTTTATTTGTAAATTGTTAAGTCTATTTGGTTGCTTTATGTCTGCTTTAATATTGCTTTTTTTTAGTTAATTGTTGAGTTTATTTGGTTACTTTATATTGTGTACCTTGAATTAGTATTCAGTTTGTTTAATTTTATTTGGGTTTGTGGGGGTCAGGCACTGTGGCCGAGGTGGAAATCCATTTCCCTGGTGGTGGTGTTTTCTTCACAATCCCGTTTTTGGTTGGTGTGTGGTGTCCACGGGTGGTTAGTTTCAAGGACCCTTCCTTTTTTGGTTTGCTCCCCGCCGCCCCAGCCCTGTCCCCCTTTCTTCAATTTCCCTGCCAGAATGCTAGTGTTCTGACTGCTATAGCCCTGGTGACATGACATTTTGTTTAACTTGTGTGAAAACTACTTTAGTTTAATAAATCTGTTCTCTTGCCCTGCTGATTTTGAACCCGTGTAGCCTGACTAGCGGAATAGTCTAGTTGTATGATTTCTTGGGGATGAAATTTCCCTAGGTGGCATTGTCGCAACAGCTTAACTCCTCCGCGCTCACATCTCATTTTAGCGTTGTCAGTAGGATATCACATTCAAAGGGCAGAGACGTGTTCCCTTTTTTTTTCTCTCCTTACATTGTGTTATATTTTTGTTTGTAGGCATCAGTGTTTTGTGTATGTGTAATGGTAGGGCTGAAACAGCAGCACTTATTCTAGTGACCCACCCAACTTGGTGCAGCTTTCCCTCAGTTAGTATGGAGGAGGAGATGCAGCAGCTCAGGGACCTGGTGTTAAAGCTTAAGGCAGATAATGAGCGGCTTCTTCAGGAGCAGGCCGCTTCCCTGGCAGGTTCTGGTGCGGCTGCTTCGTCTTCCTGT